>NC_138776.1:196225102-196741780 GCF_965119305.1 Pelophylax lessonae
GTTCACACTTGTGCGATGCGATTCTGTGCGTACTTGCAGATCGCACTGCGATATGCAGTCAAACTGGGGGTGTCGTTAACGTTTAATTGACACCCCCTGCGTATCGCATATGGCAGTGGGAACTGCTAGATGCGTGGATGCGATGCGGTAACACGCTGCATATTCGCAGCATTCCCGCATCGCACAAGTGTGAACCAAGCCTAAGACTGAAATCCAGTCATTTTTCATCTCTCTGGTCATTTCTTTGTAAAAGGAAGCAAACACAGGTAAAATGGTCCCAAAATTAAATTTTGCATATTTTGGGGGTTTTGCCCTTAAAATGTTCACATCTTTGGCCAAAGGCTTAGGGAGGCAGAAATGTGTCAAAACGGGATCAAAAGTCCCCAAAACGGATACAACAACACTTTAAAGCCCAAAATGTCAAGGAGAAAAGTGCTTTAATGTCACTTCCGGTTTTAAGGAGGTCACTTCCGGTTTGCCACTTCCGGTTTCAGACAATGCCAGTTTCCCAGGTAATTTCAAAGCTTTTTAAGTGCCCTTTCACACTTGTGTGGCTGCGGAGATCACATTTAATTCGGAGCGCACTGCTCCTTCATTACATGCGATCTCATGTGCGGTGCGAATTTCAGCCATACACTTTGTATGGCTGAATTCGCACTGCATCCGCACCAAAGACGCACAGGAGGCATTTTTTGAGCCGCATCAAAATCAAATCGCACAGTGGTTCACACTTGTGCGATGCGATTCTGTGCGTACTTGCAGATCGCACTGCGATATGCAATCAAACTGGGGGTGTCGTTAACTTTTAATTGACACCCCCTGCGTATCACATATGGCAGTGGGAACTGCTAGATGCGTGGATGAGATGCGGTAACACGCTGCATATTCGCAGCGTTCCCGCATCGCACAAGTGTGAACCGAGCCTAAGACTGAAATCCAGTCATTTTTCATCTCTCTGGTCATTTCTTTGTAAAAGGAAGCAAACACAGGTAAAATGGTCCCAAAATTAAATTTTGCATATTTTGGGGGTTTTGCCCTTAAAATGTTCACATCTTTGGCCAAAGGCTTAGGGAGGCAGAAAATGTGTCAAAACGGGATCAAAAGTCCCCAAAACGGATACAGTAACACTTTAAAGCCCAAAATGTCAAGGAGAAAAGTGTTTTAATGTCACTTCCGGTTTTAAGGAGGTCACTTCCGGTTTGCCACTTCCGGTTTCAGACAATGCCAGTTTCCCAGGTAATTTCAAAGCTTTTTAAGTGCCCTTTCACACTTGTGTGGCTGCGGAGATCGCATTTAATTCGGAGCGCACTGCTCCTTCATTACATGCGATCTCATGTGCGGTGCGAATTTCAGCCATACACTTTGTATGGCTGAATTCGCACTGCATCCGCACCAAAGACGCACAGGAGGCATTTTTTGAGCCGCATCAAAATCAAATCGCACAGTGGTTCACACTTGTGCGATGCGATTCTGTGCGTACTTGCAGATCGCACTGCGATATGCAATCAAACTGGGGGTGTCGTTAACTTTTAATTGACACCCCCTGCGTATCGCATATGGCAGTGGGAACTGCTAGATGCGTGGATGAGATGCGGTAACACGCTGCATATTCGCAGCGTTCCCGCATCGCACAAGTGTGAACCGAGCCTAAGACTGAAATCCAGTCATTTTTCATCTCTCTGGTCATTTCTTTGTAAAAGGAAGCAAACACAGGTAAAATGGTCCCAAAATTAAATTTTGCATATTTTGGGGGTTTTGCCCTTAAAATGTTCACATCTTTGGCCAAAGGCTTAGGGAGGCAGAAAATGTGTCAAAACGGGATCAAAAGTCCCCAAAACGGATACAGCAACACTTTAAAGCCCAAAATGTCAAGGAGAAAAGTGTTTTAATGTCACTTCCGGTTTTAAGGAGGTCACTTCCGGTTTGCCACTTCCGGTTTCAGACAATGCCAGTTTCCCAGGTAATTTCAAAGCTTTTTAAGTGCCCTTTCACACTCGTGCGGCTGCGGAGATCGCATTTAATTCGGAGCGCACTGCTCCTTCATTACATGCGATCTCACGTGCGGTGCGAATTTCAGCCATACACTTTGTATGGCTTAATTCGCACTGCATCCGCACCAAAGACGCACAGGAGGCATTTTTTGAGCCACATCAAAATCAAATCGCACAGTGGTTCACACGTGTGCGATCAGATTCTGTGCGTACTTGCAGATCGCACTGCGATATGCAATCAAACTGGGGTGTCGTTAACTTTTAATTGACACCCCCTGCGTATCGCATATGGCAGTGTGAACTGCCAGATGTGTGGATGCGATGCGGTAACATGCTGCATATTCGCAGCGTTCCCGCATCGCACAAGTGTGAACCGAGCCTAAGACTGAAATCCAGTCATTTTTCATCTCTCTGGTCATTTCTTTGTAAAAGGAAGCAAACACAGGTAAAATGGTCCCAAAATTTAATTTTGCATATTTTGGGGGTTTTGCCCTTAAAATGTTCACATCTTTGGCCAAAGGCTTAGGGAGGCAGAAAATGTGTCAAAACGGGATCAAAAGTCCCCAAAACGGATACAACAACACTTTAAAGCCCAAAATGTCAAGGAGAAAAGTGCTTTAATGTCACTTCCGGTTTTAAGGAGGTCACTTCCGGTTTGCCACTTCCGGTTTCAGACAATGCCAGTTTCCCAGGTAATTTCAAAGCTTTTTAAGTGCCCTTTCACACTCGTGCGGCTGCGGAGATCGCATTTAATTCGGAGCGCACTGCTCCTTCATTACATGCGATCTCATGTGCGGTGCGAATTTCAGCCATACACTTTGTATGGCTGAATTCGCACTGCATCCGCACCAAAGACGCACAGGAGGCATTTTTTGAGCCGCATCAAAATCAAATCGCACAGTGGTTCACACTTGTGCGATGCGATTCTGTGCGTACTTGCAGATCGCACTGCGATATGCAATCAAACTGGGGGTGTCGTTAACGTTTAATTGACACCCCCTGCGTATCGCATATGGCAGTGGGAACTGCTAGATGCGTGGATGCGATGCGGTAACACGCTGCATATTCGCAGCATTCCCGCATCGCACAAGTGTGAACCGAGCCTAAGACTGAAATCCAGTCATTTTTCATCTCTCTGGTCATTTCTTTGTAAAAGGAAGCAAACACAGGTAAAATGGTCCCAAAATTAAATTTTGCATATTTTGGGGGTTTTGCCCTTAAAATGTTCACATCTTTGGCCAAAGGCTTAGGGAGGCAGAAAATGTGTCCAAACGGGATCAAAAGTCCCCAAAACGGATACAACAACACTTTAAAGCCCAAAACGTCAAGGAGAAAAGTGTTTTAATGCCACTTCCGGTTTTAAGGAGGTCACTTCCGGTTTGTCACTTCCGGTTTCAGACAATGCCAGTTTCCCAGGTAATTTCAAAGCTTTTTAAGTGCCGGTTCACACTTGTGCGGCTGCGGAGATCGCATTTAATTCGGAGCGCACTGCTCCTTCATTACATGCGATCTCACGTGCGGTGCGAATTTCAGCCATACACTTTGTATGGCTTAATTCGCACTGCATCCGCACCAAAGACGCACAGGAGGCATTTTTTGAGCCACATCAAAATCAAATCGCACAGTGGTTCACACTTGTGCGATCAGATTCTGTGCGTACTTGCAGATCGCACTGCGATATGCAATCAAACTGGGGTGTCGTTAACTTTTAATTGACACCCCCTGCATATCGCATATGGCAGTGTGAACTGCCAGATGTGTGGATGCGATGCGGTAACATGCTGCATATTCGCAGCGTTCCCGCATCGCACAAGTGTGAACCGAGCCTAAGACTGAAATCCAGTCATTTTTCATCTCTCTGGTCATTTCTTTGTAAAAGGAAGCAAACACAGGTAAAATGGTCCCAAAATTTAATTTTGCATATTTTGGGGGTTTTGCCCTTAAAATGTTCACATCTTTGGCCAAAGGCTTAGGGAGGCAGAAAATGTGTCAAAACGGGATCAAAAGTCCCCAAAACGGATACAACAACACTTTAAAGCCCAAAATGTCAAGGAGAAAAGTGCTTTAATGTCACTTCCGGTTTTAAGGAGGTCACTTCCGGTTTGCCACTTCCGGTTTCAGACAATGCCAGTTTCCCAGGTAATTTCAAAGCTTTTTAAGTGCCCTTTCACACTCGTGCGGCTGCGGAGATCGCATTTAATTCGGAGCGCACTGCTCCTTCATTACATGCGATCTCATGTGCGGTGCGAATTTCAGCCATACACTTTGTATGGCTGAATTCGCACTGCATCCGCACCAAAGACGCACAGGAGGCATTTTTTGAGCCGCATCAAAATCAAATCGCACAGTGGTTCACACTTGTGCGATGCGATTCTGTGCGTACTTGCAGATCGCACTGCGATATGCAGTCAAACTGGGGGTGTCGTTAACGTTTAATTGACACCCCCTGCGTATCGCATATGGCAGTGGGAACTGCTAGATGCGTGGATGCGATGCGGTAACACGCTGCATATTCGCAGCATTCCCGCATCGCACAAGTGTGAACCGAGCCTAAGACTGAAATCCAGTCATTTTTCATCTCTCTGGTCATTTCTTTGTAAAAGGAAGCAAACACAGGTAAAATGGTCCCAAAATTAAATTTTGCATATTTTGGGGGTTTTGCCCTTAAAATGTTCACATCTTTGGCCAAAGGCTTAGGGAGGCAGAAATGTGTCAAAACGGGATCAAAAGTCCCCAAAACGGATACAACAACACTTTAAAGCCCAAAATGTCAAGGAGAAAAGTGCTTTAATGTCACTTCCGGTTTTAAGGAGGTCACTTCCGGTTTGCCACTTCCGGTTTCAGACAATGCCAGTTTCCCAGGTAATTTCAAAGCTTTTTAAGTGCCCTTTCACACTTGTGTGGCTGCGGAGATCACATTTAATTCGGAGCGCACTGCTCCTTCATTACATGCGATCTCATGTGCGGTGCGAATTTCAGCCATACACTTTGTATGGCTGAATTCGCACTGCATCCGCACCAAAGACGCACAGGAGGCATTTTTTGAGCCGCATCAAAATCAAATCGCACAGTGGTTCACACTTGTGCGATGCGATTCTGTGCGTACTTGCAGATCGCACTGCGATATGCAATCAAACTGGGGGTGTCGTTAACTTTTAATTGACACCCCCTGCGTATCACATATGGCAGTGGGAACTGCTAGATGCGTGGATGAGATGCGGTAACACGCTGCATATTCGCAGCGTTCCCGCATCGCACAAGTGTGAACCGAGCCTAAGACTGAAATCCAGTCATTTTTCATCTCTCTGGTCATTTCTTTGTAAAAGGAAGCAAACACAGGTAAAATGGTCCCAAAATTAAATTTTGCATATTTTGGGGGTTTTGCCCTTAAAATGTTCACATCTTTGGCCAAAGGCTTAGGGAGGCAGAAAATGTGTCAAAACGGGATCAAAAGTCCCCAAAACGGATACAGTAACACTTTAAAGCCCAAAATGTCAAGGAGAAAAGTGTTTTAATGTCACTTCCGGTTTTAAGGAGGTCACTTCCGGTTTGCCACTTCCGGTTTCAGACAATGCCAGTTTCCCAGGTAATTTCAAAGCTTTTTAAGTGCCCTTTCACACTTGTGTGGCTGCGGAGATCGCATTTAATTCGGAGCGCACTGCTCCTTCATTACATGCGATCTCATGTGCGGTGCGAATTTCAGCCATACACTTTGTATGGCTGAATTCGCACTGCATCCGCACCAAAGACGCACAGGAGGCATTTTTTGAGCCGCATCAAAATCAAATCGCACAGTGGTTCACACTTGTGCGATGCGATTCTGTGCGTACTTGCAGATCGCACTGCGATATGCAATCAAACTGGGGGTGTCGTTAACGTTTAATTGACACCCCCTGCGTATCGCATATGGCAGTGGGAACTGCTAGATGCGTGGATGCGATGCGGTAACACGCTGCATATTCGCAGCATTCCCGCATCGCACAAGTGTGAACCGAGCCTAAGACTGAAATCCAGTCATTTTTCATCTCTCTGGTCATTTCTTTGTAAAAGGAAGCAAACACAGGTAAAATGGTCCCAAAATTAAATTTTGCATATTTTGGGGGTTTTGCCCTTAAAATGTTCACATCTTTGGCCAAAGGCTTAGGGAGGCAGAAAATGTGTCCAAACGGGATCAAAAGTCCCCAAAACGGATACAACAACACTTTAAAGCCCAAAACGTCAAGGAGAAAAGTGTTTTAATGCCACTTCCGGTTTTAAGGAGGTCACTTCCGGTTTGTCACTTCCGGTTTCAGACAATGCCAGTTTCCCAGGTAATTTCAAAGCTTTTTAAGTGCCGGTTCACACTTGTGCGGCTGCGGAGATCGCATTTAATTCGGAGCGCACTGCTCCTTCATTACATGCGATCTCACGTGCGGTGCGAATTTCAGCCATACACTTTGTATGGCTTAATTCGCACTGCATCCGCACCAAAGACGCACAGGAGGCATTTTTTGAGCCACATCAAAATCAAATCGCACAGTGGTTCACACTTGTGCGATCAGATTCTGTGCGTACTTGCAGATCGCACTGCGATATGCAATCAAACTGGGGTGTCGTTAACTTTTAATTGACACCCCCTGCATATCGCATATGGCAGTGTGAACTGCCAGATGTGTGGATGCGATGCGGTAACATGCTGCATATTCGCAGCGTTCCCGCATCGCACAAGTGTGAACCGAGCCTAAGACTGAAATCCAGTCATTTTTCATCTCTCTGGTCATTTCTTTGTAAAAGGAAGCAAACACAGGTAAAATGGTCCCAAAATTTAATTTTGCATATTTTGGGGGTTTTGCCCTTAAAATGTTCACATCTTTGGCCAAAGGCTTAGGGAGGCAGAAAATGTGTCAAAACGGGATCAAAAGTCCCCAAAACGGATACAACAACACTTTAAAGCCCAAAATGTCAAGGAGAAAAGTGCTTTAATGTCACTTCCGGTTTTAAGGAGGTCACTTCCGGTTTGCCACTTCCGGTTTCAGACAATGCCAGTTTCCCAGGTAATTTCAAAGCTTTTTAAGTGCCCTTTCACACTCGTGCGGCTGCGGAGATCGCATTTAATTCGGAGCGCACTGCTCCTTCATTACATGCGATCTCATGTGCGGTGCGAATTTCAGCCATACACTTTGTATGGCTGAATTCGCACTGCATCCGCACCAAAGACGCACAGGAGGCATTTTTTGAGCCGCATCAAAATCAAATCGCACAGTGGTTCACACTTGTGCGATGCGATTCTGTGCGTACTTGCAGATCGCACTGCGATATGCAGTCAAACTGGGGGTGTCGTTAACGTTTAATTGACACCCCCTGCGTATCGCATATGGCAGTGGGAACTGCTAGATGCGTGGATGCGATGCGGTAACACGCTGCATATTCGCAGCATTCCCGCATCGCACAAGTGTGAACCGAGCCTAAGACTGAAATCCAGTCATTTTTCATCTCTCTGGTCATTTCTTTGTAAAAGGAAGCAAACACAGGTAAAATGGTCCCAAAATTAAATTTTGCATATTTTGGGGGTTTTGCCCTTAAAATGTTCACATCTTTGGCCAAAGGCTTAGGGAGGCAGAAATGTGTCAAAACGGGATCAAAAGTCCCCAAAACGGATACAACAACACTTTAAAGCCCAAAATGTCAAGGAGAAAAGTGCTTTAATGTCACTTCCGGTTTTAAGGAGGTCACTTCCGGTTTGCCACTTCCGGTTTCAGACAATGCCAGTTTCCCAGGTAATTTCAAAGCTTTTTAAGTGCCCTTTCACACTTGTGTGGCTGCGGAGATCACATTTAATTCGGAGCGCACTGCTCCTTCATTACATGCGATCTCATGTGCGGTGCGAATTTCAGCCATACACTTTGTATGGCTGAATTCGCACTGCATCCGCACCAAAGACGCACAGGAGGCATTTTTTGAGCCGCATCAAAATCAAATCGCACAGTGGTTCACACTTGTGCGATGCGATTCTGTGCGTACTTGCAGATCGCACTGCGATATGCAATCAAACTGGGGGTGTCGTTAACTTTTAATTGACACCCCCTGCGTATCACATATGGCAGTGGGAACTGCTAGATGCGTGGATGAGATGCGGTAACACGCTGCATATTCGCAGCGTTCCCGCATCGCACAAGTGTGAACCGAGCCTAAGACTGAAATCCAGTCATTTTTCATCTCTCTGGTCATTTCTTTGTAAAAGGAAGCAAACACAGGTAAAATGGTCCCAAAATTAAATTTTGCATATTTTGGGGGTTTTGCCCTTAAAATGTTCACATCTTTGGCCAAAGGCTTAGGGAGGCAGAAAATGTGTCAAAACGGGATCAAAAGTCCCCAAAACGGATACAGTAACACTTTAAAGCCCAAAATGTCAAGGAGAAAAGTGTTTTAATGTCACTTCCGGTTTTAAGGAGGTCACTTCCGGTTTGCCACTTCCGGTTTCAGACAATGCCAGTTTCCCAGGTAATTTCAAAGCTTTTTAAGTGCCCTTTCACACTTGTGTGGCTGCGGAGATCGCATTTAATTCGGAGCGCACTGCTCCTTCATTACATGCGATCTCATGTGCGGTGCGAATTTCAGCCATACACTTTGTATGGCTGAATTCGCACTGCATCCGCACCAAAGACGCACAGGAGGCATTTTTTGAGCCGCATCAAAATCAAATCGCACAGTGGTTCACACTTGTGCGATGCGATTCTGTGCGTACTTGCAGATCGCACTGCGATATGCAATCAAACTGGGGGTGTCGTTAACTTTTAATTGACACCCCCTGCGTATCGCATATGGCAGTGGGAACTGCTAGATGCGTGGATGAGATGCGGTAACACGCTGCATATTCGCAGCGTTCCCGCATCGCACAAGTGTGAACCGAGCCTAAGACTGAAATCCAGTCATTTTTCATCTCTCTGGTCATTTCTTTGTAAAAGGAAGCAAACACAGGTAAAATGGTCCCAAAATTAAATTTTGCATATTTTGGGGGTTTTGCCCTTAAAATGTTCACATCTTTGGCCAAAGGCTTAGGGAGGCAGAAAATGTGTCAAAACGGGATCAAAAGTCCCCAAAACGGATACAGCAACACTTTAAAGCCCAAAATGTCAAGGAGAAAAGTGTTTTAATGTCACTTCCGGTTTTAAGGAGGTCACTTCCGGTTTGCCACTTCCGGTTTCAGACAATGCCAGTTTCCCAGGTAATTTCAAAGCTTTTTAAGTGCCCTTTCACACTCGTGCGGCTGCGGAGATCGCATTTAATTCGGAGCGCACTGCTCCTTCATTACATGCGATCTCACGTGCGGTGCGAATTTCAGCCATACACTTTGTATGGCTTAATTCGCACTGCATCCGCACCAAAGACGCACAGGAGGCATTTTTTGAGCCACATCAAAATCAAATCGCACAGTGGTTCACACGTGTGCGATCAGATTCTGTGCGTACTTGCAGATCGCACTGCGATATGCAATCAAACTGGGGTGTCGTTAACTTTTAATTGACACCCCCTGCGTATCGCATATGGCAGTGTGAACTGCCAGATGTGTGGATGCGATGCGGTAACATGCTGCATATTCGCAGCGTTCCCGCATCGCACAAGTGTGAACCGAGCCTAAGACTGAAATCCAGTCATTTTTCATCTCTCTGGTCATTTCTTTGTAAAAGGAAGCAAACACAGGTAAAATGGTCCCAAAATTTAATTTTGCATATTTTGGGGGTTTTGCCCTTAAAATGTTCACATCTTTGGCCAAAGGCTTAGGGAGGCAGAAAATGTGTCAAAACGGGATCAAAAGTCCCCAAAACGGATACAACAACACTTTAAAGCCCAAAATGTCAAGGAGAAAAGTGCTTTAATGTCACTTCCGGTTTTAAGGAGGTCACTTCCGGTTTGCCACTTCCGGTTTCAGACAATGCCAGTTTCCCAGGTAATTTCAAAGCTTTTTAAGTGCCCTTTCACACTCGTGCGGCTGCGGAGATCGCATTTAATTCGGAGCGCACTGCTCCTTCATTACATGCGATCTCATGTGCGGTGCGAATTTCAGCCATACACTTTGTATGGCTGAATTCGCACTGCATCCGCACCAAAGACGCACAGGAGGCATTTTTTGAGCCGCATCAAAATCAAATCGCACAGTGGTTCACACTTGTGCGATGCGATTCTGTGCGTACTTGCAGATCGCACTGCGATATGCAATCAAACTGGGGGTGTCGTTAACGTTTAATTGACACCCCCTGCGTATCGCATATGGCAGTGGGAACTGCTAGATGCGTGGATGCGATGCGGTAACACGCTGCATATTCGCAGCATTCCCGCATCGCACAAGTGTGAACCGAGCCTAAGACTGAAATCCAGTCATTTTTCATCTCTCTGGTCATTTCTTTGTAAAAGGAAGCAAACACAGGTAAAATGGTCCCAAAATTAAATTTTGCATATTTTGGGGGTTTTGCCCTTAAAATGTTCACATCTTTGGCCAAAGGCTTAGGGAGGCAGAAAATGTGTCCAAACGGGATCAAAAGTCCCCAAAACGGATACAACAACACTTTAAAGCCCAAAACGTCAAGGAGAAAAGTGTTTTAATGCCACTTCCGGTTTTAAGGAGGTCACTTCCGGTTTGTCACTTCCGGTTTCAGACAATGCCAGTTTCCCAGGTAATTTCAAAGCTTTTTAAGTGCCGGTTCACACTTGTGCGGCTGCGGAGATCGCATTTAATTCGGAGCGCACTGCTCCTTCATTACATGCGATCTCACGTGCGGTGCGAATTTCAGCCATACACTTTGTATGGCTTAATTCGCACTGCATCCGCACCAAAGACGCACAGGAGGCATTTTTTGAGCCACATCAAAATCAAATCGCACAGTGGTTCACACTTGTGCGATCAGATTCTGTGCGTACTTGCAGATCGCACTGCGATATGCAATCAAACTGGGGGTGTCGTTAATTTTTAATTGACACCCCCTGCGTATCGCATATGGCAGTGGGAACTGCTAGATGCGTGGATGCGATGCGGTAACACGCTGCATATTCGCAGCGTTCCCGCATCGCACAAGTGTGAACCGAGCCTAAGACTGAAATCCAGTCATTTTTCATCTCTCTGGTCATTTCTTTGTAAAAGGAAGCAAACACAGGTAAAATGGTCCCAAAATTTAATTTTGCATATTTTGGGGGTTTTGCCCTTAAAATGTTCACATCTTTGGCCAAAGGCTTAGGGAGGCAGAAATGTGTCAAAACGGGATCAAAAGTCCCCAAAACGGATACAACAACACTTTAAAGCCCAAAATGTCAAGGAGAAAAGTGCTTTAATGTCACTTCCGGTTTTAAGGAGGTCACTTCCGGTTTGCCACTTCCGGTTTCAGACAATGCCAGTTTCCCAGGTAATTTCAAAGCTTTTTAAGTGCCCTTTCACACTCGTGCGGCTGCGGAGATCGCATTTAATTCAGAGCGCACTGCTCCTTCATTACATGCGATCTCATGTGCGGTGCGAATTTCAGCCATACACTTTGTATGGCTGAATTCGCACTGCATCCGCACCAAAGACGCACAGGAGGCATTTTTTGAGCCGCATCAAAATCAAATCGCACAGTGGTTCACACTTGTGCGATGCGATTCTGTGCGTACTTGCAGATCGCACTGCGATATGCAATCAAACTGGGGGTGTCGTTAACGTTTAATTGACACCCCCTGCGTATCGCATATGGCAGTGGGAACTGCTAGATGCGTGGATGCGATGCGGTAACACGCTGCATATTCGCAGCATTCCCGCATCGCACAAGTGTGAACCGAGCCTAAGACTGAAATCCAGTCATTTTTCATCTCTCTGGTCATTTCTTTGTAAAAGGAAGCAAACACAGGTAAAATGGTCCCAAAATTTAATTTTGCATATTTTGGGGGTTTTGCCCTTAAAATGTTCACATCTTTGGCCAAAGGCTTAGGGAGGCAGAAAATGTGTCAAAACGGGATCAAAAGTCCCCAAAACGGATACAACAACACTTTAAAGCCCAAAATGTCAAGGAGAAAAGTGCTTTAATGTCACTTCCGGTTTTAAGGAGGTCACTCCCGGTTTGCCACTTCCGGTTTCAGACAATGCCAGTTTCCCAGGTAATTTCAAAGCTTTTTAAGTGCCCTTTCACACTCGTGCGGCTGCGGAGATCGCATTTAATTCGGAGCGCACTGCTCCTTCATTACATGCGATCTCATGTGCGGTGCGAATTTCAGCCATACACTTTGTATGGCTGAATTCGCACTGCATCCGCACCAAAGACGCACAGGAGGCATTTTTTGAGCCGCATCAAAATCAAATCGCACAGTGGTTCACACTTGTGCGATGCGATTCTGTGCGTACTTGCAGATCGCACTGCGATATGCAGTCAAACTGGGGGTGTCGTTAACGTTTAATTGACACCCCCTGCGTATCGCATATGGCAGTGGGAACTGCTAGATGCGTGGATGCGATGCGGTAACACGCTGCATATTCGCAGCATTCCCGCATCGCACAAGTGTGAACCGAGCCTAAGACTGAAATCCAGTCATTTTTCATCTCTCTGGTCATTTCTTTGTAAAAGGAAGCAAACACAGGTAAAATGGTCCCAAAATTAAATTTTGCATATTTTGGGGGTTTTGCCCTTAAAATGTTCACATCTTTGGCCAAAGGCTTAGGGAGGCAGAAAATGTGTCAAAACGGGATCAAAAGTCCCCAAAACGGATACAGTAACACTTTAAAGCCCAAAATGTCAAGGAGAAAAGTGTTTTAATGTCACTTCCGGTTTTAAGGAGGTCACTTCCGGTTTGCCACTTCCGGTTTCAGACAATGCCAGTTTCCCAGGTAATTTCAAAGCTTTTTAAGTGCCCTTTCACACTTGTGTGGCTGCGGAGATCGCATTTAATTCGGAGCGCACTGCTCCTTCATTACATGCGATCTCATGTGCGGTGCGAATTTCAGCCATACACTTTGTATGGCTGAATTCGCACTGCATCCGCACCAAAGACGCACAGGAGGCATTTTTTGAGCCGCATCAAAATCAAATCGCACAGTGGTTCACACTTGTGCGATGCGATTCTGTGCGTACTTGCAGATCGCACTGCGATATGCAATCAAACTGGGGGTGTCGTTAACTTTTAATTGACACCCCCTGCGTATCGCATATGGCAGTGGGAACTGCTAGATGCGTGGATGAGATGCGGTAACACGCTGCATATTCGCAGCGTTCCCGCATCGCACAAGTGTGAACCGAGCCTAAGACTGAAATCCAGTCATTTTTCATCTCTCTGGTCATTTCTTTGTAAAAGGAAGCAAACACAGGTAAAATGGTCCCAAAATTAAATTTTGCATATTTTGGGGGTTTTGCCCTTAAAATGTTCACATCTTTGGCCAAAGGCTTAGGGAGGCAGAAAATGTGTCAAAACGGGATCAAAAGTCCCCAAAACGGATACAGCAACACTTTAAAGCCCAAAATGTCAAGGAGAAAAGTGTTTTAATGTCACTTCCGGTTTTAAGGAGGTCACTTCCGGTTTGCCACTTCCGGTTTCAGACAATGCCAGTTTCCCAGGTAATTTCAAAGCTTTTTAAGTGCCCTTTCACACTCGTGCGGCTGCGGAGATCGCATTTAATTCGGAGCGCACTGCTCCTTCATTACATGCGATCTCACGTGCGGTGCGAATTTCAGCCATACACTTTGTATGGCTTAATTCGCACTGCATCCGCACCAAAGACGCACAGGAGGCATTTTTTGAGCCACATCAAAATCAAATCGCACAGTGGTTCACACGTGTGCGATCAGATTCTGTGCGTACTTGCAGATCGCACTGCGATATGCAATCAAACTGGGGTGTCGTTAACTTTTAATTGACACCCCCTGCGTATCGCATATGGCAGTGTGAACTGCCAGATGTGTGGATGCGATGCGGTAACATGCTGCATATTCGCAGCGTTCCCGCATCGCACAAGTGTGAACCGAGCCTAAGACTGAAATCCAGTCATTTTTCATCTCTCTGGTCATTTCTTTGTAAAAGGAAGCAAACACAGGTAAAATGGTCCCAAAATTTAATTTTGCATATTTTGGGGGTTTTGCCCTTAAAATGTTCACATCTTTGGCCAAAGGCTTAGGGAGGCAGAAAATGTGTCAAAACGGGATCAAAAGTCCCCAAAACGGATACAACAACACTTTAAAGCCCAAAATGTCAAGGAGAAAAGTGCTTTAATGTCACTTCCGGTTTTAAGGAGGTCACTTCCGGTTTGCCACTTCCGGTTTCAGACAATGCCAGTTTCCCAGGTAATTTCAAAGCTTTTTAAGTGCCCTTTCACACTCGTGCGGCTGCGGAGATCGCATTTAATTCGGAGCGCACTGCTCCTTCATTACATGCGATCTCATGTGCGGTGCGAATTTCAGCCATACACTTTGTATGGCTGAATTCGCACTGCATCCGCACCAAAGACGCACAGGAGGCATTTTTTGAGCCGCATCAAAATCAAATCGCACAGTGGTTCACACTTGTGCGATGCGATTCTGTGCGTACTTGCAGATCGCACTGCGATATGCAATCAAACTGGGGGTGTCGTTAACGTTTAATTGACACCCCCTGCGTATCGCATATGGCAGTGGGAACTGCTAGATGCGTGGATGCGATGCGGTAACACGCTGCATATTCGCAGCATTCCCGCATCGCACAAGTGTGAACCGAGCCTAAGACTGAAATCCAGTCATTTTTCATCTCTCTGGTCATTTCTTTGTAAAAGGAAGCAAACACAGGTAAAATGGTCCCAAAATTTAATTTTGCATATTTTGGGGGTTTTGCCCTTAAAATGTTCACATCTTTGGCCAAAGGCTTAGGGAGGCAGAAAATGTGTCAAAACGGGATCAAAAGTCCCCAAAACGGATACAACAACACTTTAAAGCCCAAAATGTCAAGGAGAAAAGTGCTTTAATGTCACTTCCGGTTTTAAGGAGGTCACTTCCGGTTTGCCACTTCCGGTTTCAGACAATGCCAGTTTCCCAGGTAATTTCAAAGCTTTTTAAGTGCCCTTTCACACTTGTGTGGCTGCGGAGATCACATTTAATTCGGAGCGCACTGCTCCTTCATTACATGCGATCTCATGTGCGGTGCGAATTTCAGCCATACACTTTGTATGGCTGAATTCGCACTGCATCCGCACCAAAGACGCACAGGAGGCATTTTTTGAGCCGCATCAAAATCAAATCGCACAGTGGTTCACACTTGTGCGATGCGATTCTGTGCGTACTTGCAGATCGCACTGCGATATGCAATCAAACTGGGGGTGTCGTTAACTTTTAATTGACACCCCCTGCGTATCACATATGGCAGTGGGAACTGCTAGATGCGTGGATGAGATGCGGTAACACGCTGCATATTCGCAGCGTTCCCGCATCGCACAAGTGTGAACCGAGCCTAAGACTGAAATCCAGTCATTTTTCATCTCTCTGGTCATTTCTTTGTAAAAGGAAGCAAACACAGGTAAAATGGTCCCAAAATTAAATTTTGCATATTTTGGGGGTTTTGCCCTTAAAATGTTCACATCTTTGGCCAAAGGCTTAGGGAGGCAGAAAATGTGTCAAAACGGGATCAAAAGTCCCCAAAACGGATACAGTAACACTTTAAAGCCCAAAATGTCAAGGAGAAAAGTGTTTTAATGTCACTTCCGGTTTTAAGGAGGTCACTTCCGGTTTGCCACTTCCGGTTTCAGACAATGCCAGTTTCCCAGGTAATTTCAAAGCTTTTTAAGTGCCCTTTCACACTTGTGTGGCTGCGGAGATCGCATTTAATTCGGAGCGCACTGCTCCTTCATTACATGCGATCTCATGTGCGGTGCGAATTTCAGCCATACACTTTGTATGGCTGAATTCGCACTGCATCCGCACCAAAGACGCACAGGAGGCATTTTTTGAGCCGCATCAAAATCAAATCGCACAGTGGTTCACACTTGTGCGATGCGATTCTGTGCGTACTTGCAGATCGCACTGCGATATGCAATCAAACTGGGGGTGTCGTTAACTTTTAATTGACACCCCCTGCGTATCGCATATGGCAGTGGGAACTGCTAGATGCGTGGATGAGATGCGGTAACACGCTGCATATTCGCAGCGTTCCCGCATCGCACAAGTGTGAACCGAGCCTAAGACTGAAATCCAGTCATTTTTCATCTCTCTGGTCATTTCTTTGTAAAAGGAAGCAAACACAGGTAAAATGGTCCCAAAATTAAATTTTGCATATTTTGGGGGTTTTGCCCTTAAAATGTTCACATCTTTGGCCAAAGGCTTAGGGAGGCAGAAAATGTGTCAAAACGGGATCAAAAGTCCCCAAAACGGATACAGCAACACTTTAAAGCCCAAAATGTCAAGGAGAAAAGTGTTTTAATGTCACTTCCGGTTTTAAGGAGGTCACTTCCGGTTTGCCACTTCCGGTTTCAGACAATGCCAGTTTCCCAGGTAATTTCAAAGCTTTTTAAGTGCCCTTTCACACTCGTGCGGCTGCGGAGATCGCATTTAATTCGGAGCGCACTGCTCCTTCATTACATGCGATCTCACGTGCGGTGCGAATTTCAGCCATACACTTTGTATGGCTTAATTCGCACTGCATCCGCACCAAAGACGCACAGGAGGCATTTTTTGAGCCACATCAAAATCAAATCGCACAGTGGTTCACACGTGTGCGATCAGATTCTGTGCGTACTTGCAGATCGCACTGCGATATGCAATCAAACTGGGGTGTCGTTAACTTTTAATTGACACCCCCTGCGTATCGCATATGGCAGTGTGAACTGCCAGATGTGTGGATGCGATGCGGTAACATGCTGCATATTCGCAGCGTTCCCGCATCGCACAAGTGTGAACCGAGCCTAAGACTGAAATCCAGTCATTTTTCATCTCTCTGGTCATTTCTTTGTAAAAGGAAGCAAACACAGGTAAAATGGTCCCAAAATTTAATTTTGCATATTTTGGGGGTTTTGCCCTTAAAATGTTCACATCTTTGGCCAAAGGCTTAGGGAGGCAGAAAATGTGTCAAAACGGGATCAAAAGTCCCCAAAACGGATACAACAACACTTTAAAGCCCAAAATGTCAAGGAGAAAAGTGCTTTAATGTCACTTCCGGTTTTAAGGAGGTCACTTCCGGTTTGCCACTTCCGGTTTCAGACAATGCCAGTTTCCCAGGTAATTTCAAAGCTTTTTAAGTGCCCTTTCACACTCGTGCGGCTGCGGAGATCGCATTTAATTCGGAGCGCACTGCTCCTTCATTACATGCGATCTCATGTGCGGTGCGAATTTCAGCCATACACTTTGTATGGCTGAATTCGCACTGCATCCGCACCAAAGACGCACAGGAGGCATTTTTTGAGCCGCATCAAAATCAAATCGCACAGTGGTTCACACTTGTGCGATGCGATTCTGTGCGTACTTGCAGATCGCACTGCGATATGCAATCAAACTGGGGGTGTCGTTAACGTTTAATTGACACCCCCTGCGTATCGCATATGGCAGTGGGAACTGCTAGATGCGTGGATGCGATGCGGTAACACGCTGCATATTCGCAGCATTCCCGCATCGCACAAGTGTGAACCGAGCCTAAGACTGAAATCCAGTCATTTTTCATCTCTCTGGTCATTTCTTTGTAAAAGGAAGCAAACACAGGTAAAATGGTCCCAAAATTAAATTTTGCATATTTTGGGGGTTTTGCCCTTAAAATGTTCACATCTTTGGCCAAAGGCTTAGGGAGGCAGAAAATGTGTCCAAACGGGATCAAAAGTCCCCAAAACGGATACAACAACACTTTAAAGCCCAAAACGTCAAGGAGAAAAGTGTTTTAATGCCACTTCCGGTTTTAAGGAGGTCACTTCCGGTTTGTCACTTCCGGTTTCAGACAATGCCAGTTTCCCAGGTAATTTCAAAGCTTTTTAAGTGCCGGTTCACACTTGTGCGGCTGCGGAGATCGCATTTAATTCGGAGCGCACTGCTCCTTCATTACATGCGATCTCACGTGCGGTGCGAATTTCAGCCATACACTTTGTATGGCTTAATTCGCACTGCATCCGCACCAAAGACGCACAGGAGGCATTTTTTGAGCCACATCAAAATCAAATCGCACAGTGGTTCACACTTGTGCGATCAGATTCTGTGCGTACTTGCAGATCGCACTGCGATATGCAATCAAACTGGGGTGTCGTTAACTTTTAATTGACACCCCCTGCATATCGCATATGGCAGTGTGAACTGCCAGATGTGTGGATGCGATGCGGTAACATGCTGCATATTCGCAGCGTTCCCGCATCGCACAAGTGTGAACCGAGCCTAAGACTGAAATCCAGTCATTTTTCATCTCTCTGGTCATTTCTTTGTAAAAGGAAGCAAACACAGGTAAAATGGTCCCAAAATTTAATTTTGCATATTTTGGGGGTTTTGCCCTTAAAATGTTCACATCTTTGGCCAAAGGCTTAGGGAGGCAGAAAATGTGTCAAAACGGGATCAAAAGTCCCCAAAACGGATACAACAACACTTTAAAGCCCAAAATGTCAAGGAGAAAAGTGCTTTAATGTCACTTCCGGTTTTAAGGAGGTCACTTCCGGTTTGCCACTTCCGGTTTCAGACAATGCCAGTTTCCCAGGTAATTTCAAAGCTTTTTAAGTGCCCTTTCACACTCGTGCAGCTGCGGAGATCGCATTTAATTCGGAGCGCACTGCTCCTTCATTACATGCGATCTCATGTGCGGTGCGAATTTCAGCCATACACTTTGTATGGCTGAATTCGCACTGCATCCACACCAAAGACGCACAGGAGGCATTTTTTGAGCCGCATCAAAATCAAATCGCACAGTGGTTCACACTTGTGCGATGCGATTCTGTGCGTACTTGCAGATCGCACTGCGATATGCAATCAAACTGGGGGTGTCGTTAACGTTTAATTGACACCCCCTGCGTATCACATATGGCAGTGGGAACTGCTAGATGCGTGGATGCGATGCGGTAACACGCTGCATATTCGCAGCATTCCCACATCGCACAAGTGTGAACCGAGCCTAAGACTGAAATCCAGTCATTTTTCATCTCTTTGGTCATTTCTTTGTAAAAGGAAGCAAACACAGGTAAAATGGTCCCAAAATTAAATTTTGCATATTTTGGGGGTTTTGCCCTTAAAATGTTCACATCTTTGGCCAAAGGCTTAGGGAGGCAGAAAATGTGTCCAAACGGGATCAAAAGTCCCCAAAACGGATACAACAACACTTTAAAGCCCAAAACGTCAAGGAGAAAAGTGTTTTAATGCCACTTCCGGTTTTAAGGAGGTCACTTCCGGTTTGTCACTTCCGGTTTCAGACAATGCCAGTTTCCCAGGTAATTTCAAAGCTTTTTAAGTGCCGGTTCACACTTGTGCGGCTGCGGAGATCGCATTTAATTCGGAGCGCACTGCTCCTTCATTACATGCGATCTCACGTGCGGTGCGAATTTCAGCCATACACTTTGTATGGCTTAATTCGCACTGCATCCGCACCAAAGACGCACAGGAGGCATTTTTTGAGCCACATCAAAATCAAATCGCACAGTGGTTCACACTTGTGCGATCAGATTCTGTGCGTACTTGCAGATCGCACTGCGATATGCAATCAAACTGGGGTGTCGTTAACTTTTAATTGACACCCCCTGCATATCGCATATGGCAGTGTGAACTGCCAGATGTGTGGATGCGATGCGGTAACATGCTGCATATTCGCAGCGTTCCCGCATCGCACAAGTGTGAACCGAGCCTAAGACTGAAATCCAGTCATTTTTCATCTCTCTGGTCATTTCTTTGTAAAAGGAAGCAAACACAGGTAAAATGGTCCCAAAATTTAATTTTGCATATTTTGGGGGTTTTGCCCTTAAAATGTTCACATCTTTGGCCAAAGGCTTAGGGAGGCAGAAAATGTGTCAAAACGGGATCAAAAGTCCCCAAAACGGATACAACAACACTTTAAAGCCCAAAATGTCAAGGAGAAAAGTGCTTTAATGTCACTTCCGGTTTTAAGGAGGTCACTTCCGGTTTGCCACTTCCGGTTTCAGACAATGCCAGTTTCCCAGGTAATTTCAAAGCTTTTTAAGTGCCCTTTCACACTCGTGCGGCTGCGGAGATCGCATTTAATTCGGAGCGCACTGCTCCTTCATTACATGCGATCTCATGTGCGGTGCGAATTTCAGCCATACACTTTGTATGGCTGAATTCGCACTGCATCCGCACCAAAGACGCACAGGAGGCATTTTTTGAGCCGCATCAAAATCAAATCGCACAGTGGTTCACACTTGTGCGATGCGATTCTGTGCGTACTTGCAGATCGCACTGCGATATGCAATCAAACTGGGGGTGTCGTTAACGTTTAATTGACACCCCCTGCGTATCGCATATGGCAGTGGGAACTGCTAGATGCGTGGATGCGATGCGGTAACACGCTGCATATTCGCAGCATTCCCGCATCGCACAAGTGTGAACCGAGCCTAAGACTGAAATCCAGTCATTTTTCATCTCTCTGGTCATTTCTTTGTAAAAGGAAGCAAACACAGGTAAAATGGTCCCAAAATTAAATTTTGCATATTTTGGGGGTTTTGCCCTTAAAATGTTCACATCTTTGGCCAAAGGCTTAGGGAGGCAGAAATGTGTCAAAACGGGATCAAAAGTCCCCAAAACGGATACAACAACACTTTAAAGCCCAAAATGTCAAGGAGAAAAGTGCTTTAATGTCACTTCCGGTTTTAAGGAGGTCACTTCCGGTTTGCCACTTCCGGTTTCAGACAATGCCAGTTTCCTAGGTAATTTCAAAGCTTTTTAAGTGCCCTTTCACACTCGTGCGGCTGCGGAGATCGCATTTAATTCGGAGCGCACTGCTCCTTCATTACATGCGATCTCATGTGCGGTGCGAATTTCAGCCATACACTTTGTATGGCTGAATTCGCACTGCATCCGCACCAAAGACGCACAGGAGGCATTTTTTGAGCCGCATCAAAATCAAATCGCACAGTGGTTCACACTTGTGCGATGCGATTCTGTGCGTACTTGCAGATCGCACTGCGATATGCAATCAAACTGGGGGTGTCGTTAACGTTTAATTGACACCCCCTGCGTATCGCATATGGCAGTGGGAACTGCTAGATGCGTGGATGCGATGCGGTAACACGCTGCATATTCGCAGCATTCCCGCATCGCACAAGTGTGAACCGAGCCTAAGACTGAAATCCAGTCATTTTTCATCTCTCTGGTCATTTCTTTGTAAAAGGAAGCAAACACAGGTAAAATGGTCCCAAAATTAAATTTTGCATATTTTGGGGGTTTTGCCCTTAAAATGTTCACATCTTTGGCCAAAGGCTTAGGGAGGCAGAAAATGTGTCCAAACGGGATCAAAAGTCCCCAAAACGGATACAACAACACTTTAAAGCCCAAAACGTCAAGGAGAAAAGTGTTTTAATGCCACTTCCGGTTTTAAGGAGGTCACTTCCGGTTTGTCACTTCCGGTTTCAGACAATGCCAGTTTCCCAGGTAATTTCAAAGCTTTTTAAGTGCCGGTTCACACTTGTGCGGCTGCGGAGATCGCATTTAATTCGGAGCGCACTGCTCCTTCATTACATGCGATCTCACGTGCGGTGCGAATTTCAGCCATACACTTTGTATGGCTTAATTCGCACTGCATCCGCACCAAAGACGCACAGGAGGCATTTTTTGAGCCACATCAAAATCAAATCGCACAGTGGTTCACACTTGTGCGATCAGATTCTGTGCGTACTTGCAGATCGCACTGCGATATGCAATCAAACTGGGGTGTCGTTAACTTTTAATTGACACCCCCTGCATATCGCATATGGCAGTGTGAACTGCCAGATGTGTGGATGCGATGCGGTAACATGCTGCATATTCGCAGCGTTCCCGCATCACACAAGTGTGAACCGAGCCTAAGACTGAAATCCAGTCATTTTTCATCTCTCTGGTCATTTCTTTGTAAAAGGAAGCAAACACAGGTAAAATGGTCCCAAAATTTAATTTTGCATATTTTGGGGGTTTTGCCCTTAAAATGTTCACATCTTTGGCCAAAGGCTTAGGGAGGCAGAAAATGTGTCAAAACGGGATCAAAAGTCCCCAAAACGGATACAACAACACTTTAAAGCCCAAAATGTCAAGGAGAAAAGTGCTTTAATGTCACTTCCGGTTTTAAGGAGGTCACTTCCGGTTTGCCACTTCCGGTTTCAGACAATGCCAGTTTCCCAGGTAATTTCAAAGCTTTTTAAGTGCCCTTTCACACTCGTGCGGCTGCGGAGATCGCATTTAATTCGGAGCGCACTGCTCCTTCATTACATGCGATCTCACGTGCGGTGCGAATTTCAGCCATACACTTTGTATGGCTTAATTCGCACTGCATCCGCACCAAAGACGCACAGGAGGCATTTTTTGAGCCACATCAAAATCAAATCGCACAGTGGTTCACACTTGTGCGATCAGATTCTGTGCGTACTTGCAGATCGCACTGCGATATGCAATCAAACTGGGGTGTCGTTAACTTTTAATTGACACCCCCTGCATATCGCATATGGCAGTGTGAACTGCCAGATGTGTGGATGCGATGCGGTAACATGCTGCATATTCGCAGCGTTCCCGCATCGCACAAGTGTGAACCGAGCCTAAGACTGAAATCCAGTCATTTTTCATCTCTCTGGTCATTTCTTTGTAAAAGGAAGCAAACACAGGTAAAATGGTCCCAAAATTTAATTTTGCATATTTTGGGGGTTTTGCCCTTAAAATGTTCACATCTTTGGCCAAAGGCTTAGGGAGGCAGAAAATGTGTCAAAACGGGATCAAAAGTCCCCAAAACGGATACAACAACACTTTAAAGCCCAAAATGTCAAGGAGAAAAGTGCTTTAATGTCACTTCCGGTTTTAAGGAGGTCACTCCCGGTTTGCCACTTCCGGTTTCAGACAATGCCAGTTTCCCAGGTAATTTCAAAGCTTTTTAAGTGCCCTTTCACACTCGTGCGGCTGCGGAGATCGCATTTAATTCGGAGCGCACTGCTCCTTCATTACATGCGATCTCATGTGCGGTGCGAATTTCAGCCATACACTTTGTATGGCTGAATTCGCACTGCATCCGCACCAAAGACGCACAGGAGGCATTTTTTGAGCCGCATCAAAATCAAATCGCACAGTGGTTCACACTTGTGCGATGCGATTCTGTGCGTACTTGCAGATCGCACTGCGATATGCAGTCAAACTGGGGGTGTCGTTAACGTTTAATTGACACCCCCTGCGTATCGCATATGGCAGTGGGAACTGCTAGATGCGTGGATGCGATGCGGTAACACGCTGCATATTCGCAGCATTCCCGCATCGCACAAGTGTGAACCGAGCCTAAGACTGAAATCCAGTCATTTTTCATCTCTCTGGTCATTTCTTTGTAAAAGGAAGCAAACACAGGTAAAATGGTCCCAAAATTAAATTTTGCATATTTTGGGGGTTTTGCCCTTAAAATGTTCACATCTTTGGCCAAAGGCTTAGGGAGGCAGAAATGTGTCAAAACGGGATCAAAAGTCCCCAAAACGGATACAACAACACTTTAAAGCCCAAAATGTCAAGGAGAAAAGTGCTTTAATGTCACTTCCGGTTTTAAGGAGGTCACTTCCGGTTTGCCACTTCCGGTTTCAGACAATGCCAGTTTCCCAGGTAATTTCAAAGCTTTTTAAGTGCCCTTTCACACTTGTGTGGCTGCGGAGATCACATTTAATTCGGAGCGCACTGCTCCTTCATTACATGCGATCTCATGTGCGGTGCGAATTTCAGCCATACACTTTGTATGGCTGAATTCGCACTGCATCCGCACCAAAGACGCACAGGAGGCATTTTTTGAGCCGCATCAAAATCAAATCGCACAGTGGTTCACACTTGTGCGATGCGATTCTGTGCGTACTTGCAGATCGCACTGCGATATGCAATCAAACTGGGGGTGTCGTTAACTTTTAATTGACACCCCCTGCGTATCACATATGGCAGTGGGAACTGCTAGATGCGTGGATGAGATGCGGTAACACGCTGCATATTCGCAGCGTTCCCGCATCGCACAAGTGTGAACCGAGCCTAAGACTGAAATCCAGTCATTTTTCATCTCTCTGGTCATTTCTTTGTAAAAGGAAGCAAACACAGGTAAAATGGTCCCAAAATTAAATTTTGCATATTTTGGGGGTTTTGCCCTTAAAATGTTCACATCTTTGGCCAAAGGCTTAGGGAGGCAGAAAATGTGTCAAAACGGGATCAAAAGTCCCCAAAACGGATACAGTAACACTTTAAAGCCCAAAATGTCAAGGAGAAAAGTGTTTTAATGTCACTTCCGGTTTTAAGGAGGTCACTTCCGGTTTGCCACTTCCGGTTTCAGACAATGCCAGTTTCCCAGGTAATTTCAAAGCTTTTTAAGTGCCCTTTCACACTTGTGTGGCTGCGGAGATCGCATTTAATTCGGAGCGCACTGCTCCTTCATTACATGCGATCTCATGTGCGGTGCGAATTTCAGCCATACACTTTGTATGGCTGAATTCGCACTGCATCCGCACCAAAGACGCACAGGAGGCATTTTTTGAGCCGCATCAAAATCAAATCGCACAGTGGTTCACACTTGTGCGATGCGATTCTGTGCGTACTTGCAGATCGCACTGCGATATGCAATCAAACTGGGGGTGTCGTTAACTTTTAATTGACACCCCCTGCGTATCGCATATGGCAGTGGGAACTGCTAGATGCGTGGATGAGATGCGGTAACACGCTGCATATTCGCAGCGTTCCCGCATCGCACAAGTGTGAACCGAGCCTAAGACTGAAATCCAGTCATTTTTCATCTCTCTGGTCATTTCTTTGTAAAAGGAAGCAAACACAGGTAAAATGGTCCCAAAATTAAATTTTGCATATTTTGGGGGTTTTGCCCTTAAAATGTTCACATCTTTGGCCAAAGGCTTAGGGAGGCAGAAAATGTGTCAAAACGGGATCAAAAGTCCCCAAAACGGATACAGCAACACTTTAAAGCCCAAAATGTCAAGGAGAAAAGTGTTTTAATGTCACTTCCGGTTTTAAGGAGGTCACTTCCGGTTTGCCACTTCCGGTTTCAGACAATGCCAGTTTCCCAGGTAATTTCAAAGCTTTTTAAGTGCCCTTTCACACTCGTGCGGCTGCGGAGATCGCATTTAATTCGGAGCGCACTGCTCCTTCATTACATGCGATCTCATGTGCGGTGCGAATTTCAGCCATACACTTTGTATGGCTGAATTCGCACTGCATCCGCACCAAAGACGCACAGGAGGCATTTTTTGAGCCGCATCAAAATCAAATCGCACAGTGGTTCACACTTGTGCGATGCGATTCTGTGCGTACTTGCAGATCGCACTGCGATATGCAATCAAACTGGGGGTGTCGTTAACGTTTAATTGACACCCCCTGCGTATCGCATATGGCAGTGGGAACTGCTAGATGCGTGGATGCGATGCGGTAACACGCTGCATATTCGCAGCATTCCCGCATCGCACAAGTGTGAACCGAGCCTAAGACTGAAATCCAGTCATTTTTCATCTCTCTGGTCATTTCTTTGTAAAAGGAAGCAAACACAGGTAAAATGGTCCCAAAATTAAATTTTGCATATTTTGGGGGTTTTGCCCTTAAAATGTTCACATCTTTGGCCAAAGGCTTAGGGAGGCAGAAAATGTGTCCAAACGGGATCAAAAGTCCCCAAAACGGATACAACAACACTTTAAAGCCCAAAACGTCAAGGAGAAAAGTGTTTTAATGCCACTTCCGGTTTTAAGGAGGTCACTTCCGGTTTGTCACTTCCGGTTTCAGACAATGCCAGTTTCCCAGGTAATTTCAAAGCTTTTTAAGTGCCGGTTCACACTTGTGCGGCTGCGGAGATCGCATTTAATTCGGAGCGCACTGCTCCTTCATTACATGCGATCTCACGTGCGGTGCGAATTTCAGCCATACACTTTGTATGGCTTAATTCGCACTGCATCCGCACCAAAGACGCACAGGAGGCATTTTTTGAGCCACATCAAAATCAAATCGCACAGTGGTTCACACTTGTGCGATCAGATTCTGTGCGTACTTGCAGATCGCACTGCGATATGCAATCAAACTGGGGTGTCGTTAACTTTTAATTGACACCCCCTGCATATCGCATATGGCAGTGTGAACTGCCAGATGTGTGGATGCGATGCGGTAACATGCTGCATATTCGCAGCGTTCCCGCATCGCACAAGTGTGAACCGAGCCTAAGACTGAAATCCAGTCATTTTTCATCTCTCTGGTCATTTCTTTGTAAAAGGAAGCAAACACAGGTAAAATGGTCCCAAAATTTAATTTTGCATATTTTGGGGGTTTTGCCCTTAAAATGTTCACATCTTTGGCCAAAGGCTTAGGGAGGCAGAAAATGTGTCAAAACGGGATCAAAAGTCCCCAAAACGGATACAACAACACTTTAAAGCCCAAAATGTCAAGGAGAAAAGTGCTTTAATGTCACTTCCGGTTTTAAGGAGGTCACTTCCGGTTTGCCACTTCCGGTTTCAGACAATGCCAGTTTCCCAGGTAATTTCAAAGCTTTTTAAGTGCCCTTTCACACTCGTGCGGCTGCGGAGATCGCATTTAATTCGGAGCGCACTGCTCCTTCATTACATGCGATCTCATGTGCGGTGCGAATTTCAGCCATACACTTTGTATGGCTGAATTCGCACTGCATCCGCACCAAAGACGCACAGGAGGCATTTTTTGAGCCGCATCAAAATCAAATCGCACAGTGGTTCACACTTGTGCGATGCGATTCTGTGCGTACTTGCAGATCGCACTGCGATATGCAATCAAACTGGGGGTGTCGTTAACGTTTAATTGACACCCCCTGCGTATCGCATATGGCAGTGGGAACTGCTAGATGCGTGGATGCGATGCGGTAACACGCTGCATATTCGCAGCATTCCCGCATCGCACAAGTGTGAACCGAGCCTAAGACTGAAATCCAGTCATTTTTCATCTCTCTGGTCATTTCTTTGTAAAAGGAAGCAAACACAGGTAAAATGGTCCCAAAATTTAATTTTGCATATTTTGGGGGTTTTGCCCTTAAAATGTTCACATCTTTGGCCAAAGGCTTAGGGAGGCAGAAATGTGTCAAAACGGGATCAAAAGTCCCCAAAACGGATACAACAACACTTTAAAGCCCAAAATGTCAAGGAGAAAAGTGCTTTAATGTCACTTCCGGTTTTAAGGAGGTCACTTCCGGTTTGCCACTTCCGGTTTCAGACAATGCCAGTTTCCTAGGTAATTTCAAAGCTTTTTAAGTGCCCTTTCACACTCGTGCGGCTGCGGAGATCGCATTTAATTCGGAGCGCACTGCTCCTTCATTACATGCGATCTCATGTGCGGTGCGAATTTCAGCCATACACTTTGTATGGCTGAATTCGCACTGCATCCGCACCAAAGACGCACAGGAGGCATTTTTTGAGCCGCATCAAAATCAAATCGCACAGTGGTTCACACTTGTGCGATGCGATTCTGTGCGTACTTGCAGATCGCACTGCGATATGCAATCAAACTGGGGGTGTCGTTAACGTTTAATTGACACCCCCTGCGTATCGCATATGGCAGTGGGAACTGCTAGATGCGTGGATGCGATGCGGTAACACGCTGCATATTCGCAGCATTCCCGCATCGCACAAGTGTGAACCGAGCCTAAGACTGAAATCCAGTCATTTTTCATCTCTCTGGTCATTTCTTTGTAAAAGGAAGCAAACACAGGTAAAATGGTCCCAAAATTAAATTTTGCATATTTTGGGGGTTTTGCCCTTAAAATGTTCACATCTTTGGCCAAAGGCTTAGGGAGGCAGAAAATGTGTCCAAACGGGATCAAAAGTCCCCAAAACGGATACAACAACACTTTAAAGCCCAAAACGTCAAGGAGAAAAGTGTTTTAATGCCACTTCCGGTTTTAAGGAGGTCACTTCCGGTTTGTCACTTCCGGTTTCAGACAATGCCAGTTTCCCAGGTAATTTCAAAGCTTTTTAAGTGCCGGTTCACACTTGTGCGGCTGCGGAGATCGCATTTAATTCGGAGCGCACTGCTCCTTCATTACATGCGATCTCACGTGCGGTGCGAATTTCAGCCATACACTTTGTATGGCTTAATTCGCACTGCATCCGCACCAAAGACGCACAGGAGGCATTTTTTGAGCCACATCAAAATCAAATCGCACAGTGGTTCACACTTGTGCGATCAGATTCTGTGCGTACTTGCAGATCGCACTGCGATATGCAATCAAACTGGGGTGTCGTTAACTTTTAATTGACACCCCCTGCATATCGCATATGGCAGTGTGAACTGCCAGATGTGTGGATGCGATGCGGTAACATGCTGCATATTCGCAGCGTTCCCGCATCGCACAAGTGTGAACCGAGCCTAAGACTGAAATCCAGTCATTTTTCATCTCTCTGGTCATTTCTTTGTAAAAGGAAGCAAACACAGGTAAAATGGTCCCAAAATTTAATTTTGCATATTTTGGGGGTTTTGCCCTTAAAATGTTCACATCTTTGGCCAAAGGCTTAGGGAGGCAGAAAATGTGTCAAAACGGGATCAAAAGTCCCCAAAACGGATACAACAACACTTTAAAGCCCAAAATGTCAAGGAGAAAAGTGCTTTAATGTCACTTCCGGTTTTAAGGAGGTCACTTCCGGTTTGCCACTTCCGGTTTCAGACAATGCCAGTTTCCCAGGTAATTTCAAAGCTTTTTAAGTGCCCTTTCACACTCGTGCGGCTGCGGAGATCGCATTTAATTCGGAGCGCACTGCTCCTTCATTACATGCGATCTCATGTGCGGTGCGAATTTCAGCCATACACTTTGTATGGCTGAATTCGCACTGCATCCGCACCAAAGACGCACAGGAGGCATTTTTTGAGCCGCATCAAAATCAAATCGCACAGTGGTTCACACTTGTGCGATGCGATTCTGTGCGTACTTGCAGATCGCACTGCGATATGCAATCAAACTGGGGGTGTCGTTAACGTTTAATTGACACCCCCTGCGTATCGCATATGGCAGTGGGAACTGCTAGATGCGTGGATGCGATGCGGTAACACGCTGCATATTCGCAGCATTCCCGCATCGCACAAGTGTGAACCGAGCCTAAGACTGAAATCCAGTCATTTTTCATCTCTCTGGTCATTTCTTTGTAAAAGGAAGCAAACACAGGTAAAATGGTCCCAAAATTAAATTTTGCATATTTTGGGGGTTTTGCCCTTAAAATGTTCACATCTTTGGCCAAAGGCTTAGGGAGGCAGAAAATGTGTCCAAACGGGATCAAAAGTCCCCAAAACGGATACAACAACACTTTAAAGCCCAAAACGTCAAGGAGAAAAGTGTTTTAATGCCACTTCCGGTTTTAAGGAGGTCACTTCCGGTTTGTCACTTCCGGTTTCAGACAATGCCAGTTTCCCAGGTAATTTCAAAGCTTTTTAAGTGCCGGTTCACACTTGTGCGGCTGCGGAGATCGCATTTAATTCGGAGCGCACTGCTCCTTCATTACATGCGATCTCACGTGCGGTGCGAATTTCAGCCATACACTTTGTATGGCTTAATTCGCACTGCATCCGCACCAAAGACGCACAGGAGGCATTTTTTGAGCCACATCAAAATCAAATCGCACAGTGGTTCACACTTGTGCGATCAGATTCTGTGCGTACTTGCAGATCGCACTGCGATATGCAATCAAACTGGGGTGTCGTTAACTTTTAATTGACACCCCCTGCATATCGCATATGGCAGTGTGAACTGCCAGATGTGTGGATGCGATGCGGTAACATGCTGCATATTCGCAGCGTTCCCGCATCGCACAAGTGTGAACCGAGCCTAAGACTGAAATCCAGTCATTTTTCATCTCTCTGGTCATTTCTTTGTAAAAGGAAGCAAACACAGGTAAAATGGTCCCAAAATTAAATTTTGCATATTTTGGGGGTTTTGCCCTTAAAATGTTCACATCTTTGGCCAAAGGCTTAGGGAGGCAGAAAATGTGTCAAAACGGGATCAAAAGTCCCCAAAACGGATACAACAACACTTTAAAGCCCAAAATGTCAAGGAGAAAAGTGCTTTAATGTCACTTCCGGTTTTAAGGAGGTCACTTCCGGTTTGCCACTTCCGGTTTCAGACAATGCCAGTTTCCTAGGTAATTTCAAAGCTTTTTAAGTGCCCTTTCACACTCGTGCGGCTGCGGAGATCGCATTTAATTCGGAGCGCACTGCTCCTTCATTACATGCGATCTCATGTGCGGTGCGAATTTCAGCCATACACTTTGTATGGCTGAATTCGCACTGCATCCGCACCAAAGACGCACAGGAGGCATTTTTTGAGCCGCATCAAAATCAAATCGCACAGTGGTTCACACTTGTGCGATGCGATTCTGTGCGTACTTGCAGATCGCACTGCGATATGCAGTCAAACTGGGGGTGTCGTTAACGTTTAATTGACACCCCCTGCGTATCGCATATGGCAGTGGGAACTGCTAGATGCGTGGATGCGATGCGGTAACACGCTGCATATTCGCAGCATTCCCGCATCGCACAAGTGTGAACCGAGCCTAAGACTGAAATCCAGTCATTTTTCATCTCTCTGGTCATTTCTTTGTAAAAGGAAGCAAACACAGGTAAAATGGTCCCAAAATTAAATTTTGCATATTTTGGGGGTTTTGCCCTTAAAATGTTCACATCTTTGGCCAAAGGCTTAGGGAGGCAGAAATGTGTCAAAACGGGATCAAAAGTCCCCAAAACGGATACAACAACACTTTAAAACCCAAAATGTCAAGGAGAAAAGTGCTTTAATGTCACTTCCGGTTTTAAGGAGGTCACTTCCGGTTTGCCACTTCCGGTTTCAGACAATGCCAGTTTCCCAGGTAATTTCAAAGCTTTTTAAGTGCCCTTTCACACTTGTGTGGCTGCGGAGATCGCATTTAATTCGGAGCGCACTGCTCCTTCATTACATGCGATCTCATGTGCGGTGCGAATTTCAGCCATACACTTTGTATGGCTGAATTCGCACTGCATCCGCACCAAAGACGCACAGGAGGCATTTTTTGAGCCGCATCAAAATCAAATCGCACAGTGGTTCACACTTGTGCGATGCGATTCTGTGCGTACTTGCAGATCGCACTGCGATATGCAATCAAACTGGGGGTGTCGTTAACTTTTAATTGACACCCCCTGCGTATCACATATGGCAGTGGGAACTGCTAGATGCGTGGATGAGATGCGGTAACACGCTGCATATTCGCAGCGTTCCCGCATCGCACAAGTGTGAACCGAGCCTAAGACTGAAATCCAGTCATTTTTCATCTCTCTGGTCATTTCTTTGTAAAAGGAAGCAAACACAGGTAAAATGGTCCCAAAATTAAATTTTGCATATTTTGGGGGTTTTGCCCTTAAAATGTTCACATCTTTGGCCAAAGGCTTAGGGAGGCAGAAAATGTGTCAAAACGGGATCAAAAGTCCCCAAAACGGATACAGTAACACTTTAAAGCCCAAAATGTCAAGGAGAAAAGTGTTTTAATGTCACTTCCGGTTTTAAGGAGGACACTTCCGGTTTGCCACTTCCGGTTTCAGACAATGCCAGTTTCCCAGGTAATTTCAAAGCTTTTTAAGTGCCCTTTCACACTTGTGCGGCTGCGGAGATCGCATTTAATTCGGAGCGCACTGCTCCTTCATTACATGCGATCTCATGTGCGGTGCAAATTTCAGCCATACACTTTGTATGGCTGAATCCGCACTGCATCCGCACCAAAGACGCACAGGAGGCATTTTTTGAGCCGCATCAAAATCAAATCGCACAGTGGTTCACACTTGTGCGATCCGATTCTGTGCGTACTTGCAGATCGCACTGCGATATGCAATCAAACTGGGGGTGTCGTTAACTTTTAATTGACACCCCCTGCGTATTGCATATGGCAGTGGGAACTGCCAGATGTGTGGATGCGATGCGGTAACACGCTGCATATTCACAGCGTTCCCGCATCGCACAAGTGGGAACCGAGCCTAAGACTGAAATCCAGCCATTTTTCATCTCTCTGGTCATTTCTTGGTAAAAGGAAGCAAACACAGGTAAAGTGGTCCCAAAATTAAATTTTGCATATTTTGGGGGTTTTGCCCTTAAAATGTTCACATCTTTGGCCAAAGGCTTAGGGAGGCAGAAAATGTGTCAAAACGAGATCAAAAAACCCCAAAACGGATACAACAACACTTTAAAGCCCAAAATGTCAAGGAGAAAAGTGTTTTAGGGCCACTTCCGGTTTTAAGGAGGTCACTTCCTGTTTGTCACTTCCGGTTTCAGACAATGCCAGTTTCCCAGGTAATTTCAAAGCTTTTTAAGTGCCGGTTCACACTTGTGCGGCTGCGGAGATCGCATTTAATTCGGAGCGCACTGCTCCTTCATTACATGCGATCTCACGTGCGGTGCGAATTTCAGCCATACACTTTGTATGGCTTAATTCGCACTGCATCCGCACCAAAGACGCACAGGAGGCATTTTTTGAATCACATCACAATCAAATCGCACAGTGGTTCACACTTGTGCGATCAGAGTCTGTGCGTACTTGCAGATCGCACTGCGATATGCAATCAAACTGGGGGTGTCGTTAATGTTTAATTGACACCCCCTGCGTATCGCATATGGCAGTGGGAACTGCTAGATGCGTGGATGCGATGCGGTAACACGCTGCATATTCGCAGCATTCCCGCATCGCACAAGTGTGAACCGAGCCTAAGACTGAAATCCAGTCATTTTTCATCTCTCTGGTCATTTCTTTGTAAAAGGAAGCAAACACAGGTAAAATGGTCCCAAAATAAAATTTTGCATATTTTGGGGGTTTTGCCCTTAAAATGTTCACATCTTTGGCCAAAGGCTTAGGGAGGCAGAAAATGTGTCAAAACGGGATCAAAAGTCCCCAAAACGGATACAACAACACTTTAAAGCCCAAAATGTCAAGGAGAAAAGTGTTTTAATGCCACTTCCGGTTTTAAGGAGGTCACTTCCGGTTTGTCACTTCCGGTTTCAGACAATGCCAATTTCCCAGGTAATTTCAAAGCTTTTTAAGTGCCCTTTCACACTCGTGCGGCTGCGGAGATCGCATTTAATTCGGAGCGCACTGCTCCTTCATTACATGCGATCTCATGTGCGGTGCGAATTTCAGCCATACACTTTGTATGGCTGAATTCGCACTGCATCCGCACCAAAGACGCACAGGAGGCATTTTTTGAGCCGCATCAAAATCAAATCGCACAGTGGTTTACACTTGTGCGATGCGATTCTGTGCATACTTGCAGATCGCACTGCGATATGCAATCAAACTGGGGGTGTCGTTAACGTTTAATTGACACCCCCTGCGTATCGCATATGGCAGTGGGAACTGCTAGATGCGTGGATGCGATGCGGTAACACGCTGCATATTCGCAGCATTCCCGCATCGCACAAGTGTGAACCGAGCCTAAGACTGAAATCCAGTCATTTTTCATCTCTCTGGTCATTTCTTTGTAAAAGGAAGCAAACACAGGTAAAATGGTCCCAAAATTAAATTTTGCATATTTTGGGGGTTTTGCCCTTAAAATGTTCACATCTTTGGCCAAAGGCTTAGGGAGGCAGAAATGTGTCAAAACGGGATCAAAAGTCCCCAAAACGGATACAACAACACTTTAAATCCCAAAATGTCAAGGAGAAAAGTGTTTTAATGTCACTTCCAGTTTTAAGGAGGTCACTTCCGGTTTGCCACTTCCGGTTTCAGACAATGCCAGTTTCCCAGGTAATTTCAAAGCTTTTTAAGTGCCCTTTCACACTCGTGCGGCTGCGGAGATCGCATTTAATTCGGAGCGCACTGCTCCTTCATTACATGCGATCTCATGTGCGGTGCGAATTTCAGCCATACACTTTGTATGGCTGAATTCGCACTGCATCCGCACCAAAGACGCACAGGAGGCATTTTTTGAGCCGCATCAAAATCAAATCGCACAGTGGTTCACACTTGTGCGATGCGATTCTGTGTGTACTTTCAGATCGCACTGCGATATGCAATCAAACTGGGGGTGTCGTTAACGTTTAATTGACACCCCCTGCGTATCACATATGGCAGTGGGAACTGCTAGATGCGTGGATGCGATGCGGTAACACGCTGCATATTCGCAGCATTCCCGCATCGCACAAGTGTGAACCGAGCCTAAGACTGAAATCCAGTCATTTTTCATCTCTCTGGTCATTTCTTTGTAAAAGGAAGCAAACACAGGTAAAATGGTCCCAAAATTAAATTTTGCATATTTTGGGGGTTTTGCCCTTAAAATGTTCACATCTTTGGCCAAAGGCTTAGGGAGGCAGAAAATGTGTCCAAACGGGATCAAAAGTCCCCAAAACGGATACAACAACACTTTAAAGCCCAAAACGTCAAGGAGAAAAGTGTTTTAATGCCACTTCCGGTTTTAAGGAGGTCACTTCCGGTTTGTCACTTCCGGTTTCAGACAAGGCCAGTTTCCCAGGTAATTTCAAAGCTTTTTAAGTGCCGGTTCACACTTGTGCGGCTGCGGAGATCGCATTTAATTCGGAGCGCACTGCTCCTTCATTACATGCGATCTCACGTGCGGTGCGAATTTCAGCCATACACTTTGTATGGCTTAATTCGCACTGCATCCGCACCAAAGACGCACAGGAGGCATTTTTTGAGCCACATCAAAATCAAATCGCACAGTGGTTCACACTTGTGCGATCAGATTCTGTGCGTACTTGCAGATCGCACTGCGATATGCAATCAAACTGGGGTGTCGTTAACTTTTAATTGACACCCCCTGCATATCGCATATGGCAGTGTGAACTGCCAGATGTGTGGATGCGATGCGGTAACATGCTGCATATTCGCAGCGTTCCCGCATCGCACAAGTGTGAACCGAGCCTAAGACTGAAATCCAGTCATTTTTCATCTCTCTGGTCATTTCTTTGTAAAAGGAAGCAAACACAGGTAAAATGGTCCCAAAATTTAATTTTGCATATTTTGGGGGTTTTGCCCTTAAAATGTTCACATCTTTGGCCAAAGGCTTAGGGAGGCAGAAAATGTGTCAAAACGGGATCAAAAGTCCCCAAAACGGATACAACAACACTTTAAAGCCCAAAATGTCAAGGAGAAAAGTGCTTTAATGTCACTTCCGGTTTTAAGGAGGTCACTTCCGGTTTGCCACTTCCGGTTTCAGACAATGCCAGTTTCCCAGGTAATTTCAAAGCTTTTTAAGTGCCCTTTCACACTCGTGCGGCTGCGGAGATCGCATTTAATTCGGAGCGCACTGCTCCTTCATTACATGCGATCTCATGTGCGGTGCGAATTTCAGCCATACACTTTGTATGGCTGAATTCGCACTGCATCCGCACCAAAGACGCACAGGAGGCATTTTTTGAGCCGCATCAAAATCAAATCGCACAGTGGTTCACACTTGTGCGATGCGATTCTGTGCGTACTTGCAGATCGCACTGCGATATGCAGTCAAACTGGGGGTGTCGTTAACGTTTAATTGACACCCCCTGCGTATCGCATATGGCAGTGGGAACTGCTAGATGCGTGGATGCGATGCGGTAACACGCTGCATATTCGCAGCATTCCCGCATCGCACAAGTGTGAACCGAGCCTAAGACTGAAATCCAGTCATTTTTCATCTCTCTGGTCATTTCTTTGTAAAAGGAAGCAAACACAGGTAAAATGGTCCCAAAATTAAATTTTGCATATTTTGGGGGTTTTGCCCTTAAAATGTTCACATCTTTGGCCAAAGGCTTAGGGAGGCAGAAATGTGTCAAAACGGGATCAAAAGTCCCCAAAACGGATACAACAACACTTTAAAGCCCAAAATGTCAAGGAGAAAAGTGCTTTAATGTCACTTCCGGTTTTAAGGAGGTCACTTCCGGTTTGCCACTTCCGGTTTCAGACAATGCCAGTTTCCCAGGTAATTTCAAAGCTTTTTAAGTGCCCTTTCACACTTGTGTGGCTGCGGAGATCACATTTAATTCGGAGCGCACTGCTCCTTCATTACATGCGATCTCATGTGCGGTGCGAATTTCAGCCATACACTTTGTATGGCTGAATTCGCACTGCATCCGCACCAAAGACGCACAGGAGGCATTTTTTGAGCCGCATCAAAATCAAATCGCACAGTGGTTCACACTTGTGCGATGCGATTCTGTGCGTACTTGCAGATCGCACTGCGATATGCAATCAAACTGGGGGTGTCGTTAACTTTTAATTGACACCCCCTGCGTATCACATATGGCAGTGGGAACTGCTAGATGCGTGGATGAGATGCGGTAACACGCTGCATATTCGCAGCGTTCCCGCATCGCACAAGTGTGAACCGAGCCTAAGACTGAAATCCAGTCATTTTTCATCTCTCTGGTCATTTCTTTGTAAAAGGAAGCAAACACAGGTAAAATGGTCCCAAAATTAAATTTTGCATATTTTGGGGGTTTTGCCCTTAAAATGTTCACATCTTTGGCCAAAGGCTTAGGGAGGCAGAAAATGTGTCAAAACGGGATCAAAAGTCCCCAAAACGGATACAACAACACTTTAAAGCCCAAAATGTCAAGGAGAAAAGTGCTTTAATGTCACTTCCGGTTTTAAGGAGGTCACTTCCGGTTTGCCACTTCCGGTTTCAGACAATGCCAGTTTCCCAGGTAATTTCAAAGCTTTTTAAGTGCCCTTTCACACTCGTGCGGCTGCGGAGATCGCATTTAATTCGGAGCGCACTGCTCCTTCATTACATGCGATCTCATGTGCGGTGCGAATTTCAGCCATACACTTTGTATGGCTGAATTCGCACTGCATCCGCACCAAAGACGCACAGGAGGCATTTTTTGAGCCGCATCAAAATCAAATCGCACAGTGGTTCACACTTGTGCGATGCGATTCTGTGCGTACTTGCAGATCGCACTGCGATATGCAATCAAACTGGGGGTGTCGTTAACGTTTAATTGACACCCCCTGCGTATCGCATATGGCAGTGGGAACTGCTAGATGCGTGGATGCGATGCGGTAACACGCTGCATATTCGCAGCATTCCCGCATCGCACAAGTGTGAACCGAGCCTAAGACTGGAATCCAGTCATTTTTCATCTCTTTGGTCATTTCTTTGTAAAAGGAAGCAAACACAGGTAAAATGGTCCCAAAATTAAATTTTGCATATTTTGGGGGATTTGCCCTTAAAATGTTCACATCTTTGGCCAAAGGCTTAGGGAGGCAGAAAATGTGTCCAAACGGGATCAAAAGTCCCCAAAACGGATACAACAACACTTTAAAGCCCAAAACGTCAAGGAGAAAAGTGTTTTAATGCCACTTCCGGTTTTAAGGAGGTCACTTCCGGTTTGTCACTTCCGGTTTCAGACAATGCCAGTTTCCCAGGTAATTTCAAAGCTTTTTAAGTGCCGGTTCACACTTGTGCGGCTGCGGAGATCGCATTTAATTCGGAGCGCACTGCTCCTTCATTACATGCGATCTCACGTGCGGTGCGAATTTCAGCCATACACTTTGTATGGCTTAATTCGCACTGCATCCGCACCAAAGACGCACAGGAGGCATTTTTTGAGCCACATCAAAATCAAATCGCACAGTGGTTCACACTTGTGCGATCAGATTCTGTGCGTACTTGCAGATCGCACTGCGATATGCAATCAAACTGGGGTGTCGTTAACTTTTAATTGACACCCCCTGCATATCGCATATGGCAGTGTGAACTGCCAGATGTGTGGATGCGATGCGGTAACATGCTGCATATTCGCAGCGTTCCCGCATCGCACAAGTGTGAACCGAGCCTAAGACTGAAATCCAGTCATTTTTCATCTCTCTGGTCATTTCTTTGTAAAAGGAAGCAAACACAGGTAAAATGGTCCCAAAATTTAATTTTGCATATTTTGGGGGTTTTGCCCTTAAAATGTTCACATCTTTGGCCAAAGGCTTAGGGAGGCAGAAAATGTGTCAAAACGGGATCAAAAGTCCCCAAAACGGATACAACAACACTTTAAAGCCCAAAATGTCAAGGAGAAAAGTGCTTTAATGTCACTTCCGGTTTTAAGGAGGTCACTTCCGGTTTGCCACTTCCGGTTTCAGACAATGCCAGTTTCCCAGGTAATTTCAAAGCTTTTTAAGTGCCCTTTCACACTCGTGCGGCTGCGGAGATCGCATTTAATTCGGAGCGCACTGCTCCTTCATTACATGCGATCTCATGTGCGGTGCGAATTTCAGCCATACACTTTGTATGGCTGAATTCGCACTGCATCCGCACCAAAGACGCACAGGAGGCATTTTTTGAGCCGCATCAAAATCAAATCGCACAGTGGTTCACACTTGTGCGATGCGATTCTGTGCGTACTTGCAGATCGCACTGCGATATGCAATCAAACTGGGGGTGTCGTTAACGTTTAATTGACACCCCCTGCGTATCGCATATGGCAGTGGGAACTGCTAGATGCGTGGATGCGATGCGGTAACACGCTGCATATTCGCAGCATTCCCGCATCGCACAAGTGTGAACCGAGCCTAAGACTGAAATCCAGTCATTTTTCATCTCTCTGGTCATTTCTTTGTAAAAGGAAGCAAACACAGGTAAAATGGTCCCAAAATTAAATTTTGCATATTTTGGGGGTTTTGCCCTTAAAATGTTCACATCTTTGGCCAAAGGCTTAGGGAGGCAGAAAATGTGTCCAAACGGGATCAAAAGTCCCCAAAACGGATACAACAACACTTTAAAGCCCAAAACGTCAAGGAGAAAAGTGTTTTAATGCCACTTCCGGTTTTAAGGAGGTCACTTCCGGTTTGTCACTTCCGGTTTCAGACAATGCCAGTTTCCCAGGTAATTTCAAAGCTTTTTAAGTGCCGGTTCACACTTGTGCGGCTGCGGAGATCGCATTTAATTCGGAGCGCACTGCTCCTTCATTACATGCGATCTCACGTGCGGTGCGAATTTCAGCCATACACTTTGTATGGCTTAATTCGCACTGCATCCGCACCAAAGACGCACAGGAGGCACTTTTTGAGCCACATCAAAATCAAATCGCACAGTGGTTTACACTTGTGCGATCAGATTCTGTGCGTACTTGCAGATCGCACTGCGATATGCAATCAAACTGGGGTGTCGTTAACTTTTAATTGACACCCCCTGCATATCGCATATGGCAGTGTGAACTGCCAGATGTGTGGATGCGATGCGGTAACATGCTGCATATTCGCAGCGTTCCCGCATCGCACAAGTGTGAACCGAGCCTAAGACTGAAATCCAGTCATTTTTCATCTCTCTGGTCATTTCTTTGTAAAAGGAAGCAAACACAGGTAAAATGGTCCCAAAATTTAATTTTGCATATTTTGGGGGTTTTGCCCTTAAAATGTTCACATCTTTGGCCAAAGGCTTAGGGAGGCAGAAAATGTGTCAAAACGGGATCAAAAGTCCCCAAAACGGATACAACAACACTTTAAAGCCCAAAATGTCAAGGAGAAAAGTGCTTTAATGTCACTTCCGGTTTTAAGCAGGTCACTTCCGGTTTGCCACTTCCGGTTTCAGACAATGCCAGTTTCCCAGGTAATTTCAAAGCTTTTTAAGTGCCCTTTCACACTCGTGCGGCTGCGGAGATCGCATTTAATTCGGAGCGCACTGCTCCTTCATTACATGCGATCTCATGTGCGGTGCGAATTTCAGCCATACACTTTGTATGGCTGAATTCGCACTGCATCCACACCAAAGACGCACAGGAGGCATTTTTTGAGCCGCATCAAAATCAAATCGCACAGTGGTTCACACTTGTGCGATGCGATTCTGTGCGTACTTGCAGATCGCACTGCGATATGCAATCAAACTGGGGGTGTCGTTAACGTTTAATTGACACCCCCTGCGTATCACATATGGCAGTGGGAACTGCTAGATGCGTGGATGCGATGCGGTAACACGCTGCATATTCGCAGCATTCCCGCATCGCACAAGTGTGAACCGAGCCTAAGACTGAAATCCAGTCATTTTTCATCTCTTTGGTCATTTCTTTGTAAAAGGAAGCAAACACAGGTAAAATGGTCCCAAAATTAAATTTTGCATATTTTGGGGGTTTTGCCCTTAAAATGTTCACATCTTTGGCCAAAGGCTTAGGGAGGCAGAAAATGTGTCCAAACGGGATCAAAAGTCCCCAAAACGGATACAACAACACTTTAAAGCCCAAAACGTCAAGGAGAAAAGTGTTTTAATGCCACTTCCGGTTTTAAGGAGGTCACTTCCGGTTTGTCACTTCCGGTTTCAGACAATGCCAGTTTCCCAGGTAATTTCAAAGCTTTTTAAGTGCCGGTTCACACTTGTGCGGCTGCGGAGATCGCATTTAATTCGGAGCGCACTGCTCCTTCATTACATGCGATCTCACGTGCGGTGCGAATTTCAGCCATACACTTTGTATGGCTTAATTCGCACTGCATCCGCACCAAAGACGCACAGGAGGCATTTTTTGAGCCACATCAAAATCAAATCGCACAGTGGTTCACACTTGTGCGATCAGATTCTGTGCGTACTTGCAGATCGCACTGCGATATGCAATCAAACTGGGGTGTCGTTAACTTTTAATTGACACCCCCTGCATATCGCATATGGCAGTGTGAACTGCCAGATGTGTGGATGCGATGCGGTAACATGCTGCATATTCGCAGCGTTCCCGCATCGCACAAGTGTGAACCGAGCCTAAGACTGAAATCCAGTCATTTTTCATCTCTCTGGTCATTTCTTTGTAAAAGGAAGCAAACACAGGTAAAATGGTCCCAAAATTTAATTTTGCATATTTTGGGGGTTTTGCCCTTAAAATGTTCACATCTTTGGCCAAAGGCTTAGGGAGGCAGAAAATGTGTCAAAACGGGATCAAAAGTCCCCAAAACGGATACAACAACACTTTAAAGCCCAAAATGTCAAGGAGAAAAGTGCTTTAATGTCACTTCCGGTTTTAAGGAGGTCACTTCCGGTTTGCCACTTCCGGTTTCAGACAATGCCAGTTTCCCAGGTAATTTCAAAGCTTTTTAAGTGCCCTTTCACACTCGTGCGGCTGCGGAGATCGCATTTAATTCGGAGCGCACTGCTCCTTCATTACATGCGATCTCATGTGCGGTGCGAATTTCAGCCATACACTTTGTATGGCTGAATTCGCACTGCATCCGCACCAAAGACGCACAGGAGGCATTTTTTGAGCCGCATCAAAATCAAATCGCACAGTGGTTCACACTTGTGCGATGCGATTCTGTGCGTACTTGCAGATCGCACTGCGATATGCAATCAAACTGGGGGTGTCGTTAACGTTTAATTGACACCCCCTGCGTATCGCATATGGCAGTGGGAACTGCTAGATGCGTGGATGCGATGCGGTAACACGCTGCATATTCGCAGCATTCCCGCATCGCACAAGTGTGAACCGAGCCTAAGACTGAAATCCAGTCATTTTTCATCTCTCTGGTCATTTCTTTGTAAAAGGAAGCAAACACAGGTAAAATGGTCCCAAAATTAAATTTTGCATATTTTGGGGGTTTTGCCCTTAAAATGTTCACATCTTTGGCCAAAGGCTTAGGGAGGCAGAAATGTGTCAAAACGGGATCAAAAGTCCCCAAAACGGATACAACAACACTTTAAAGCCCAAAATGTCAAGGAGAAAAGTGCTTTAATGTCACTTCCGGTTTTAAGGAGGTCACTTCCGGTTTGCCACTTCCGGTTTCAGACAATGCCAGTTTCCTAGGTAATTTCAAAGCTTTTTAAGTGCCCTTTCACACTCGTGCGGCTGCGGAGATCGCATTTAATTCGGAGCGCACTGCTCCTTCATTACATGCGATCTCATGTGCGGTGCGAATTTCAGCCATACACTTTGTATGGCTGAATTCGCACTGCATCCGCACCAAAGACGCACAGGAGGCATTTTTTGAGCCGCATCAAAATCAAATCGCACAGTGGTTCACACTTGTGCGATGCGATTCTGTGCGTACTTGCAGATCGCACTGCGATATGCAATCAAACTGGGGGTGTCGTTAACGTTTAATTGACACCCCCTGCGTATCGCATATGGCAGTGGGAACTGCTAGATGCGTGGATGCGATGCGGTAACACGCTGCATATTCGCAGCATTCCCGCATCGCACAAGTGTGAACCGAGCCTAAGACTGAAATCCAGTCATTTTTCATCTCTCTGGTCATTTCTTTGTAAAAGGAAGCAAACACAGGTAAAATGGTCCCAAAATTAAATTTTGCATATTTTGGGGGTTTTGCCCTTAAAATGTTCACATCTTTGGCCAAAGGCTTAGGGAGGCAGAAAATGTGTCCAAACGGGATCAAAAGTCCCCAAAACGGATACAACAACACTTTAAAGCCCAAAACGTCAAGGAGAAAAGTGTTTTAATGCCACTTCCGGTTTTAAGGAGGTCACTTCCGGTTTGTCACTTCCGGTTTCAGACAATGCCAGTTTCCCAGGTAATTTCAAAGCTTTTTAAGTGCCGGTTCACACTTGTGCGGCTGCGGAGATCGCATTTAATTCGGAGCGCACTGCTCCTTCATTACATGCGATCTCACGTGCGGTGCGAATTTCAGCCATACACTTTGTATGGCTTAATTCGCACTGCATCCGCACCAAAGACGCACAGGAGGCATTTTTTGAGCCACATCAAAATCAAATCGCACAGTGGTTCACACTTGTGCGATCAGATTCTGTGCGTACTTGCAGATCGCACTGCGATATGCAATCAAACTGGGGTGTCGTTAACTTTTAATTGACACCCCCTGCATATCGCATATGGCAGTGTGAACTGCCAGATGTGTGGATGCGATGCGGTAACATGCTGCATATTCGCAGCGTTCCCGCATCGCACAAGTGTGAACCGAGCCTAAGACTGAAATCCAGTCATTTTTCATCTCTCTGGTCATTTCTTTGTAAAAGGAAGCAAACACAGGTAAAATGGTCCCAAAATTTAATTTTGCATATTTTGGGGGTTTTGCCCTTAAAATGTTCACATCTTTGGCCAAAGGCTTAGGGAGGCAGAAAATGTGTCAAAACGGGATCAAAAGTCCCCAAAACGGATACAACAACACTTTAAAGCCCAAAATGTCAAGGAGAAAAGTGCTTTAATGTCACTTCCGGTTTTAAGGAGGTCACTTCCGGTTTGCCACTTCCGGTTTCAGACAATGCCAGTTTCCCAGGTAATTTCAAAGCTTTTTAAGTGCCCTTTCACACTCGTGCGGCTGCGGAGATCACATTTAATTCGGAGCGCACTGCTCCTTCATTACATGCGATCTCATGTGCGGTGCGAATTTCAGCCATACACTTTGTATGGCTGAATTCGCACTGCATCCGCACCAAAGACGCACAGGAGGCATTTTTTGAGCCGCATCAAAATCAAATCGCACAGTGGTTCACACTTGTGCGATGCGATTCTGTGCGTACTTGCAGATCGCACTGCGATATGCAATCAAACTGGGGGTGTCGTTAACGTTTAATTGACACCCCCTGCGTATCACATATGGCAGTGGGAACTGCTAGATGCGTGGATGCGATGCGGTAACACGCTGCATATTCGCAGCATTCCCGCATCGCACAAGTGTGAACCGAGCCTAAGACTGAAATCCAGTCATTTTTCATCTCTTTGGTCATTTCTTTGTAAAAGGAAGCAAACACAGGTAAAATGGTCCCAAAATTAAATTTTGCATATTTTGGGGGTTTTGCCCTTAAAATGTTCACATCTTTGGCCAAAGGCTTAGGGAGGCAGAAAATGTGTCCAAACGGGATCAAAAGTCCCCAAAACGGATACAACAACACTTTAAAGCCCAAAATGTCAAGGAGAAAAGTGTTTTAATGCCACTTCCGGTTTTAAGGAGGTCACTTCCGGTTTGTCACTTCCGGTTTCAGACAATGCCAGTTTCCCAGGTAATTTCAAAGCTTTTTAAGTGCCGGTTCACACTTGTGCGGCTGCGGAGATCGCATTTAATTCGGAGCGCACTGCTCCTTCATTACATGCGATCTCACGTGCGGTGCGAATTTCAGCCATACACTTTGTATGGCTTAATTCGCACTGCATCCGCACCAAAGACGCACAGGAGGCATTTTTTCAGCCACATCAAAATCAAATCGCACAGTGGTTCACACTTGTGCGATCAGATTCTGTGCGTACTTGCAGATCGCACTGCGATATGCAATCAAACTGGGGTGTCGTTAACTTTTAATTGACACCCCCTGCATATCGCATATGGCAGTGTGAACTGCCAGATGTGTGGATGCGATGCGGTAACATGCTGCATATTCGCAGCGTTCCCGCATCGCACAAGTGTGAACCGAGCCTAAGACTGAAATCCAGTCATTTTTCATCTCTCTGGTCATTTCTTTGTAAAAGGAAGCAAACACAGGTAAAATGGTCCCAAAATTTAATTTTGCATATTTTGGGGGTTTTGCCCTTAAAATGTTCACATCTTTGGCCAAAGGCTTAGGGAGGCAGAAAATGTGTCAAAACGGGATCAAAAGTCGCCAAAACGGATACAACAACACTTTAAAGCCCAAAATGTCAAGGAGAAAAGTGCTTTAATGTCACTTCCGGTTTTAAGGAGGTCACTTCCGGTTTGCCACTTCCGGTTTCAGACAATGCCAGTTTCCCAGGTAATTTCAAAGCTTTTTAAGTGCCCTTTCACACTCGTGCGGCTGCGGAGATCGCATTTAATTCGGAGCGCACTGCTCCTTCATTACATGCGATCTCATGTGCGGTGCGAATTTCAGCCATACACTTTGTATGGCTGAATTCGCACTGCATCCGCACCAAAGACGCACAGGAGGCATTTTTTGAGCCGCATCAAAATCAAATCGCACAGTGGTTCACACTTGTGCGATGCGATTCTGTGCGTACTTGCAGATCGCACTGCGATATGCAATCAAACTGGGGGTGTCGTTAACGTTTAATTGACACCCCCTGCGTATCGCATATGGCAGTGGGAACTGCTAGATGCGTGGATGCGATGCGGTAACACGCTGCATATTCGCAGCATTCCCGCATCGCACAAGTGTGAACCGAGCCTAAGACTGAAATCCAGTCATTTTTCATCTCTCTGGTCATTTCTTTGTAAAAGGAAGCAAACACAGGTAAAATGGTCCCAAAATTTAATTTTGCATATTTTGGGGGTTTTGCCCTTAAAATGTTCACATCTTTGGCCAAAGGCTTAGGGAGGCAGAAATGTGTCAAAACGGGATCAAAAGTCCCCAAAACGGATACAACAACACTTTAAAGCCCAAAATGTCAAGGAGAAAAGTGCTTTAATGTCACTTCCGGTTTTAAGGAGGTCACTTCCGGTTTGCCACTTCCGGTTTCAGACAATGCCAGTTTCCTAGGTAATTTCAAAGCTTTTTAAGTGCCCTTTCACACTCGTGCGGCTGCGGAGATCGCATTTAATTCGGAGCGCACTGCTCCTTCATTACATGCGATCTCATGTGCGGTGCGAATTTCAGCCATACACTTTGTATGGCTGAATTCGCACTGCATCCGCACCAAAGACGCACAGGAGGCATTTTTTGAGCCGCATCAAAATCAAATCGCACAGTGGTTCACACTTGTGCGATGCGATTCTGTGCGTACTTGCAGATCGCACTGCGATATGCAATCAAACTGGGGGTGTCGTTAACGTTTAATTGACACCCCCTGCGTATCGCATATGGCAGTGGGAACTGCTAGATGCGTGGATGCGATGCGGTAACACGCTGCATATTCGCAGCATTCCCGCATCGCACAAGTGTGAACCGAGCCTAAGACTGAAATCCAGTCATTTTTCATCTCTCTGGTCATTTCTTTGTAAAAGGAAGCAAACACAGGTAAAATGGTCCCAAAATTAAATTTTGCATATTTTGGGGGTTTTGCCCTTAAAATGTTCACATCTTTGGCCAAAGGCTTAGGGAGGCAGAAAATGTGTCCAAACGGGATCAAAAGTCCCCAAAACGGATACAACAACACTTTAAAGCCCAAAACGTCAAGGAGAAAAGTGTTTTAATGCCACTTCCGGTTTTAAGGAGGTCACTTCCGGTTTGTCACTTCCGGTTTCAGACAATGCCAGTTTCCCAGGTAATTTCAAAGCTTTTTAAGTGCCGGTTCACACTTGTGCGGCTGCGGAGATCGCATTTAATTCGGAGCGCACTGCTCCTTCATTACATGCGATCTCACGTGCGGTGCGAATTTCAGCCATACACTTTGTATGGCTTAATTCGCACTGCATCCGCACCAAAGACGCACAGGAGGCATTTTTTGAGCCACATCAAAATCAAATCGCACAGTGGTTCACACTTGTGCGATCAGATTCTGTGCGTACTTGCAGATCGCACTGCGATATGCAATCAAACTGGGGTGTCGTTAACTTTTAATTGACACCCCCTGCATATCGCATATGGCAGTGTGAACTGCCAGATGTGTGGATGCGATGCGGTAACATGCTGCATATTCGCAGCGTTCCCGCATCGCACAAGTGTGAACCGAGCCTAAGACTGAAATCCAGTCATTTTTCATCTCTCTGGTCATTTCTTTGTAAAAGGAAGCAAACACAGGTAAAATGGTCCCAAAATTTAATTTTGCATATTTTGGGGGTTTTGCCCTTAAAATGTTCACATCTTTGGCCAAAGGCTTAGGGAGGCAGAAAATGTGTCAAAACGGGATCAAAAGTCCCCAAAACGGATACAACAACACTTTAAAGCCCAAAATGTCAAGGAGAAAAGTGCTTTAATGTCACTTCCGGTTTTAAGGAGGTCACTTCCGGTTTGCCACTTCCGGTTTCAGACAATGCCAGTTTCCCAGGTAATTTCAAAGCTTTTTAAGTGCCCTTTCACACTCGTGCGGCTGCGGAGATCGCATTTAATTCGGAGCGCACTGCTCCTTCATTACATGCGATCTCATGTGCGGTGCGAATTTCAGCCATACACTTTGTATGGCTGAATTCGCACTGCATCCACACCAAAGACGCACAGGAGGCATTTTTTGAGCCGCATCAAAATCAAATCGCACAGTGGTTCACACTTGTGCGATGCGATTCTGTGCGTACTTGCAGATCGCACTGCGATATGCAATCAAACTGGGGGTGTCGTTAACGTTTAATTGACACCCCCTGCGTATCACATATGGCAGTGGGAACTGCTAGATGCGTGGATGCGATGCGGTAACACGCTGCATATTCGCAGCATTCCCACATCGCACAAGTGTGAACCGAGCCTAAGACTGAAATCCAGTCATTTTTCATCTCTTTGGTCATTTCTTTGTAAAAGGAAGCAAACACAGGTAAAATGGTCCCAAAATTAAATTTTGCATATTTTGGGGGTTTTGCCCTTAAAATGTTCACATCTTTGGCCAAAGGCTTAGGGAGGCAGAAAATGTGTCCAAACGGGATCAAAAGTCCCCAAAACGGATACAACAACACTTTAAAGCCCAAAACGTCAAGGAGAAAAGTGTTTTAATGCCACTTCCGGTTTTAAGGAGGTCACTTCCGGTTTGTCACTTCCGGTTTCAGACAATGCCAGTTTCCCAGGTAATTTCAAAGCTTTTTAAGTGCCGGTTCACACTTGTGCGGCTGCGGAGATCGCATTTAATTCGGAGCGCACTGCTCCTTCATTACATGCGATCTCACGTGCGGTGCGAATTTCAGCCATACACTTTGTATGGCTTAATTCGCACTGCATCCGCACCAAAGACGCACAGGAGGCATTTTTTGAGCCACATCAAAATCAAATCGCACAGTGGTTCACACTTGTGCGATCAGATTCTGTGCGTACTTGCAGATCGCACTGCGATATGCAATCAAACTGGGGTGTCGTTAACTTTTAATTGACACCCCCTGCATATCGCATATGGCAGTGTGAACTGCCAGATGTGTGGATGCGATGCGGTAACATGCTGCATATTCGCAGCGTTCCCGCATCGCACAAGTGTGAACCGAGCCTAAGACTGAAATCCAGTCATTTTTCATCTCTCTGGTCATTTCTTTGTAAAAGGAAGCAAACACAGGTAAAATGGTCCCAAAATTTAATTTTGCATATTTTGGGGGTTTTGCCCTTAAAATGTTCACATCTTTGGCCAAAGGCTTAGGGAGGCAGAAAATGTGTCAAAACGGGATCAAAAGTCCCCAAAACGGATACAACAACACTTTAAAGCCCAAAATGTCAAGGAGAAAAGTGCTTTAATGTCACTTCCGGTTTTAAGGAGGTCACTTCCGGTTTGCCACTTCCGGTTTCAGACAATGCCAGTTTCCCAGGTAATTTCAAAGCTTTTTAAGTGCCCTTTCACACTCGTGCGGCTGCGGAGATCGCATTTAATTCGGAGCGCACTGCTCCTTCATTACATGCGATCTCATGTGCGGTGCGAATTTCAGCCATACACTTTGTATGGCTGAATTCGCACTGCATCCGCACCAAAGACGCACAGGAGGCATTTTTTGAGCCGCATCAAAATCAAATCGCACAGTGGTTCACACTTGTGCGATGCGATTCTGTGCGTACTTGCAGATCGCACTGCGATATGCAATCAAACTGGGGGTGTCGTTAACGTTTAATTGACACCCCCTGCGTATCGCATATGGCAGTGGGAACTGCTAGATGCGTGGATGCGATGCGGTAACACGCTGCATATTCGCAGCATTCCCGCATCGCACAAGTGTGAACCGAGCCTAAGACTGAAATCCAGTCATTTTTCATCTCTCTGGTCATTTCTTTGTAAAAGGAAGCAAACACAGGTAAAATGGTCCCAAAATTAAATTTTGCATATTTTGGGGGTTTTGCCCTTAAAATGTTCACATCTTTGGCCAAAGGCTTAGGGAGGCAGAAAATGTGTCCAAACGGGATCAAAAGTCCCCAAAACGGATACAACAACACTTTAAAGCCCAAAACGTCAAGGAGAAAAGTGTTTTAATGCCACTTCCGGTTTTAAGGAGGTCACTTCCGGTTTGTCACTTCCGGTTTCAGACAATGCCAGTTTCCCAGGTAATTTCAAAGCTTTTTAAGTGCCGGTTCACACTTGTGCGGCTGCGGAGATCGCATTTAATTCGGAGCGCACTGCTCCTTCATTACATGCGATCTCACGTGCGGTGCGAATTTCAGCCATACACTTTGTATGGCTTAATTCGCACTGCATCCGCACCAAAGACGCACAGGAGGCACTTTTTGAGCCACATCAAAATCAAATCGCACAGTGGTTTACACTTGTGCGATCAGATTCTGTGCGTACTTGCAGATCGCACTGCGATATGCAATCAAACTGGGGTGTCGTTAACTTTTAATTGACACCCCCTGCATATCGCATATGGCAGTGTGAACTGCCAGATGTGTGGATGCGATGCGGTAACATGCTGCATATTCGCAGCGTTCCCGCATCGCACAAGTGTGAACCGAGCCTAAGACTGAAATCCAGTCATTTTTCATCTCTCTGGTCATTTCTTTGTAAAAGGAAGCAAACACAGGTAAAATGGTCCCAAAATTTAATTTTGCATATTTTGGGGGTTTTGCCCTTAAAATGTTCACATCTTTGGCCAAAGGCTTAGGGAGGCAGAAAATGTGTCAAAACGGGATCAAAAGTCCCCAAAACGGATACAACAACACTTTAAAGCCCAAAATGTCAAGGAGAAAAGTGCTTTAATGTCACTTCCGGTTTTAAGCAGGTCACTTCCGGTTTGCCACTTCCGGTTTCAGACAATGCCAGTTTCCCAGGTAATTTCAAAGCTTTTTAAGTGCCCTTTCACACTCGTGCGGCTGCGGAGATCGCATTTAATTCGGAGCGCACTGCTCCTTCATTACATGCGATCTCATGTGCGGTGCGAATTTCAGCCATACACTTTGTATGGCTGAATTCGCACTGCATCCGCACCAAAGACGCACAGGAGGCATTTTTTGAGCCGCATCAAAATCAAATCGCACAGTGGTTCACACTTGTGCGATGCGATTCTGTGCGTACTTGCAGATCGCACTGCGATATGCAATCAAACTGGGGGTGTCGTTAACGTTTAATTGACACCCCCTGCGTATCACATATGGCAGTGGGAACTGCTAGATGCGTGGATGCGATGCGGTAACACGCTGCATATTCGCAGCATTCCCGCATCGCACAAGTGTGAACCGAGCCTAAGACTGAAATCCAGTCATTTTTCATCTCTTTGGTCATTTCTTTGTAAAAGGAAGCAAACACAGGTAAAATGGTCCCAAAATTAAATTTTGCATATTTTGGGGGTTTTGCCCTTAAAATGTTCACATCTTTGGCCAAAGGCTTAGGGAGGCAGAAAATGTGTCCAAACGGGATCAAAAGTCCCCAAAACGGATACAACAACACTTTAAAGCCCAAAACGTCAAGGAGAAAAGTGTTTTAATGCCACTTCCGGTTTTAAGGAGGTCACTTCCGGTTTGTCACTTCCGGTTTCAGACAATGCCAGTTTCCCAGGTAATTTCAAAGCTTTTTAAGTGCCGGTTCACACTTGTGCGGCTGCGGAGATCGCATTTAATTCGGAGCGCACTGCTCCTTCATTACATGCGATCTCACGTGCGGTGCGAATTTCAGCCATACACTTTGTATGGCTTAATTCGCACTGCATCCGCACCAAAGACGCACAGGAGGCATTTTTTGAGCCACATCAAAATCAAATCGCACAGTGGTTCACACTTGTGCGATCAGATTCTGTGCGTACTTGCAGATCGCACTGCGATATGCAATCAAACTGGGGTGTCGTTAACTTTTAATTGACACCCCCTGCATATCGCATATGGCAGTGTGAACTGCCAGATGTGTGGATGCGATGCGGTAACATGCTGCATATTCGCAGCGTTCCCGCATCGCACAAGTGTGAACCGAGCCTAAGACTGAAATCCAGTCATTTTTCATCTCTCTGGTCATTTCTTTGTAAAAGGAAGCAAACACAGGTAAAATGGTCCCAAAATTTAATTTTGCATATTTTGGGGGTTTTGCCCTTAAAATGTTCACATCTTTGGCCAAAGGCTTAGGGAGGCAGAAAATGTGTCAAAACGGGATCAAAAGTCCCCAAAACGGATACAACAACACTTTAAAGCCCAAAATGTCAAGGAGAAAAGTGCTTTAATGTCACTTCCGGTTTTAAGGAGGTCACTTCCGGTTTGCCACTTCCGGTTTCAGACAATGCCAGTTTCCCAGGTAATTTCAAAGCTTTTTAAGTGCCCTTTCACACTCGTGCGGCTGCGGAGATCGCATTTAATTCGGAGCGCACTGCTCCTTCATTACATGCGATCTCATGTGCGGTGCGAATTTCAGCCATACACTTTGTATGGCTGAATTCGCACTGCATCCGCACCAAAGACGCACAGGAGGCATTTTTTGAGCCGCATTAAAATCAAATCGCACAGTGGTTCACACTTGTGCGATGCGATTCTGTGCGTACTTGCAGATCGCACTGCGATATGCAATCAAACTGGGGGTGTCGTTAACGTTTAATTGACACCCCCTGCGTATCGCATATGGCAGTGGGAACTGCTAGATGCGTGGATGCGATGCGGTAACACGCTGCATATTCGCAGCATTCCCGCATCGCACAAGTGTGAACCGAGCCTAAGACTGAAATCCAGTCATTTTTCATCTCTCTGGTCATTTCTTTGTAAAAGGAAGCAAACACAGGTAAAATGGTCCCAAAATTAAATTTTGCATATTTTGGGGGTTTTGCCCTTAAAATGTTCACATCTTTGGCCAAAGGCTTAGGGAGGCAGAAATGTGTCAAAACGGGATCAAAAGTCCCCAAAACGGATACAACAACACTTTAAAGCCCAAAATGTCAAGGAGAAAAGTGCTTTAATGTCACTTCCGGTTTTAAGGAGGTCACTTCCGGTTTGCCACTTCCGGTTTCAGACAATGCCAGTTTCCTAGGTAATTTCAAAGCTTTTTAAGTGCCCTTTCACACTCGTGCGGCTGCGGAGATCGCATTTAATTCGGAGCGCACTGCTCCTTCATTACATGCGATCTCATGTGCGGTGCGAATTTCAGCCATACACTTTGTATGGCTGAATTCGCACTGCATCCGCACCAAAGACGCACAGGAGGCATTTTTTGAGCCGCATCAAAATCAAATCGCACAGTGGTTCACACTTGTGCGATGCGATTCTGTGCGTACTTGCAGATCGCACTGCGATATGCAATCAAACTGGGGGTGTCGTTAACGTTTAATTGACACCCCCTGCGTATCGCATATGGCAGTGGGAACTGCTAGATGCGTGGATGCGATGCGGTAACACGCTGCATATTCGCAGCATTCCCGCATCGCACAAGTGTGAACCGAGCCTAAGACTGAAATCCAGTCATTTTTCATCTCTCTGGTCATTTCTTTGTAAAAGGAAGCAAACACAGGTAAAATGGTCCCAAAATTAAATTTTGCATATTTTGGGGGTTTTGCCCTTAAAATGTTCACATCTTTGGCCAAAGGCTTAGGGAGGCAGAAAATGTGTCCAAACGGGATCAAAAGTCCCCAAAACGGATACAACAACACTTTAAAGCCCAAAACGTCAAGGAGAAAAGTGTTTTAATGCCACTTCCGGTTTTAAGGAGGTCACTTCCGGTTTGTCACTTCCGGTTTCAGACAATGCCAGTTTCCCAGGTAATTTCAAAGCTTTTTAAGTGCCGGTTCACACTTGTGCGGCTGCGGAGATCGCATTTAATTCGGAGCGCACTGCTCCTTCATTACATGCGATCTCACGTGCGGTGCGAATTTCAGCCATACACTTTGTATGGCTTAATTCGCACTGCATCCGCACCAAAGACGCACAGGAGGCATTTTTTGAGCCACATCAAAATCAAATCGCACAGTGGTTCACACTTGTGCGATCAGATTCTGTGCGTACTTGCAGATCGCACTGCGATATGCAATCAAACTGGGGTGTCGTTAACTTTTAATTGACACCCCCTGCATATCGCATATGGCAGTGTGAACTGCCAGATGTGTGGATGCGATGCGGTAACATGCTGCATATTCGCAGCGTTCCCGCATCGCACAAGTGTGAACCGAGCCTAAGACTGAAATCCAGTCATTTTTCATCTCTCTGGTCATTTCTTTGTAAAAGGAAGCAAACACAGGTAAAATGGTCCCAAAATTTAATTTTGCATATTTTGGGGGTTTTGCCCTTAAAATGTTCACATCTTTGGCCAAAGGCTTAGGGAGGCAGAAAATGTGTCAAAACGGGATCAAAAGTCCCCAAAACGGATACAACAACACTTTAAAGCCCAAAATGTCAAGGAGAAAAGTGCTTTAATGTCACTTCCGGTTTTAAGGAGGTCACTTCCGGTTTGCCACTTCCGGTTTCAGACAATGCCAGTTTCCCAGGTAATTTCAAAGCTTTTTAAGTGCCCTTTCACACTCGTGCGGCTGCGGAGATCACATTTAATTCGGAGCGCACTGCTCCTTCATTACATGCGATCTCATGTGCGGTGCGAATTTCAGCCATACACTTTGTATGGCTGAATTCGCACTGCATCCGCACCAAAGACGCACAGGAGGCATTTTTTGAGCCGCATCAAAATCAAATCGCACAGTGGTTCACACTTGTGCGATGCGATTCTGTGCGTACTTGCAGATCGCACTGCGATATGCAATCAAACTGGGGGTGTCGTTAACGTTTAATTGACACCCCCTGCGTATCACATATGGCAGTGGGAACTGCTAGATGCGTGGATGCGATGCGGTAACACGCTGCATATTCGCAGCATTCCCGCATCGCACAAGTGTGAACCGAGCCTAAGACTGAAATCCAGTCATTTTTCATCTCTTTGGTCATTTCTTTGTAAAAGGAAGCAAACACAGGTAAAATGGTCCCAAAATTAAATTTTGCATATTTTGGGGGTTTTGCCCTTAAAATGTTCACATCTTTGGCCAAAGGCTTAGGGAGGCAGAAAATGTGTCCAAACGGGATCAAAAGTCCCCAAAACGGATACAACAACACTTTAAAGCCCAAAATGTCAAGGAGAAAAGTGTTTTAATGCCACTTCCGGTTTTAAGGAGGTCACTTCCGGTTTGTCACTTCCGGTTTCAGACAATGCCAGTTTCCCAGGTAATTTCAAAGCTTTTTAAGTGCCGGTTCACACTTGTGCGGCTGCGGAGATCGCATTTAATTCGGAGCGCACTGCTCCTTCATTACATGCGATCTCACGTGCGGTGCGAATTTCAGCCATACACTTTGTATGGCTTAATTCGCACTGCATCCGCACCAAAGACGCACAGGAGGCATTTTTTGAGCCACATCAAAATCAAATCGCACAGTGGTTCACACTTGTGCGATCAGATTCTGTGCGTACTTGCAGATCGCACTGCGATATGCAATCAAACTGGGGTGTCGTTAACTTTTAATTGACACCCCCTGCATATCGCATATGGCAGTGTGAACTGCCAGATGTGTGGATGCGATGCGGTAACATGCTGCATATTCGCAGCGTTCCCGCATCGCACAAGTGTGAACCGAGCCTAAGACTGAAATCCAGTCATTTTTCATCTCTCTGGTCATTTCTTTGTAAAAGGAAGCAAACACAGGTAAAATGGTCCCAAAATTTAATTTTGCATATTTTGGGGGTTTTGCCCTTAAAATGTTCACATCTTTGGCCAAAGGCTTAGGGAGGCAGAAAATGTGTCAAAACGGGATCAAAAGTCCCCAAAACGGATACAACAACACTTTAAAGCCCAAAATGTCAAGGAGAAAAGTGCTTTAATGTCACTTCCGGTTTTAAGGAGGTCACTTCCGGTTTGCCACTTCCGGTTTCAGACAATGCCAGTTTCCCAGGTAATTTCAAAGCTTTTTAAGTGCCCTTTCACACTCGTGCGGCTGCGGAGATCGCATTTAATTCGGAGCGCACTGCTCCTTCATTACATGCGATCTCATGTGCGGTGCGAATTTCAGCCATACACTTTGTATGGCTGAATTCGCACTGCATCCGCACCAAAGACGCACAGGAGGCATTTTTTGAGCCGCATCAAAATCAAATCGCACAGTGGTTCACACTTGTGCGATGCGATTCTGTGCGTACTTGCAGATCGCACTGCGATATGCAATCAAACTGGGGGTGTCGTTAACGTTTAATTGACACCCCCTGCGTATCGCATATGGCAGTGGGAACTGCTAGATGCGTGGATGCGATGCGGTAACACGCTGCATATTCGCAGCATTCCCGCATCGCACAAGTGTGAACCGAGCCTAAGACTGAAATCCATTCATTTTTCATCTCTCTGGTCATTTCTTTGTAAAAGGAAGCAAACACAGGTAAAATGGTCCCAAAATTAAATTTTGCATATTTTGGGGGTTTTGCCCTTAAAATGTTCACATCTTTGGCCAAAGGCTTAGGGAGGCAGAAATGTGTCAAAACGGGATCAAAAGTCCCCAAAACGGATACAACAACACTTTAAAGCCCAAAATGTCAAGGAGAAAAGTGCTTTAATGTCACTTCCGGTTTTAAGGAGGTCACTTCCGGTTTGCCACTTCCGGTTTCAGACAATGCCAGTTTCCTAGGTAATTTCAAAGCTTTTTAAGTGCCCTTTCACACTCGTGCGACTGCGGAGATCGCATTTAATTCGGAGCGCACTGCTCCTTCATTACATGCGATCTCATGTGCGGTGCGAATTTCAGCCATACACTTTGTATGGCTGAATTCGCACTGCATCCGCACCAAAGACGCACAGGAGGCATTTTTTGAGCCGCATCAAAATCAAATCGCACAGTGGTTCACACTTGTGCGATGCGATTCTGTGCGTACTTGCAGATCGCACTGCGATATGCAATCAAACTGGGGGTGTCGTTAACGTTTAATTGACACCCCCTGCGTATCGCATATGGCAGTGGGAACTGCTAGATGCGTGGATGCGATGCGGTAACACGCTGCATATTCGCAGCATTCCCGCATCGCACAAGTGTGAACCGAGCCTAAGACTGAAATCCAGTCATTTTTCATCTCTCTGGTCATTTCTTTGTAAAAGGAAGCAAACACAGGTAAAATGGTCCCAAAATTAAATTTTGCATATTTTGGGGGTTTTGCCCTTAAAATGTTCACATCTTTGGCCAAAGGCTTAGGGAGGCAGAAATGTGTCAAAACGGGATCAAAAGTCCCCAAAACGGATACAACAACACTTTAAAGCCCAAAATGTCAAGGAGAAAAGTGCTTTAATGTCACTTCCGGTTTTAAGGAGGTCACTTCCGGTTTGCCACTTCCGGTTTCAGACAATGCCAGTTTCCTAGGTAATTTCAAAGCTTTTTAAGTGCCCTTTCACACTCGTGCGGCTGCGGAGATCGCATTTAATTCGGAGCGCACTGCTCCTTCATTACATGCGATCTCATGTGCGGTGCGAATTTCAGCCATACACTTTGTATGGCTGAATTCGCACTGCATCCGCACCAAAGACGCACAGGAGGCATTTTTTGAGCCGCATCAAAATCAAATCGCACAGTGGTTCACACTTGTGCGATGCGATTCTGTGCGTACTTGCAGATCGCACTGCGATATGCAATCAAACTGGGGGTGTCGTTAACGTTTAATTGACACCCCCTGCGTATCGCATATGGCAGTGGGAACTGCTAGATGCGTGGATGCGATGCGGTAACACGCTGCATATTCGCAGCATTCCCGCATCGCACAAGTGTGAACCGAGCCTAAGACTGAAATCCAGTCATTTTTCATCTCTCTGGTCATTTCTTTGTAAAAGGAAGCAAACACAGGTAAAATGGTCCCAAAATTAAATTTTGCATATTTTGGGGGTTTTGCCCTTAAAATGTTCACATCTTTGGCCAAAGGCTTAGGGAGGCAGAAAATGTGTCCAAACGGGATCAAAAGTCCCCAAAACGGATACAACAACACTTTAAAGCCCAAAACGTCAAGGAGAAAAGTGTTTTAATGCCACTTCCGGTTTTAAGGAGGTCACTTCCGGTTTGTCACTTCCGGTTTCAGACAATGCCAGTTTCCCAGGTAATTTCAAAGCTTTTTAAGTGCCGGTTCACACTTGTGCGGCTGCGGAGATCGCATTTAATTCGGAGCGCACTGCTCCTTCATTACATGCGATCTCACGTGCGGTGCGAATTTCAGCCATACACTTTGTATGGCTTAATTCGCACTGCATCCGCACCAAAGACGCACAGGAGGCATTTTTTGAGCCACATCAAAATCAAATCGCACAGTGGTTCACACTTGTGCGATCAGATTCTGTGCGTACTTGCAGATCGCACTGCGATATGCAATCAAACTGGGGTGTCGTTAACTTTTAATTGACACCCCCTGCATATCGCATATGGCAGTGTGAACTGCCAGATGTGTGGATGCGATGCGGTAACATGCTGCATATTCGCAGCGTTCCCGCATCGCACAAGTGTGAACCGAGCCTAAGACTGAAATCCAGTCATTTTTCATCTCTCTGGTCATTTCTTTGTAAAAGGAAGCAAACACAGGTAAAATGGTCCCAAAATTTAATTTTGCATATTTTGGGGGTTTTGCCCTTAAAATGTTCACATCTTTGGCCAAAGGCTTAGGGAGGCAGAAAATGTGTCAAAACGGGATCAAAAGTCCCCAAAACGGATACAACAACACTTTAAAGCCCAAAATGTCAAGGAGAAAAGTGCTTTAATGTCACTTCCGGTTTTAAGGAGGTCACTTCCGGTTTGCCACTTCCGGTTTCAGACAATGCCAGTTTCCCAGGTAATTTCAAAGCTTTTTAAGTGCCCTTTCACACTCGTGCGGCTGCGGAGATCGCATTTAATTCGGAGCGCACTGCTCCTTCATTACATGCGATCTCATGTGCGGTGCGAATTTCAGCCATACACTTTGTATGGCTGAATTCGCACTGCATCCGCACCAAAGACGCACAGGAGGCATTTTTTGAGCCGCATCAAAATCAAATCGCACAGTGGTTCACACTTGTGCGATGCGATTCTGTGCGTACTTGCAGATCGCACTGCGATATGCAATCAAACTGGGGGTGTCGTTAACGTTTAATTGACACCCCCTGCGTATCGCATATGGCAGTGGGAACTGCTAGATGCGTGGATGCGATGCGGTAACACGCTGCATATTCGCAGCATTCCCGCATCGCACAAGTGTGAACCGAGCCTAAGACTGAAATCCAGTCATTTTTCATCTCTTTGGTCATTTCTTTGTAAAAGGAAGCAAACACAGGTAAAATGGTCCCAAAATTAAATTTTGCATATTTTGGGGGTTTTGCCCTTAAAATGTTCACATCTTTGGCCAAAGGCTTAGGGAGGCAGAAAATGTGTCCAAACGGGATCAAAAGTCCCCAAAACGGATACAACAACACTTTAAAGCCCAAAATGTCAAGGAGAAAAGTGTTTTAATGCCACTTCCGGTTTTAAGGAGGTCACTTCCGGTTTGTCACTTCCGGTTTCAGACAATGCCAGTTTCCCAGGTAATTTCAAAGCTTTTTAAGTGCCGGTTCACACTTGTGCGGCTGCGGAGATCGCATTTAATTCGGAGCGCACTGCTCCTTCATTACATGCGATCTCACGTGCGGTGCGAATTTCAGCCATACACTTTGTATGGCTTAATTCGCACTGCATCCGCACCAAAGACGCACAGGAGGCATTTTTTGAGCCACATCAAAATCAAATCGCACAGTGGTTCACACTTGTGCGATCAGATTCTGTGCGTACTTGCAGATCGCACTGCGATATGCAATCAAACTGGGGTGTCGTTAACTTTTAATTGACACCCCCTGCATATCGCATATGGCAGTGTGAACTGCCAGATGTGTGGATGCGATGCGGTAACATGCTGCATATTCGCAGCGTTCCCGCATCGCACAAGTGTGAACCGAGCCTAAGACTGAAATCCAGTCATTTTTCATCTCTCTGGTCATTTCTTTGTAAAAGGAAGCAAACACAGGTAAAATGGTCCCAAAATTTAATTTTGCATATTTTGGGGGTTTTGCCCTTAAAATGTTCACATCTTTGGCCAAAGGCTTAGGGAGGCAGAAAATGTGTCAAAACGGGATCAAAAGTCCCCAAAACGGATACAACAACACTTTAAAGCCCAAAATGTCAAGGAGAAAAGTGCTTTAATGTCACTTCCGGTTTTAAGGAGGTCACTTCCGGTTTGCCACTTCCGGTTTCAGACAATGCCAGTTTCCCAGGTAATTTCAAAGCTTTTTAAGTGCCCTTTCACACTCGTGCGGCTGCGGAGATCGCATTTAATTCGGAGCGCACTGCTCCTTCATTACATGCGATCTCATGTGCGGTGCGAATTTCAGCCATACACTTTGTATGGCTGAATTCGCACTGCATCCGCACCAAAGACGCACAGGAGGCATTTTTTGAGCCGCATCAAAATCAAATCGCACAGTGGTTCACACTTGTGCGATGCGATTCTGTGCGTACTTGCAGATCGCACTGCGATATGCAATCAAACTGGGGGTGTCGTTAACGTTTAATTGACACCCCCTGCGTATCGCATATGGCAGTGGGAACTGCTAGATGCGTGGATGCGATGCGGTAACACGCTGCATATTCGCAGCATTCCCGCATCGCACAAGTGTGAACCGAGCCTAAGACTGAAATCCATTCATTTTTCATCTCTCTGGTCATTTCTTTGTAAAAGGAAGCAAACACAGGTAAAATGGTCCCAAAATTAAATTTTGCATATTTTGGGGGTTTTGCCCTTAAAATGTTCACATCTTTGGCCAAAGGCTTAGGGAGGCAGAAATGTGTCAAAACGGGATCAAAAGTCCCCAAAACGGATACAACAACACTTTAAAGCCCAAAATGTCAAGGAGAAAAGTGCTTTAATGTCACTTCCGGTTTTAAGGAGGTCACTTCCGGTTTGCCACTTCCGGTTTCAGACAATGCCAGTTTCCTAGGTAATTTCAAAGCTTTTTAAGTGCCCTTTCACACTCGTGCGACTGCGGAGATCGCATTTAATTCGGAGCGCACTGCTCCTTCATTACATGCGATCTCATGTGCGGTGCGAATTTCAGCCATACACTTTGTATGGCTGAATTCGCACTGCATCCGCACCAAAGACGCACAGGAGGCATTTTTTGAGCCGCATCAAAATCAAATCGCACAGTGGTTCACACTTGTGCGATGCGATTCTGTGCGTACTTGCAGATCGCACTGCGATATGCAATCAAACTGGGGGTGTCGTTAACGTTTAATTGACACCCCCTGCGTATCGCATATGGCAGTGGGAACTGCTAGATGCGTGGATGCGATGCGGTAACACGCTGCATATTCGCAGCATTCCCGCATCGCACAAGTGTGAACCGAGCCTAAGACTGAAATCCAGTCATTTTTCATCTCTCTGGTCATTTCTTTGTAAAAGGAAGCAAACACAGGTAAAATGGTCCCAAAATTAAATTTTGCATATTTTGGGGGTTTTGCCCTTAAAATGTTCACATCTTTGGCCAAAGGCTTAGGGAGGCAGAAATGTGTCAAAACGGGATCAAAAGTCCCCAAAACGGATACAACAACACTTTAAAGCCCAAAATGTCAAGGAGAAAAGTGCTTTAATGTCACTTCCGGTTTTAAGGAGGTCACTTCCGGTTTGCCACTTCCGGTTTCAGACAATGCCAGTTTCCTAGGTAATTTCAAAGCTTTTTAAGTGCCCTTTCACACTCGTGCGGCTGCGGAGATCGCATTTAATTCGGAGCGCACTGCTCCTTCATTACATGCGATCTCATGTGCGGTGCGAATTTCAGCCATACACTTTGTATGGCTGAATTCGCACTGCATCCGCACCAAAGACGCACAGGAGGCATTTTTTGAGCCGCATCAAAATCAAATCGCACAGTGGTTCACACTTGTGCGATGCGATTCTGTGCGTACTTGCAGATCGCACTGCGATATGCAATCAAACTGGGGGTGTCGTTAACGTTTAATTGACACCCCCTGCGTATCGCATATGGCAGTGGGAACTGCTAGATGCGTGGATGCGATGCGGTAACACGCTGCATATTCGCAGCATTCCCGCATCGCACAAGTGTGAACCGAGCCTAAGACTGAAATCCAGTCATTTTTCATCTCTCTGGTCATTTCTTTGTAAAAGGAAGCAAACACAGGTAAAATGGTCCCAAAATTAAATTTTGCATATTTTGGGGGTTTTGCCCTTAAAATGTTCACATCTTTGGCCAAAGGCTTAGGGAGGCAGAAAATGTGTCCAAACGGGATCAAAAGTCCCCAAAACGGATACAACAACACTTTAAAGCCCAAAACGTCAAGGAGAAAAGTGTTTTAATGCCACTTCCGGTTTTAAGGAGGTCACTTCCGGTTTGTCACTTCCGGTTTCAGACAATGCCAGTTTCCCAGGTAATTTCAAAGCTTTTTAAGTGCCGGTTCACACTTGTGCGGCTGCGGAGATCGCATTTAATTCGGAGCGCACTGCTCCTTCATTACATGCGATCTCACGTGCGGTGCGAATTTCAGCCATACACTTTGTATGGCTTAATTCGCACTGCATCCGCACCAAAGACGCACAGGAGGCATTTTTTGAGCCACATCAAAATCAAATCGCACAGTGGTTCACACTTGTGCGATCAGATTCTGTGCGTACTTGCAGATCGCACTGCGATATGCAATCAAACTGGGGTGTCGTTAACTTTTAATTGACACCCCCTGCATATCGCATATGGCAGTGTGAACTGCCAGATGTGTGGATGCGATGCGGTAACATGCTGCATATTCGCAGCGTTCCCGCATCGCACAAGTGTGAACCGAGCCTAAGACTGAAATCCAGTCATTTTTCATCTCTCTGGTCATTTCTTTGTAAAAGGAAGCAAACACAGGTAAAATGGTCCCAAAATTTAATTTTGCATATTTTGGGGGTTTTGCCCTTAAAATGTTCACATCTTTGGCCAAAGGCTTAGGGAGGCAGAAAATGTGTCAAAACGGGATCAAAAGTCCCCAAAACGGATACAACAACACTTTAAAGCCCAAAATGTCAAGGAGAAAAGTGCTTTAATGTCACTTCCGGTTTTAAGGAGGTCACTTCCGGTTTGCCACTTCCGGTTTCAGACAATGCCAGTTTCCCAGGTAATTTCAAAGCTTTTTAAGTGCCCTTTCACACTCGTGCGGCTGCGGAGATCGCATTTAATTCGGAGCGCACTGCTCCTTCATTACATGCGATCTCATGTGCGGTGCGAATTTCAGCCATACACTTTGTATGGCTGAATTCGCACTGCATCCGCACCAAAGACGCACAGGAGGCATTTTTTGAGCCGCATCAAAATCAAATCGCACAGTGGTTCACACTTGTGCGATGCGATTCTGTGCGTACTTGCAGATCGCACTGCGATATGCAATCAAACTGGGGGTGTCGTTAACGTTTAATTGACACCCCCTGCGTATCGCATATGGCAGTGGGAACTGCTAGATGCGTGGATGCGATGCGGTAACACGCTGCATATTCGCAGCATTCCCGCATCGCACAAGTGTGAACCGAGCCTAAGACTGAAATCCAGTCATTTTTCATCTCTTTGGTCATTTCTTTGTAAAAGGAAGCAAACACAGGTAAAATGGTCCCAAAATTAAATTTTGCATATTTTGGGGGTTTTGCCCTTAAAATGTTCACATCTTTGGCCAAAGGCTTAGGGAGGCAGAAAATGTGTCCAAACGGGATCAAAAGTCCCCAAAACGGATACAACAACACTTTAAAGCCCAAAATGTCAAGGAGAAAAGTGTTTTAATGCCACTTCCGGTTTTAAGGAGGTCACTTCCGGTTTGTCACTTCCGGTTTCAGACAATGCCAGTTTCCCAGGTAATTTCAAAGCTTTTTAAGTGCCGGTTCACACTTGTGCGGCTGCGGAGATCGCATTTAATTCGGAGCGCACTGCTCCTTCATTACATGCGATCTCACGTGCGGTGCGAATTTCAGCCATACACTTTGTATGGCTTAATTCGCACTGCATCCGCACCAAAGACGCACAGGAGGCATTTTTTGAGCCACATCAAAATCAAATCGCACAGTGGTTCACACTTGTGCGATCAGATTCTGTGCGTACTTGCAGATCGCACTGCGATATGCAATCAAACTGGGGTGTCGTTAACTTTTAATTGACACCCCCTGCATATCGCATATGGCAGTGTGAACTGCCAGATGTGTGGATGCGATGCGGTAACATGCTGCATATTCGCAGCGTTCCCGCATCGCACAAGTGTGAACCGAGCCTAAGACTGAAATCCAGTCATTTTTCATCTCTCTGGTCATTTCTTTGTAAAAGGAAGCAAACACAGGTAAAATGGTCCCAAAATTTAATTTTGCATATTTTGGGGGTTTTGCCCTTAAAATGTTCACATCTTTGGCCAAAGGCTTAGGGAGGCAGAAAATGTGTCAAAACGGGATCAAAAGTCCCCAAAACGGATACAACAACACTTTAAAGCCCAAAATGTCAAGGAGAAAAGTGCTTTAATGTCACTTCCGGTTTTAAGGAGGTCACTTCCGGTTTGCCACTTCCGGTTTCAGACAATGCCAGTTTCCCAGGTAATTTCAAAGCTTTTTAAGTGCCCTTTCACACTCGTGCGGCTGCGGAGATCGCATTTAATTCGGAGCGCACTGCTCCTTCATTACATGCGATCTCATGTGCGGTGCGAATTTCAGCCATACACTTTGTATGGCTGAATTCGCACTGCATCCGCACCAAAGACGCACAGGAGGCATTTTTTGAGCCGCATCAAAATCAAATCGCACAGTGGTTCACACTTGTGCGATGCGATTCTGTGCGTACTTGCAGATCGCACTGCGATATGCAATCAAACTGGGGGTGTCGTTAACGTTTAATTGACACCCCCTGCGTATCACATATGGCAGTGGGAACTGCTAGATGCGTGGATGCGATGCGGTAACACGCTGCATATTCGCAGCATTCCCGCATCGCACAAGTGTGAACCGAGCCTAAGACTGAAATCCAGTCATTTTTCATCTCTTTGGTCATTTCTTTGTAAAAGGAAGCAAACACAGGTAAAATGGTCCCAAAATTAAATTTTGCATATTTTGGGGGTTTTGCCCTTAAAATGTTCACATCTTTGGCCAAAGGCTTAGGGAGGCAGAAAATGTGTCCAAACGGGATCAAAAGTCCCCAAAACGGATACAACAACACTTTAAAGCCCAAAATGTCAAGGAGAAAAGTGTTTTAATGCCACTTCCGGTTTTAAGGAGGTCACTTCCGGTTTGTCACTTCCGGTTTCAGACAATGCCAGTTTCCCAGGTAATTTCAAAGCTTTTTAAGTGCCGGTTCACACTTGTGCGGCTGCGGAGATCGCATTTAATTCGGAGCGCACTGCTCCTTCATTACATGCGATCTCACGTGCGGTGCGAATTTCAGCCATACACTTTGTATGGCTTAATTCGCACTGCATCCGCACCAAAGACGCACAGGAGGCATTTTTTGAGCCACATCAAAATCAAATCGCACAGTGGTTCACACTTGTGCGATCAGATTCTGTGCGTACTTGCAGATCGCACTGCGATATGCAATCAAACTGGGGTGTCGTTAACTTTTAATTGACACCCCCTGCATATCGCATATGGCAGTGTGAACTGCCAGATGTGTGGATGCGATGCGGTAACATGCTGCATATTCGCAGCGTTCCCGCATCGCACAAGTGTGAACCGAGCCTAAGACTGAAATCCAGTCATTTTTCATCTCTCTGGTCATTTCTTTGTAAAAGGAAGCAAACACAGGTAAAATGGTCCCAAAATTTAATTTTGCATATTTTGGGGGTTTTGCCCTTAAAATGTTCACATCTTTGGCCAAAGGCTTAGGGAGGCAGAAAATGTGTCAAAACGGGATCAAAAGTCCCCAAAACGGATACAACAACACTTTAAAGCCCAAAATGTCAAGGAGAAAAGTGCTTTAATGTCACTTCCGGTTTTAAGGAGGTCACTTCCGGTTTGCCACTTCCGGTTTCAGACAATGCCAGTTTCCCAGGTAATTTCAAAGCTTTTTAAGTGCCCTTTCACACTCGTGCGGCTGCGGAGATCGCATTTAATTCGGAGCGCACTGCTCCTTCATTACATGCGATCTCATGTGCGGTGCGAATTTCAGCCATACACTTTGTATGGCTGAATTCGCACTGCATCCGCACCAAAGACGCACAGGAGGCATTTTTTGAGCCGCATCAAAATCAAATCGCACAGTGGTTCACACTTGTGCGATGCGATTCTGTGCGTACTTGCAGATCGCACTGCGATATGCAATCAAACTGGGGGTGTCGTTAACGTTTAATTGACACCCCCTGCGTATCGCATATGGCAGTGGGAACTGCTAGATGCGTGGATGCGATGCGGTAACACGCTGCATATTCGCAGCATTCCCGCATCGCACAAGTGTGAACCGAGCCTAAGACTGAAATCCATTCATTTTTCATCTCTCTGGTCATTTCTTTGTAAAAGGAAGCAAACACAGGTAAAATGGTCCCAAAATTAAATTTTGCATATTTTGGGGGTTTTGCCCTTAAAATGTTCACATCTTTGGCCAAAGGCTTAGGGAGGCAGAAATGTGTCAAAACGGGATCAAAAGTCCCCAAAACGGATACAACAACACTTTAAAGCCCAAAATGTCAAGGAGAAAAGTGCTTTAATGTCACTTCCGGTTTTAAGGAGGTCACTTCCGGTTTGCCACTTCCGGTTTCAGACAATGCCAGTTTCCTAGGTAATTTCAAAGCTTTTTAAGTGCCCTTTCACACTCGTGCGACTGCGGAGATCGCATTTAATTCGGAGCGCACTGCTCCTTCATTACATGCGATCTCATGTGCGGTGCGAATTTCAGCCATACACTTTGTATGGCTGAATTCGCACTGCATCCGCACCAAAGACGCACAGGAGGCATTTTTTGAGCCGCATCAAAATCAAATCGCACAGTGGTTCACACTTGTGCGATGCGATTCTGTGCGTACTTGCAGATCGCACTGCGATATGCAATCAAACTGGGGGTGTCGTTAACGTTTAATTGACACCCCCTGCGTATCGCATATGGCAGTGGGAACTGCTAGATGCGTGGATGCGATGCGGTAACACGCTGCATATTCGCAGCATTCCCGCATCGCACAAGTGTGAACCGAGCCTAAGACTGAAATCCAGTCATTTTTCATCTCTCTGGTCATTTCTTTGTAAAAGGAAGCAAACACAGGTAAAATGGTCCCAAAATTAAATTTTGCATATTTTGGGGGTTTTGCCCTTAAAATGTTCACATCTTTGGCCAAAGGCTTAGGGAGGCAGAAATGTGTCAAAACGGGATCAAAAGTCCCCAAAACGGATACAACAACACTTTAAAGCCCAAAATGTCAAGGAGAAAAGTGCTTTAATGTCACTTCCGGTTTTAAGGAGGTCACTTCCGGTTTGCCACTTCCGGTTTCAGACAATGCCAGTTTCCTAGGTAATTTCAAAGCTTTTTAAGTGCCCTTTCACACTCGTGCGGCTGCGGAGATCGCATTTAATTCGGAGCGCACTGCTCCTTCATTACATGCGATCTCATGTGCGGTGCGAATTTCAGCCATACACTTTGTATGGCTGAATTCGCACTGCATCCGCACCAAAGACGCACAGGAGGCATTTTTTGAGCCGCATCAAAATCAAATCGCACAGTGGTTCACACTTGTGCGATGCGATTCTGTGCGTACTTGCAGATCGCACTGCGATATGCAATCAAACTGGGGGTGTCGTTAACGTTTAATTGACACCCCCTGCGTATCGCATATGGCAGTGGGAACTGCTAGATGCGTGGATGCGATGCGGTAACACGCTGCATATTCGCAGCATTCCCGCATCGCACAAGTGTGAACCGAGCCTAAGACTGAAATCCAGTCATTTTTCATCTCTCTGGTCATTTCTTTGTAAAAGGAAGCAAACACAGGTAAAATGGTCCCAAAATTAAATTTTGCATATTTTGGGGGTTTTGCCCTTAAAATGTTCACATCTTTGGCCAAAGGCTTAGGGAGGCAGAAAATGTGTCCAAACGGGATCAAAAGTCCCCAAAACGGATACAACAACACTTTAAAGCCCAAAACGTCAAGGAGAAAAGTGTTTTAATGCCACTTCCGGTTTTAAGGAGGTCACTTCCGGTTTGTCACTTCCGGTTTCAGACAATGCCAGTTTCCCAGGTAATTTCAAAGCTTTTTAAGTGCCGGTTCACACTTGTGCGGCTGCGGAGATCGCATTTAATTCGGAGCGCACTGCTCCTTCATTACATGCGATCTCACGTGCGGTGCGAATTTCAGCCATACACTTTGTATGGCTTAATTCGCACTGCATCCGCACCAAAGACGCACAGGAGGCATTTTTTGAGCCACATCAAAATCAAATCGCACAGTGGTTCACACTTGTGCGATCAGATTCTGTGCGTACTTGCAGATCGCACTGCGATATGCAATCAAACTGGGGTGTCGTTAACTTTTAATTGACACCCCCTGCATATCGCATATGGCAGTGTGAACTGCCAGATGTGTGGATGCGATGCGGTAACATGCTGCATATTCGCAGCGTTCCCGCATCGCACAAGTGTGAACCGAGCCTAAGACTGAAATCCAGTCATTTTTCATCTCTCTGGTCATTTCTTTGTAAAAGGAAGCAAACACAGGTAAAATGGTCCCAAAATTTAATTTTGCATATTTTGGGGGTTTTGCCCTTAAAATGTTCACATCTTTGGCCAAAGGCTTAGGGAGGCAGAAAATGTGTCAAAACGGGATCAAAAGTCCCCAAAACGGATACAACAACACTTTAAAGCCCAAAATGTCAAGGAGAAAAGTGCTTTAATGTCACTTCCGGTTTTAAGGAGGTCACTTCCGGTTTGCCACTTCCGGTTTCAGACAATGCCAGTTTCCCAGGTAATTTCAAAGCTTTTTAAGTGCCCTTTCACACTCGTGCGGCTGCGGAGATCGCATTTAATTCGGAGCGCACTGCTCCTTCATTACATGCGATCTCATGTGCGGTGCGAATTTCAGCCATACACTTTGTATGGCTGAATTCGCACTGCATCCGCACCAAAGACGCACAGGAGGCATTTTTTGAGCCGCATCAAAATCAAATCGCACAGTGGTTCACACTTGTGCGATGCGATTCTGTGCGTACTTGCAGATCGCACTGCGATATGCAATCAAACTGGGGGTGTCGTTAACGTTTAATTGACACCCCCTGCGTATCGCATATGGCAGTGGGAACTGCTAGATGCGTGGATGCGATGCGGTAACACGCTGCATATTCGCAGCATTCCCGCATCGCACAAGTGTGAACCGAGCCTAAGACTGAAATCCAGTCATTTTTCATCTCTTTGGTCATTTCTTTGTAAAAGGAAGCAAACACAGGTAAAATGGTCCCAAAATTAAATTTTGCATATTTTGGGGGTTTTGCCCTTAAAATGTTCACATCTTTGGCCAAAGGCTTAGGGAGGCAGAAAATGTGTCCAAACGGGATCAAAAGTCCCCAAAACGGATACAACAACACTTTAAAGCCCAAAATGTCAAGGAGAAAAGTGTTTTAATGCCACTTCCGGTTTTAAGGAGGTCACTTCCGGTTTGTCACTTCCGGTTTCAGACAATGCCAGTTTCCCAGGTAATTTCAAAGCTTTTTAAGTGCCGGTTCACACTTGTGCGGCTGCGGAGATCGCATTTAATTCGGAGCGCACTGCTCCTTCATTACATGCGATCTCACGTGCGGTGCGAATTTCAGCCATACACTTTGTATGGCTTAATTCGCACTGCATCCGCACCAAAGACGCACAGGAGGCATTTTTTGAGCCACATCAAAATCAAATCGCACAGTGGTTCACACTTGTGCGATCAGATTCTGTGCGTACTTGCAGATCGCACTGCGATATGCAATCAAACTGGGGTGTCGTTAACTTTTAATTGACACCCCCTGCATATCGCATATGGCAGTGTGAACTGCCAGATGTGTGGATGCGATGCGGTAACATGCTGCATATTCGCAGCGTTCCCGCATCGCACAAGTGTGAACCGAGCCTAAGACTGAAATCCAGTCATTTTTCATCTCTCTGGTCATTTCTTTGTAAAAGGAAGCAAACACAGGTAAAATGGTCCCAAAATTTAATTTTGCATATTTTGGGGGTTTTGCCCTTAAAATGTTCACATCTTTGGCCAAAGGCTTAGGGAGGCAGAAAATGTGTCAAAACGGGATCAAAAGTCCCCAAAACGGATACAACAACACTTTAAAGCCCAAAATGTCAAGGAGAAAAGTGCTTTAATGTCACTTCCGGTTTTAAGGAGGTCACTTCCGGTTTGCCACTTCCGGTTTCAGACAATGCCAGTTTCCCAGGTAATTTCAAAGCTTTTTAAGTGCCCTTTCACACTCGTGCGGCTGCGGAGATCGCATTTAATTCGGAGCGCACTGCTCCTTCATTACATGCGATCTCATGTGCGGTGCGAATTTCAGCCATACACTTTGTATGGCTGAATTCGCACTGCATCCGCACCAAAGACGCACAGGAGGCATTTTTTGAGCCGCATCAAAATCAAATCGCACAGTGGTTCACACTTGTGCGATGCGATTCTGTGCGTACTTGCAGATCGCACTGCGATATGCAATCAAACTGGGGGTGTCGTTAACGTTTAATTGACACCCCCTGCGTATCGCATATGGCAGTGGGAACTGCTAGATGCGTGGATGCGATGCGGTAACACGCTGCATATTCGCAGCATTCCCGCATCGCACAAGTGTGAACCGAGCCTAAGACTGAAATCCATTCATTTTTCATCTCTCTGGTCATTTCTTTGTAAAAGGAAGCAAACACAGGTAAAATGGTCCCAAAATTAAATTTTGCATATTTTGGGGGTTTTGCCCTTAAAATGTTCACATCTTTGGCCAAAGGCTTAGGGAGGCAGAAATGTGTCAAAACGGGATCAAAAGTCCCCAAAACGGATACAACAACACTTTAAAGCCCAAAATGTCAAGGAGAAAAGTGCTTTAATGTCACTTCCGGTTTTAAGGAGGTCACTTCCGGTTTGCCACTTCCGGTTTCAGACAATGCCAGTTTCCTAGGTAATTTCAAAGCTTTTTAAGTGCCCTTTCACACTCGTGCGACTGCGGAGATCGCATTTAATTCGGAGCGCACTGCTCCTTCATTACATGCGATCTCATGTGCGGTGCGAATTTCAGCCATACACTTTGTATGGCTGAATTCGCACTGCATCCGCACCAAAGACGCACAGGAGGCATTTTTTGAGCCGCATCAAAATCAAATCGCACAGTGGTTCACACTTGTGCGATGCGATTCTGTGCGTACTTGCAGATCGCACTGCGATATGCAATCAAACTGGGGGTGTCGTTAACGTTTAATTGACACCCCCTGCGTATCGCATATGGCAGTGGGAACTGCTAGATGCGTGGATGCGATGCGGTAACACGCTGCATATTCGCAGCATTCCCGCATCGCACAAGTGTGAACCGAGCCTAAGACTGAAATCCAGTCATTTTTCATCTCTCTGGTCATTTCTTTGTAAAAGGAAGCAAACACAGGTAAAATGGTCCCAAAATTAAATTTTGCATATTTTGGGGGTTTTGCCCTTAAAATGTTCACATCTTTGGCCAAAGGCTTAGGGAGGCAGAAATGTGTCAAAACGGGATCAAAAGTCCCCAAAACGGATACAACAACACTTTAAAGCCCAAAATGTCAAGGAGAAAAGTGCTTTAATGTCACTTCCGGTTTTAAGGAGGTCACTTCCGGTTTGCCACTTCCGGTTTCAGACAATGCCAGTTTCCTAGGTAATTTCAAAGCTTTTTAAGTGCCCTTTCACACTCGTGCGGCTGCGGAGATCGCATTTAATTCGGAGCGCACTGCTCCTTCATTACATGCGATCTCATGTGCGGTGCGAATTTCAGCCATACACTTTGTATGGCTGAATTCGCACTGCATCCGCACCAAAGACGCACAGGAGGCATTTTTTGAGCCGCATCAAAATCAAATCGCACAGTGGTTCACACTTGTGCGATGCGATTCTGTGCGTACTTGCAGATCGCACTGCGATATGCAATCAAACTGGGGGTGTCGTTAACGTTTAATTGACACCCCCTGCGTATCGCATATGGCAGTGGGAACTGCTAGATGCGTGGATGCGATGCGGTAACACGCTGCATATTCGCAGCATTCCCGCATCGCACAAGTGTGAACCGAGCCTAAGACTGAAATCCAGTCATTTTTCATCTCTCTGGTCATTTCTTTGTAAAAGGAAGCAAACACAGGTAAAATGGTCCCAAAATTAAATTTTGCATATTTTGGGGGTTTTGCCCTTAAAATGTTCACATCTTTGGCCAAAGGCTTAGGGAGGCAGAAAATGTGTCCAAACGGGATCAAAAGTCCCCAAAACGGATACAACAACACTTTAAAGCCCAAAACGTCAAGGAGAAAAGTGTTTTAATGCCACTTCCGGTTTTAAGGAGGTCACTTCCGGTTTGTCACTTCCGGTTTCAGACAATGCCAGTTTCCCAGGTAATTTCAAAGCTTTTTAAGTGCCGGTTCACACTTGTGCGGCTGCGGAGATCGCATTTAATTCGGAGCGCACTGCTCCTTCATTACATGCGATCTCACGTGCGGTGCGAATTTCAGCCATACACTTTGTATGGCTTAATTCGCACTGCATCCGCACCAAAGACGCACAGGAGGCATTTTTTGAGCCACATCAAAATCAAATCGCACAGTGGTTCACACTTGTGCGATCAGATTCTGTGCGTACTTGCAGATCGCACTGCGATATGCAATCAAACTGGGGTGTCGTTAACTTTTAATTGACACCCCCTGCATATCGCATATGGCAGTGTGAACTGCCAGATGTGTGGATGCGATGCGGTAACATGCTGCATATTCGCAGCGTTCCCGCATCGCACAAGTGTGAACCGAGCCTAAGACTGAAATCCAGTCATTTTTCATCTCTCTGGTCATTTCTTTGTAAAAGGAAGCAAACACAGGTAAAATGGTCCCAAAATTTAATTTTGCATATTTTGGGGGTTTTGCCCTTAAAATGTTCACATCTTTGGCCAAAGGCTTAGGGAGGCAGAAAATGTGTCAAAACGGGATCAAAAGTCCCCAAAACGGATACAACAACACTTTAAAGCCCAAAATGTCAAGGAGAAAAGTGCTTTAATGTCACTTCCGGTTTTAAGGAGGTCACTTCCGGTTTGCCACTTCCGGTTTCAGACAATGCCAGTTTCCCAGGTAATTTCAAAGCTTTTTAAGTGCCCTTTCACACTCGTGCGGCTGCGGAGATCGCATTTAATTCGGAGCGCACTGCTCCTTCATTACATGCGATCTCATGTGCGGTGCGAATTTCAGCCATACACTTTGTATGGCTGAATTCGCACTGCATCCGCACCAAAGACGCACAGGAGGCATTTTTTGAGCCGCATCAAAATCAAATCGCACAGTGGTTCACACTTGTGCGATGCGATTCTGTGCGTACTTGCAGATCGCACTGCGATATGCAATCAAACTGGGGGTGTCGTTAACGTTTAATTGACACCCCCTGCGTATCGCATATGGCAGTGGGAACTGCTAGATGCGTGGATGCGATGCGGTAACACGCTGCATATTCGCAGCATTCCCGCATCGCACAAGTGTGAACCGAGCCTAAGACTGAAATCCAGTCATTTTTCATCTCTTTGGTCATTTCTTTGTAAAAGGAAGCAAACACAGGTAAAATGGTCCCAAAATTAAATTTTGCATATTTTGGGGGTTTTGCCCTTAAAATGTTCACATCTTTGGCCAAAGGCTTAGGGAGGCAGAAAATGTGTCCAAACGGGATCAAAAGTCCCCAAAACGGATACAACAACACTTTAAAGCCCAAAATGTCAAGGAGAAAAGTGTTTTAATGCCACTTCCGGTTTTAAGGAGGTCACTTCCGGTTTGTCACTTCCGGTTTCAGACAATGCCAGTTTCCCAGGTAATTTCAAAGCTTTTTAAGTGCCGGTTCACACTTGTGCGGCTGCGGAGATCGCATTTAATTCGGAGCGCACTGCTCCTTCATTACATGCGATCTCACGTGCGGTGCGAATTTCAGCCATACACTTTGTATGGCTTAATTCGCACTGCATCCGCACCAAAGACGCACAGGAGGCATTTTTTGAGCCACATCAAAATCAAATCGCACAGTGGTTCACACTTGTGCGATCAGATTCTGTGCGTACTTGCAGATCGCACTGCGATATGCAATCAAACTGGGGTGTCGTTAACTTTTAATTGACACCCCCTGCATATCGCATATGGCAGTGTGAACTGCCAGATGTGTGGATGCGATGCGGTAACATGCTGCATATTCGCAGCGTTCCCGCATCGCACAAGTGTGAACCGAGCCTAAGACTGAAATCCAGTCATTTTTCATCTCTCTGGTCATTTCTTTGTAAAAGGAAGCAAACACAGGTAAAATGGTCCCAAAATTTAATTTTGCATATTTTGGGGGTTTTGCCCTTAAAATGTTCACATCTTTGGCCAAAGGCTTAGGGAGGCAGAAAATGTGTCAAAACGGGATCAAAAGTCCCCAAAACGGATACAACAACACTTTAAAGCCCAAAATGTCAAGGAGAAAAGTGCTTTAATGTCACTTCCGGTTTTAAGGAGGTCACTTCCGGTTTGCCACTTCCGGTTTCAGACAATGCCAGTTTCCCAGGTAATTTCAAAGCTTTTTAAGTGCCCTTTCACACTCGTGCGGCTGCGGAGATCGCATTTAATTCGGAGCGCACTGCTCCTTCATTACATGCGATCTCATGTGCGGTGCGAATTTCAGCCATACACTTTGTATGGCTGAATTCGCACTGCATCCGCACCAAAGACGCACAGGAGGCATTTTTTGAGCCGCATCAAAATCAAATCGCACAGTGGTTCACACTTGTGCGATGCGATTCTGTGCGTACTTGCAGATCGCACTGCGATATGCAATCAAACTGGGGGTGTCGTTAACGTTTAATTGACACCCCCTGCGTATCGCATATGGCAGTGGGAACTGCTAGATGCGTGGATGCGATGCGGTAACACGCTGCATATTCGCAGCATTCCCGCATCGCACAAGTGTGAACCGAGCCTAAGACTGAAATCCATTCATTTTTCATCTCTCTGGTCATTTCTTTGTAAAAGGAAGCAAACACAGGTAAAATGGTCCCAAAATTAAATTTTGCATATTTTGGGGGTTTTGCCCTTAAAATGTTCACATCTTTGGCCAAAGGCTTAGGGAGGCAGAAATGTGTCAAAACGGGATCAAAAGTCCCCAAAACGGATACAACAACACTTTAAAGCCCAAAATGTCAAGGAGAAAAGTGCTTTAATGTCACTTCCGGTTTTAAGGAGGTCACTTCCGGTTTGCCACTTCCGGTTTCAGACAATGCCAGTTTCCTAGGTAATTTCAAAGCTTTTTAAGTGCCCTTTCACACTCGTGCGACTGCGGAGATCGCATTTAATTCGGAGCGCACTGCTCCTTCATTACATGCGATCTCATGTGCGGTGCGAATTTCAGCCATACACTTTGTATGGCTGAATTCGCACTGCATCCGCACCAAAGACGCACAGGAGGCATTTTTTGAGCCGCATCAAAATCAAATCGCACAGTGGTTCACACTTGTGCGATGCGATTCTGTGCGTACTTGCAGATCGCACTGCGATATGCAATCAAACTGGGGGTGTCGTTAACGTTTAATTGACACCCCCTGCGTATCGCATATGGCAGTGGGAACTGCTAGATGCGTGGATGCGATGCGGTAACACGCTGCATATTCGCAGCATTCCCGCATCGCACAAGTGTGAACCGAGCCTAAGACTGAAATCCAGTCATTTTTCATCTCTCTGGTCATTTCTTTGTAAAAGGAAGCAAACACAGGTAAAATGGTCCCAAAATTAAATTTTGCATATTTTGGGGGTTTTGCCCTTAAAATGTTCACATCTTTGGCCAAAGGCTTAGGGAGGCAGAAATGTGTCAAAACGGGATCAAAAGTCCCCAAAACGGATACAACAACACTTTAAAGCCCAAAATGTCAAGGAGAAAAGTGCTTTAATGTCACTTCCGGTTTTAAGGAGGTCACTTCCGGTTTGCCACTTCCGGTTTCAGACAATGCCAGTTTCCTAGGTAATTTCAAAGCTTTTTAAGTGCCCTTTCACACTCGTGCGGCTGCGGAGATCACATTTAATTCGGAGCGCACTGCTCCTTCATTACATGCGATCTCATGTGCGGTGCGAATTTCAGCCATACACTTTGTATGGCTGAATTCGCACTGCATCCGCACCAAAGACGCACAGGAGGCATTTTTTGAGCCGCATCAAAATCAAATCGCACAGTGGTTCACACTTGTGCGATGCGATTCTGTGCGTACTTGCAGATCGCACTGCGATATGCAATCAAACTGGGGGTGTCGTTAACGTTTAATTGACACCCCCTGCGTATCGCATATGGCAGTGGGAACTGCTAGATGCGTGGATGCGATGCGGTAACACGCTGCATATTCGCAGCATTCCCGCATCGCACAAGTGTGAACCGAGCCTAAGACTGAAATCCAGTCATTTTTCATCTCTCTGGTCATTTCTTTGTAAAAGGAAGCAAACACAGGTAAAATGGTCCCAAAATTAAATTTTGCATATTTTGGGGGTTTTGCCCTTAAAATGTTCACATCTTTGGCCAAAGGCTTAGGGAGGCAGAAAATGTGTCCAAACGGGATCAAAAGTCCCCAAAACGGATACAACAACACTTTAAAGCCCAAAACGTCAAGGAGAAAAGTGTTTTAATGCCACTTCCGGTTTTAAGGAGGTCACTTCCGGTTTGTCACTTCCGGTTTCAGACAATGCCAGTTTCCCAGGTAATTTCAAAGCTTTTTAAGTGCCGGTTCACACTTGTGCGGCTGCGGAGATCGCATTTAATTCGGAGCGCACTGCTCCTTCATTACATGCGATCTCACGTGCGGTGCGAATTTCAGCCATACACTTTGTATGGCTTAATTCGCACTGCATCCGCACCAAAGACGCACAGGAGGCATTTTTTGAGCCACATCAAAATCAAATCGCACAGTGGTTCACACTTGTGCGATCAGATTCTGTGCGTACTTGCAGATCGCACTGCGATATGCAATCAAACTGGGGTGTCGTTAACTTTTAATTGACACCCCCTGCATATCGCATATGGCAGTGTGAACTGCCAGATGTGTGGATGCGATGCGGTAACATGCTGCATATTCGCAGCGTTCCCGCATCGCACAAGTGTGAACCGAGCCTAAGACTGAAATCCAGTCATTTTTCATCTCTCTGGTCATTTCTTTGTAAAAGGAAGCAAACACAGGTAAAATGGTCCCAAAATTTAATTTTGCATATTTTGGGGGTTTTGCCCTTAAAATGTTCACATCTTTGGCCAAAGGCTTAGGGAGGCAGAAAATGTGTCAAAACGGGATCAAAAGTCCCCAAAACGGATACAACAACACTTTAAAGCCCAAAATGTCAAGGAGAAAAGTGCTTTAATGTCACTTCCGGTTTTAAGGAGGTCACTTCCGGTTTGCCACTTCCGGTTTCAGACAATGCCAGTTTCCCAGGTAATTTCAAAGCTTTTTAAGTGCCCTTTCACACTCGTGCGGCTGCGGAGATCGCATTTAATTCGGAGCGCACTGCTCCTTCATTACATGCGATCTCATGTGCGGTGCGAATTTCAGCCATACACTTTGTATGGCTGAATTCGCACTGCATCCGCACCAAAGACGCACAGGAGGCATTTTTTGAGCCGCATCAAAATCAAATCGCACAGTGGTTCACACTTGTGCGATGCGATTCTGTGCGTACTTGCAGATCGCACTGCGATATGCAATCAAACTGGGGGTGTCGTTAACGTTTAATTGACACCCCCTGCGTATCGCATATGGCAGTGGGAACTGCTAGATGCGTGGATGCGATGCGGTAACACGCTGCATATTCGCAGCATTCCCGCATCGCACAAGTGTGAACCGAGCCTAAGACTGAAATCCAGTCATTTTTCATCTCTCTGGTCATTTCTTTGTAAAAGGAAGCAAACACAGGTAAAATGGTCCCAAAATTTAATTTTGCATATTTTGGGGGTTTTGCCCTTAAAATGTTCACATCTTTGGCCAAAGGCTTAGGGAGGCAGAAAATGTGTCAAAACGGGATCAAAAGTCCCCAAAACGGATACAACAACACTTTAAAGCCCAAAATGTCAAGGAGAAAAGTGCTTTAATGTCACTTCCGGTTTTAAGGAGGTCACTTCCGGTTTGCCACTTCCGGTTTCAGACAATGCCAGTTTCCCAGGTAATTTCAAAGCTTTTTAAGTGCCCTTTCGCACTCGTGCGGCTGCGGAGATCGCATTTAATTCGGAGCGCACTGCTCCTTCATTACATGCGATCTCATGTGCGGTGCGAATTTCAGCCATACACTTTGTATGGCTGAATTCGCACTGCATCCGCACCAAAGACGCACAGGAGGCATTTTTTGAGCCGCATCAAAATCAAATCGCACAGTGGTTCACACTTGTGCGATGCGATTCTGTGCGTACTTGCAGATCGCACTGCGATATGCAATCAAACTGGGGGTGTCGTTAACGTTTAATTGACACCCCCTGCGTATCGCATATGGCAGTGGGAACTGCTAGATGCGTGGATGCGATGCGGTAACACGCTGCATATTCGCAGCATTCCCGCATCGCACAAGTGTGAACCGAGCCTAAGACTGAAATCCAGTCATTTTTCATCTCTCTGGTCATTTCTTTGTAAAAGGAAGCAAACACAGGTAAAATGGTCCCAAAATTAAATTTTGCATATTTTGGGGGTTTTGCCCTTAAAATGTTCACATCTTTGGCCAAAGGCTTAGGGAGGCAGAAAATGTGTCAAAACGGGATCAAAAGTCCCCAAAACGGATACAACAACACTTTAAAGCCCAAAATGTCAAGGAGAAAAGTGTTTTAATGTCACTTCCGGTTTTAAGGAGGTCACTTCCGGTTTGCCACTTCCGGTTTCAGACAATGCCAGTTTCCCAGGTAATTTCAAAGCTTTTTAAGTGCCCGTTCACACTCGTGCGGCTGCAGAGATCGCATTTAATTCGGAGCGCACTGCTCCTTCATTACATGCGATCTCATGTGCGGTGCGAATTTCAGCCATACACTTTGTATGGCTGAATTCGCACTGCATCCGCACCAAAGACGCACAGGAGGCATTTTTTGAGCCGCATCAAAATCAAATCGCACAGTGGTTCACACTTGTGCGATGCGATTCTGTGCGTACTTGCAGATCGCACTGCGATATGCAATCAAACTGGGGGTGTCGTTAACGTTTAATTGACACCCCCTGCGTATCGCATATGGCAGTGGGAACTGCTAGATGCGTGGATGCGATGCGGTAACACGCTGCATATTCGCAGCGTTCCCGCATCGCACAAGTGTGAACCGAGCCTAAGACTGAAATCCAGTCATTTTTCATCTCTCTGGTCATTTCTTTGTAAAAGGAAGCAAACACAGGTAAAATGGTCCCAAAATTAAATTTTGCATATTTTGGGGGTTTTGCCCTTAAAATGTTCACATCTTTGGCCAAAGGCTTAGGGAGGCAGAAAATGTGTCAAAACGGGATCAAAAGTACCCAAAACGGATACAACAACACTTTAAAGCCCAAAATGTCAAGGAGAAAAGTGTTTTAATGTCACTTCCGGTTTTAAGGAGGTCACTTCCGGTTTGCCACTTCCGGTTTCAGACAATGCCAGTTTCCCAGGTAATTTCAAAGCTTTTTAAGTGCCCTTTCGCACTCGTGCGGCTGCGGAGATCGCATTTAATTCGGAGCGCACTGCTCCTTCATTACATGCGATCTCATGTGCGGTGCGAATTTCAGCCATACACTTTGTATGGCTGAATTCGCACTGCATCCGCACCAAAGACGCACAGGAGGCATTTTTTGAGCCGCATCAAAATCAAATCGCACAGTGGTTCACACTTGTGCGATGCGATTCTGTGCGTACTTGCAGATCGCACTGCGATATGCAATCAAACTGGGGGTGTCGTTAACGTTTAATTGACACCCCCTGCGTATCGCATATGGCAGTGGGAACTGCTAGATGCGTGGATGCGATGCGGTAACACGCTGCATATTCGCAGCATTCCCGCATCGCACAAGTGTGAACCGAGCCTAAGACTGAAATCCAGTCATTTTTCATCTCTCTGGTCATTTCTTTGTAAAAGGAAGCAAACACAGGTAAAATGGTCCCAAAATTAAATTTTGCATATTTTGGGGGTTTTGCCCTTAAAATGTTCACATCTTTGGCCAAAGGCTTAGGGAGGCAGAAAATGTGTCAAAACGGGATCAAAAGTCCCCAAAACGGATACAACAACACTTTAAAGCCCAAAATGTCAAGGAGAAAAGTGTTTTAATGTCACTTCCGGTTTTAAGGAGGTCACTTCCGGTTTGCCACTTCCGGTTTCAGACAATGCCAGTTTCCCAGGTAATTTCAAAGCTTTTTAAGTGCCCGTTCACACTCGTGCGGCTGCAGAGATCGCATTTAATTCGGAGCGCACTGCTCCTTCATTACATGCGATCTCATGTGCGGTGCGAATTTCAGCCATACACTTTGTATGGCTGAATTCGCACTGCATCCGCACCAAAGACGCACAGGAGGCATTTTTTGAGCCGCATCAAAATCAAATCGCACAGTGGTTCACACTTGTGCGATGCGATTCTGTGCGTACTTGCAGATCGCACTGCGATATGCAATCAAACTGGGGGTGTCGTTAACGTTTAATTGACACCCCCTGCGTATCGCATATGGCAGTGGGAACTGCTAGATGCGTGGATGCGATGCGGTAACACACTGCATATTCGCAGCGTTCCCGCATCGCACAAGTGTGAACCGAGCCTAAGACTGAAATCCAGTCATTTTTCATCTCTCTGGTCATTTCTTTGTAAAAGGAAGCAAACACAGGTAAAATGGTCCCAAAATTAAATTTTGCATATTTTGGGGGTTTTGCCCTTAAAATGTTCACATCTTTGGCCAAAGGCTTAGGGAGGCAGAAAATGTGTCAAAACGGGATCAAAAGTCCCCAAAACGGATACAACAACACTTTAAAGCCCAAAATGTCAAGGAGAAAAGTGTTTTAATGTCACTTCCGGTTTTAAGGAGGTCACTTCCGGTTTGCCACTTCCGGTTTCAGACAATGCCAGTTTCCCAGGTAATTTCAAAGCTTTTTAAGTGCCCGTTCACACTCGTGCGGCTGCAGAGATCGCATTTAATTCGGAGCGCACTGCTCCTTCATTACATGCGATCTCATGTGTGGTGCGAATTTCAGCCATACACTTTGTATGGCTGAATTCGCACTGCATCCGCACCAAAGACGCACAGGAGGCATTTTTTGAGCCGCATCAAAATCAAATCGCACAGTGGTTCACACTTGTGCGATGCGATTCTGTGCGTACTTGCAGATCGCACTGCGATATGCAATCAAACTGGGGGTGTCGTTAACGTTTAATTGACACCCCCTGCGTATCGCATATGGCAGTGGGAACTGCTAGATGCGTGGATGCGATGCGGTAACACGCTGCATATTCGCAGCGTTCCCGCATCGCACAAGTGTGAACCGAGCCTAAGACTGAAATCCAGTCATTTTTCATCTCTCTGGTCATTTCTTTGTAAAAGGAAGCAAACACAGGTAAAATGGTCCCAAAATTAAATTTTGCATATTTTGGGGGTTTTGCCCTTAAAATGTTCACATCTTTGGCCAAAGGCTTAGGGAGGCAGAAAATGTGTCAAAACGGGATCAAAAGTCCCCAAAACGGATACAACAACACTTTAAAGCCCAAAATGTCAAGGAGAAAAGTGTTTTAATGTCACTTCCGGTTTTAAGGAGGTCACTTCCGGTTTGCCACTTCCGGTTTCAGACAATGCCAGTTTCCCAGGTAATTTCAAAGCTTTTTAAGTGCCCGTTCACACTCGTGCGGCTGCAGAGATCGCATTTAATTCGGAGCGCACTGCTCCTTCATTACATGCGATCTCATGTGCGGTGCGAATTTCAGCCATACACTTTGTATGGCTGAATTCGCACTGCATCCGCACCAAAGACGCACAGGAGGCATTTTTTGAGCCGCATCAAAATCAAATCGCACAGTGGTTCACACTTGTGCGATGCGATTCTGTGCGTACTTGCAGATCGCACTGCGATATGCAATCAAACTGGGGGTGTCATTAACGTTTAATTGACACCCCCTGCGTATCGCATATGGCAGTGGGAACTGCTAGATGCGTGGATGCGATGCGGTAACACGCTGCATATTCGCAGCGTTCCCGCATCGCACAAGTGTGAACCGAGCCTAAGACTGAAATCCAGTCATTTTTCATCTCTCTGGTCATTTCTTTGTAAAAGGAAGCAAACACAGGTAAAATGGTCCCAAAATTAAATTTTGCATATTTTGGGGGTTTTGCCCTTAAAATGTTCACATCTTTGGCCAAAGGCTTAGGGAGGCAGAAAATGTGTCAAAACGGGATCAAAAGTCCCCAAAACGGATACAACAACACTTTAAAGCCCAAAATGTCAAGGAGAAAAGTGTTTTAATGTCACTTCCGGTTTTAAGGAGGTCACTTCCGGTTTCAGACAATGCCAGTTTCCCAGGTAATTTCAAAGCTTTTTAAGTGCCCTTTCACACTCGTGCGGCTGCGGAGATCGCATTTAATTCGGAGCGCACTGCTCCTTCATTACATGCGATCTCATGTGCGGTGCGAATTTCAGCCATACACTTTGTATGGCTGAATTCGCACTGCATCCGCACCAAAGACGCACAGGAGGCATTTTTTGAGCCGCATCAAAATCAAATCGCACAGTGGTTCACACTTGTGCGATGCGATTCTGTGCGTACTTGCAGATCGCACTGCGATATGCAATCAAACTGGGGGTGTCATTAACGTTTAATTGACACCCCCTGCGTATCGCATATGGCAGTGGGAACTGCTAGATGCGTGGATGCGATGCGGTAACACGCTGCATATTCGCAGCATTCCCGCATCGCACAAGTGTGAACCGAGCCTAAGACTGAAATCCAGTCATTTTTCATCTCTCTGGTCATTTCTTTGTAAAAGGAAGCAAACACAGGTAAAATGGTCCCAAAATTAAATTTTGCATATTTTGGGGGTTTTGCCCTTAAAATGTTCACATCTTTGGCCAAAGGCTTAGGGAGGCAGAAAATGTGTCAAAACGGGATCAAAAGTCCCCAAAACGGATACAACAACACTTTAAAGCCCAAAATGTCAAGGAGAAAAGTGTTTTAATGTCACTTCCGGTTTTAAGGAGGTCACTTCCGGTTTGCCACTTCCGGTTTCAGACAATGCCAGTTTCCCAGGTAATTTCAAAGCTTTTTAAGTGCCCTTTCGCACTCGTGCGGCTGCGGAGATCGCATTTAATTCGGAGCGCACTGCTCCTTCATTACATGCGATCTCATGTGCGGTGCGAATTTCAGCCATACACTTTGTATGGCTGAATTCGCACTGCATCCGCACCAAAGACGCACAGGAGGCATTTTTTGAGCCGCATCAAAATCAAATCGCACAGTGGTTCACACTTGTGCGATGCGATTCTGTGCGTACTTGCAGATCGCACTGCGATATGCAATCAAACTGGGGGTGTCGTTAACGTTTAATTGACACCCCCTGCGTATCGCATATGGCAGTGGGAACTGCTAGATGCGTGGATGCGATGCGGTAACACGCTGCATATTCGCAGCGTTCCCGCATCGCACAAGTGTGAACCGAGCCTAAGACTGAAATCCAGTCATTTTTCATCTCTCTGGTCATTTCTTTGTAAAAGGAAGCAAACACAGGTAAAATGGTCCCAAAATTAAATTTTGCATATTTTGGGGGTTTTGCCCTTAAAATGTTCACATCTTTGGCCAAAGGCTTAGGGAGGCAGAAAATGTGTCAAAACGGGATCAAAAGTCCCCAAAACGGATACAACAACACTTTAAAGCCCAAAATGTCAAGGAGAAAAGTGTTTTAATGTCACTTCCGGTTTTAAGGAGGTCACTTCCGGTTTGCCACTTCCGGTTTCAGACAATGCCAGTTTCCCAGGTAATTTCAAAGCTTTTTAAGTGCCCGTTCACACTCGTGCGGCTGCAGAGATCGCATTTAATTCGGAGCGCACTGCTCCTTCATTACATGCGATCTCATGTGCGGTGCGAATTTCAGCCATACACTTTGTATGGCTGAATTCGCACTGCATCCGCACCAAAGACGCACAGGAGGCATTTTTTGAGCCGCATCAAAATCAAATCGCACAGTGGTTCACACTTGTGCGATGCGATTCTGTGCGTACTTGCAGATCGCACTGCGATATGCAATCAAACTGGGGGTGTCGTTAACGTTTAATTGACACCCCCTGCGTATCGCATATGGCAGTGGGAACTGCTAGATGCGTGGATGCGATGCGGTAACACGCTGCATATTCGCAGCGTTCCCGCATCGCACAAGTGTGAACCGAGCCTAAGACTGAAATCCAGTCATTTTTCATCTCTCTGGTCATTTCTTTGTAAAAGGAAGCAAACACAGGTAAAATGGTCCCAAAATTAAATTTTGCATATTTTGGGGGTTTTGCCCTTAAAATGTTCACATCTTTGGCCAAAGGCTTAGGGAGGCAGAAAATGTGTCAAAACGGGATCAAAAGTCCCCAAAACGGATACAACAACACTTTAAAGCCCAAAATGTCAAGGAGAAAAGTGTTTTAATGTCACTTCCGGTTTTAAGGAGGTCACTTCCGGTTTGCCACTTCCGGTTTCAGACAATGCCAGTTTCCCAGGTAATTTCAAAGCTTTTTAAGTGCCCGTTCACACTCGTGCGGCTGCAGAGATCGCATTTAATTCGGAGCGCACTGCTCCTTCATTACATGCGATCTCATGTGCGGTGCGAATTTCAGCCATACACTTTGTATGGCTGAATTCGCACTGCATCCGCACCAAAGACGCACAGGAGGCATTTTTTGAGCCGCATCAAAATCAAATCGCACAGTGGTTCACACTTGTGCGATGCGATTCTGTGCGTACTTGCAGATCGCACTGCGATATGCAATCAAACTGGGGGTGTCGTTAACGTTTAATTGACACCCCCTGCGTATCGCATATGGCAGTGGGAACTGCTAGATGCGTGGATGCGATGCGGTAACACGCTGCATATTCGCAGCATTCCCGCATCGCACAAGTGTGAACCGAGCCTAAGACTGAAATCCAGTCATTTTTCATCTCTCTGGTCATTTCTTTGTAAAAGGAAGCAAACACAGGTAAAATGGTCCCAAAATTAAATTTTGCATATTTTGGGGGTTTTGCCCTTAAAATGTTCACATCTTTGGCCAAAGGCTTAGGGAGGCAGAAAATGTGTCAAAACGGGATCAAAAGTCCCCAAAACGGATACAACAACACTTTAAAGCCCAAAATGTCAAGGAGAAAAGTGTTTTAATGTCACTTCCGGTTTTAAGGAGGTCACTTCCGGTTTGCCACTTCCGGTTTCAGACAATGCCAGTTTCCCAGGTAATTTCAAAGCTTTTTAAGTGCCCGTTCACACTCGTGCGGCTGCAGAGATCGCATTTAATTCGGAGCGCACTGCTCCTTCATTACATGCGATCTCATGTGCGGTGCGAATTTCAGCCATACACTTTGTATGGCTGAATTCGCACTGCATCCGCACCAAAGACGCACAGGAGGCATTTTTTGAGCCGCATCAAAATCAAATCGCACAGTGGTTCACACTTGTGCGATGCGATTCTGTGCGTACTTGCAGATCGCACTGCGATATGCAATCAAACTGGGGGTGTCGTTAACGTTTAATTGACACCCCCTGCGTATCGCATATGGCAGTGGGAACTGCTAGATGCGTGGATGCGATGCGGTAACACACTGCATATTCGCAGCGTTCCCGCATCGCACAAGTGTGAACCGAGCCTAAGACTGAAATCCAGTCATTTTTCATCTCTCTGGTCATTTCTTTGTAAAAGGAAGCAAACACAGGTAAAATGGTCCCAAAATTAAATTTTGCATATTTTGGGGGTTTTGCCCTTAAAATGTTCACATCTTTGGCCAAAGGCTTAGGGAGGCAGAAAATGTGTCAAAACGGGATCAAAAGTCCCCAAAACGGATACAACAACACTTTAAAGCCCAAAATGTCAAGGAGAAAAGTGTTTTAATGTCACTTCCGGTTTTAAGGAGGTCACTTCCGGTTTGCCACTTCCGGTTTCAGACAATGCCAGTTTCCCAGGTAATTTCAAAGCTTTTTAAGTGCCCGTTCACACTCGTGCGGCTGCAGAGATCGCATTTAATTCGGAGCGCACTGCTCCTTCATTACATGCGATCTCATGTGCGGTGCGAATTTCAGCCATACACTTTGTATGGCTGAATTCGCACTGCATCCGCACCAAAGACGCACAGGAGGCATTTTTTGAGCCGCATCAAAATCAAATCGCACAGTGGTTCACACTTGTGCGATGCGATTCTGTGCGTACTTGCAGATCGCACTGCGATATGCAATCAAACTGGGGGTGTCGTTAACGTTTAATTGACACCCCCTGCGTATCGCATATGGCAGTGGGAACTGCTAGATGCGTGGATGCGATGCGGTAACACGCTGCATATTCGCAGCGTTCCCGCATCGCACAAGTGTGAACCGAGCCTAAGACTGAAATCCAGTCATTTTTCATCTCTCTGGTCATTTCTTTGTAAAAGGAAGCAAACACAGGTAAAATGGTCCCAAAATTAAATTTTGCATATTTTGGGGGTTTTGCCCTTAAAATGTTCACATCTTTGGCCAAAGGCTTAGGGAGGCAGAAAATGTGTCAAAACGGGATCAAAAGTACCCAAAACGGATACAACAACACTTTAAAGCCCAAAATGTCAAGGAGAAAAGTGTTTTAATGTCACTTCCGGTTTTAAGGAGGTCACTTCCGGTTTGCCACTTCCGGTTTCAGACAATGCCAGTTTCCCAGGTAATTTCAAAGCTTTTTAAGTGCCCTTTCGCACTCGTGCGGCTGCGGAGATCGCATTTAATTCGGAGCGCACTGCTCCTTCATTACATGCGATCTCATGTGCGGTGCGAATTTCAGCCATACACTTTGTATGGCTGAATTCGCACTGCATCCGCACCAAAGACGCACAGGAGGCATTTTTTGAGCCGCATCAAAATCAAATCGCACAGTGGTTCACACTTGTGCGATGCGATTCTGTGCGTACTTGCAGATCGCACTGCGATATGCAATCAAACTGGGGGTGTCGTTAACGTTTAATTGACACCCCCTGCGTATCGCATATGGCAGTGGGAACTGCTAGATGCGTGGATGCGATGCGGTAACACGCTGCATATTCGCAGCGTTCCCGCATCGCACAAGTGTGAACCGAGCCTAAGACTGAAATCCAGTCATTTTTCATCTCTCTGGTCATTTCTTTGTAAAAGGAAGCAAACACAGGTAAAATGGTCCCAAAATTAAATTTTGCATATTTTGGGGGTTTTGCCCTTAAAATGTTCACATCTTTGGCCAAAGGCTTAGGGAGGCAGAAAATGTGTCAAAACGGGATCAAAAGTCCCCAAAACGGATACAACAACACTTTAAAGCCCAAAATGTCAAGGAGAAAAGTGTTTTAATGTCACTTCCGGTTTTAAGGAGGTCACTTCCGGTTTGCCACTTCCGGTTTCAGACAATGCCAGTTTCCCAGGTAATTTCAAAGCTTTTTAAGTGCCCGTTCACACTCGTGCGGCTGCAGAGATCGCATTTAATTCGGAGCGCACTGCTCCTTCATTACATGCGATCTCATGTGCGGTGCGAATTTCAGCCATACACTTTGTATGGCTGAATTCGCACTGCATCCGCACCAAAGACGCACAGGAGGCATTTTTTGAGCCGCATCAAAATCAAATCGCACAGTGGTTCACACTTGTGCGATGCGATTCTGTGCGTACTTGCAGATCGCACTGCGATATGCAATCAAACTGGGGGTGTCGTTAACGTTTAATTGACACCCCCTGCGTATCGCATATGGCAGTGGGAACTGCTAGATGCGTGGATGCGATGCGGTAACACACTGCATATTCGCAGCGTTCCCGCATCGCACAAGTGTGAACCGAGCCTAAGACTGAAATCCAGTCATTTTTCATCTCTCTGGTCATTTCTTTGTAAAAGGAAGCAAACACAGGTAAAATGGTCCCAAAATTAAATTTTGCATATTTTGGGGGTTTTGCCCTTAAAATGTTCACATCTTTGGCCAAAGGCTTAGGGAGGCAGAAAATGTGTCAAAACGGGATCAAAAGTCCCCAAAACGGATACAACAACACTTTAAAGCCCAAAATGTCAAGGAGAAAAGTGTTTTAATGTCACTTCCGGTTTTAAGGAGGTCACTTCCGGTTTGCCACTTCCGGTTTCAGACAATGCCAGTTTCCCAGGTAATTTCAAAGCTTTTTAAGTGCCCGTTCACACTCGTGCGGCTGCAGAGATCGCATTTAATTCGGAGCGCACTGCTCCTTCATTACATGCGATCTCATGTGCGGTGCGAATTTCAGCCATACACTTTGTATGGCTGAATTCGCACTGCATCCGCACCAAAGACGCACAGGAGGCATTTTTTGAGCCGCATCAAAATCAAATCGCACAGTGGTTCACACTTGTGCGATGCGATTCTGTGCGTACTTGCAGATCGCACTGCGATATGCAATCAAACTGGGGGTGTCGTTAACGTTTAATTGACACCCCCTGCGTATCGCATATGGCAGTGGGAACTGCTAGATGCGTGGATGCGATGCGGTAACACGCTGCATATTCGCAGCGTTCCCGCATCGCACAAGTGTGAACCGAGCCTAAGACTGAAATCCAGTCATTTTTCATCTCTCTGGTCATTTCTTTGTAAAAGGAAGCAAACACAGGTAAAATGGTCCCAAAATTAAATTTTGCATATTTTGGGGGTTTTGCCCTTAAAATGTTCACATCTTTGGCCAAAGGCTTAGGGAGGCAGAAAATGTGTCAAAACGGGATCAAAAGTCCCCAAAACGGATACAACAACACTTTAAAGCCCAAAATGTCAAGGAGAAAAGTGTTTTAATGTCACTTCCGGTTTTAAGGAGGTCACTTCCGGTTTGCCACTTCCGGTTTCAGACAATGCCAGTTTCCCAGGTAATTTCAAAGCTTTTTAAGTGCCCTTTCGCACTCGTGCGGCTGCGGAGATCGCATTTAATTCGGAGCGCACTGCTCCTTCATTACATGCGATCTCATGTGCGGTGCGAATTTCAGCCATACACTTTGTATGGCTGAATTCGCACTGCATCCGCACCAAAGACGCACAGGAGGCATTTTTTGAGCCGCATCAAAATCAAATCGCACAGTGGTTCACACTTGTGCGATGCGATTCTGTGCGTACTTGCAGATCGCACTGCGATATGCAATCAAACTGGGGGTGTCGTTAACGTTTAATTGACACCCCCTGCGTATCGCATATGGCAGTGGGAACTGCTAGATGCGTGGATGCGATGCGGTAACACGCTGCATATTCGCAGCGTTCCCGCATCGCACAAGTGTGAACCGAGCCTAAGACTGAAATCCAGTCATTTTTCATCTCTCTGGTCATTTCTTTGTAAAAGGAAGCAAACACAGGTAAAATGGTCCCAAAATTAAATTTTGCATATTTTGGGGGTTTTGCCCTTAAAATGTTCACATCTTTGGCCAAAGGCTTAGGGAGGCAGAAAATGTGTCAAAACGGGATCAAAAGTCCCCAAAACGGATACAACAACACTTTAAAGCCCAAAATGTCAAGGAGAAAAGTGTTTTAATGTCACTTCCGGTTTTAAGGAGGTCACTTCCGGTTTGCCACTTCCGGTTTCAGACAATGCCAGTTTCCCAGGTAATTTCAAAGCTTTTTAAGTGCCCGTTCACACTCGTGCGGCTGCAGAGATCGCATTTAATTCGGAGCGCACTGCTCCTTCATTACATGCGATCTCATGTGCGGTGCGAATTTCAGCCATACACTTTGTATGGCTGAATTCGCACTGCATCCGCACCAAAGACGCACAGGAGGCATTTTTTGAGCCGCATCAAAATCAAATCGCACAGTGGTTCACACTTGTGCGATGCGATTCTGTGCGTACTTGCAGATCGCACTGCGATATGCAATCAAACTGGGGGTGTCGTTAACGTTTAATTGACACCCCCTGCGTATCGCATATGGCAGTGGGAACTGCTAGATGCGTGGATGCGATGCGGTAACACGCTGCATATTCGCAGCGTTCCCGCATCGCACAAGTGTGAACCGAGCCTAAGACTGAAATCCAGTCATTTTTCATCTCTCTGGTCATTTCTTTGTAAAAGGAAGCAAACACAGGTAAAATGGTCCCAAAATTAAATTTTGCATATTTTGGGGGTTTTGCCCTTAAAATGTTCACATCTTTGGCCAAAGGCTTAGGGAGGCAGAAAATGTGTCAAAACGGGATCAAAAGTCCCCAAAACGGATACAACAACACTTTAAAGCCCAAAATGTCAAGGAGAAAAGTGTTTTAATGTCACTTCCGGTTTTAAGGAGGTCACTTCCGGTTTCAGACAATGCCAGTTTCCCAGGTAATTTCAAAGCTTTTTAAGTGCCCTTTCGCACTCGTGCGGCTGCGGAGATCGCATTTAATTCGGAGCGCACTGCTCCTTCATTACATGCGATCTCATGTGCGGTGCGAATTTCAGCCATACACTTTGTATGGCTGAATTCGCACTGCATCCGCACCAAAGACGCACAGGAGGCATTTTTTGAGCCGCATCAAAATCAAATCGCACAGTGGTTCACACTTGTGCGATGCGATTCTGTGCGTACTTGCAGATCGCACTGCGATATGCAATCAAACTGGGGGTGTCGTTAACGTTTAATTGACACCCCCTGCGTATCGCATATGGCAGTGGGAACTGCTAGATGCGTGGATGCGATGCGGTAACACGCTGCATATTCGCAGCGTTCCCGCATCGCACAAGTGTGAACCGAGCCTAAGACTGAAATTCAGTCATTTTTCATCTCTCTGGTCATTTCTTTGTAAAAGGAAGCAAACACAGGTAAAATGGTCCCAAAATTAAATTTTGCATATTTTGGGGGTTTTGCCCTTAAAATGTTCACATCTTTGGCCAAAGGCTTAGGGAGGCAGAAAATGTGTCAAAACGGGATCAAAAGTCCCCAAAACGGATACAACAACACTTTAAAGCCCAAAATGTCAAGGAGAAAAGTGTTTTAATGTCACTTCCGGTTTTAAGGAGGTCACTTCCGGTTTGCCACTTCCGGTTTCAGACAATGCCAGTTTCCCAGGTAATTTCAAAGCTTTTTAAGTGCCCTTTCGCACTCGTGCGGCTGCGGAGATCGCATTTAATTCGGAGCGCACTGCTCCTTCATTACATGCGATCTCATGTGCGGTGCGAATTTCAGCCATACACTTTGTATGGCTGAATTCGCACTGCATCCGCACCAAAGACGCACAGGAGGCATTTTTTGAGCCGCATCAAAATCAAATCGCACAGTGGTTCACACTTGTGCGATGCGATTCTGTGCGTACTTGCAGATCGCACTGCGATATGCAATCAAACTGGGGGTGTCGTTAACGTTTAATTGACACCCCCTGCGTATCGCATATGGCAGTGGGAACTGCTAGATGCGTGGATGCGATGCGGTAACACGCTGCATATTCGCAGCATTCCCGCATCGCACAAGTGTGAACCGAGCCTAAGACTGAAATCCAGTCATTTTTCATCTCTCTGGTCATTTCTTTGTAAAAGGAAGCAAACACAGGTAAAATGGTCCCAAAATTAAATTTTGCATATTTTGGGGGTTTTGCCCTTAAAATGTTCACATCTTTGGCCAAAGGCTTAGGGAGGCAGAAAATGTGTCAAAACGGGATCAAAAGTCCCCAAAACGGATACAACAACACTTTAAAGCCCAAAATGTCAAGGAGAAAAGTGTTTTAATGTCACTTCCGGTTTTAAGGAGGTCACTTCCGGTTTGCCACTTCCGGTTTCAGACAATGCCAGTTTCCCAGGTAATTTCAAAGCTTTTTAAGTGCCCGTTCACACTCGTGCGGCTGCAGAGATCGCATTTAATTCGGAGCGCACTGCTCCTTCATTACATGCGATCTCATGTGCGGTGCGAATTTCAGCCATACACTTTGTATGGCTGAATTCGCACTGCATCCGCACCAAAGACGCACAGGAGGCATTTTTTGAGCCGCATCAAAATCAAATCGCACAGTGGTTCACACTTGTGCGATGCGATTCTGTGCGTACTTGCAGATCGCACTGCGATATGCAATCAAACTGGGGGTGTCGTTAACGTTTAATTGACACCCCCTGCGTATCGCATATGGCAGTGGGAACTGCTAGATGCGTGGATGCGATGCGGTAACACGCTGCATATTTGCAGCGTTCCCGCATCGCACAAGTGTGAACCGAGCCTAAGACTGAAATCCAGTCATTTTTCATCTCTCTGGTCATTTCTTTGTAAAAGGAAGCAAACACAGGTAAAATGGTCCCAAAATTAAATTTTGCATATTTTGGGGGTTTTGCCCTTAAAATGTTCACATCTTTGGCCAAAGGCTTAGGGAGGCAGAAAATGTGTCAAAACGGGATCAAAAGTCCCCAAAACGGATACAACAACACTTTAAAGCCCAAAATGTCAAGGAGAAAAGTGTTTTAATGTCACTTCCGGTTTTAAGGAGGTCACTTCCGGTTTGCCACTTCCGGTTTCAGACAATGCCAGTTTCCCAGGTAATTTCAAAGCTTTTTAAGTGCCCTTTCGCACTCGTGCGGCTGCGGAGATCGCATTTAATTCGGAGCGCACTGCTCCTTCATTACATGCGATCTCATGTGCGGTGCGAATTTCAGCCATACACTTTGTATGGCTGAATTCGCACTGCATCCGCACCAAAGACGCACAGGAGGCATTTTTTGAGCCGCATCAAAATCAAATCGCACAGTGGTTCACACTTGTGCGATGCGATTCTGTGCGTACTTGCAGATCGCACTGCGATATGCAATCAAACTGGGGGTGTCGTTAACGTTTAATTGACACCCCCTGCGTATCGCATATGGCAGTGGGAACTGCTAGATGCGTGGATGTGATGCGGTAACACGCTGCATATTTGCAGCGTTCCCGCATCGCACAAGTGTGAACCGAGCCTAAGACTGAAATCCAGTCATTTTTCATCTCTCTGGTCATTTCTTTGTAAAAGGAAGCAAACACAGGTAAAATGGTCCCAAAATTAAATTTTGCATATTTTGGGGGTTTTGCCCTTAAAATGTTCACATCTTTGGCCAAAGGCTTAGGGAGGCAGAAAATGTGTCAAAACGGGATCAAAAGTCCCCAAAACGGATACAACAACACTTTAAAGCCCAAAATGTCAAGGAGAAAAGTGTTTTAATGTCACTTCCGGTTTTAAGGAGGTCACTTCCGGTTTGCCACTTCCGGTTTCAGACAATGCCAGTTTCCCAGGTAATTTCAAAGCTTTTTAAGTGCCCTTTCACACTTGTGTGGCTGCGGAGATCACATTTAATTCGGAGCGCACTGCTCCTTCATTACATGCGATCTCATGTGCGGTGCGAATTTCAGCCATACACTTTGTATGGCTGAATTCGCACTGCATCCGCACCAAAGACGCACAGGAGGCATTTTTTGAGCCGCATCAAAATCAAATCGCACAGTGGTTCACACTTGTGCGATGCGATTCTGTGCATACTTGCAGATCGCACTGCGATATGCAATCAAACTGGGGGTGTCGTTAACGTTTAATTGACACCCCCTGCGTATCGCATATGGCAGTGGGAACTGCTAGATGCGTGGATGCGATGCGGTAACACGCTGCATATTCGCAGCGTTCCCGCATCGCACAAGTGTGAACCGAGCCTAAGACTGAAATCCAGTCATTTTTCATCTCTCTGGTCATTTCTTTGTAAAAGGAAGCAAACACAGGTAAAATGGTCCCAAAATTAAATTTTGCATATTTTGGGGGTTTTGCCCTTAAAATGTTCACATCTTTGGCCAAAGGCTTAGGGAGGCAGAAAATGTGTCAAAACGGGATCAAAAGTCCCCAAAACGGATACAACAACACTTTAAAGCCCAAAATGTCAAGGAGAAAAGTGTTTTAATGTCACTTCCGGTTTTAAGGAGGTCACTTCCGGTTTGCCACTTCCGGTTTCAGACAATGCCAGTTTCCCAGGTAATTTCAAAGCTTTTTAAGTGCCCTTTCGCACTCGTGCGGCTGCGGAGATCGCATTTAATTCGGAGCGCACTGCTCCTTCATTACATGCGATCTCATGTGCGGTGCGAATTTCAGCCATACACTTTGTATGGCTGAATTTGCACTGCATCCGCACCAAAGACGCACAGGAGGCATTTTTTGAGCCGCATCAAAATCAAATCGCACAGTGGTTCACACTTGTGCGATGCGATTCTGTGCGTACTTGCAGATCGCACTGCGATATGCAATCAAACTGGGGGTGTCGTTAACGTTTAATTGACACCCCCTGCGTATCGCATATGGCAGTGGGAACTGCTAGATGCGTGGATGCGATGCGGTAACACGCTGCATATTCGCAGCATTCCCGCATCGCACAAGTGTGAACCGAGCCTAAGACTGAAATCCAGTCATTTTTCATCTCTCTGGTCATTTCTTTGTAAAAGGAAGCAAACACAGGTAAAATGGTCCCAAAATTAAATTTTGCATATTTTGGGGGTTTTGCCCTTAAAATGTTCACATCTTTGGCCAAAGGCTTAGGGAGGCAGAAAATGTGTCAAAACGGGATCAAAAGTCCCCAAAACGGATACAACAACACTTTAAAGCCCAAAATGTCAAGGAGAAAAGTGTTTTAATGTCACTTCCGGTTTTAAGGAGGTCACTTCCGGTTTGCCACTTCCGGTTTCAGACAATGCCAGTTTCCCAGGTAATTTCAAAGCTTTTTAAGTGCCCGTTCACACTCGTGCGGCTGCAGAGATCGCATTTAATTCGGAGCGCACTGCTCCTTCATTACATGCGATCTCATGTGCGGTGCGAATTTCAGCCATACACTTTGTATGGCTGAATTCGCACTGCATCCGCACCAAAGACGCACAGGAGGCATTTTTTGAGCCGCATCAAAATCAAATCGCACAGTGGTTCACACTTGTGCGATGCGATTCTGTGCGTACTTGCAGATCGCACTGCGATATGCAATCAAACTGGGGGTGTCATTAACGTTTAATTGACACCCCCTGCGTATCGCATATGGCAGTGGGAACTGCTAGATGCGTGGATGCGATGCGGTAACACGCTGCATATTCGCAGCGTTCCCGCATCGCACAAGTGTGAACCGAGCCTAAGACTGAAATCCAGTCATTTTTCATCTCTCTGGTCATTTCTTTGTAAAAGGAAGCAAACACAGGTAAAATGGTCCCAAAATTAAATTTTGCATATTTTGGGGGTTTTGCCCTTAAAATGTTCACATCTTTGGCCAAAGGCTTAGGGAGGCAGAAAATGTGTCAAAACGGGATCAAAAGTCCCCAAAACGGATACAACAACACTTTAAAGCCCAAAATGTCAAGGAGAAAAGTGTTTTAATGTCACTTCCGGTTTTAAGGAGGTCACTTCCGGTTTGCCACTTCCGGTTTCAGACAATGCCAGTTTCCCAGGTAATTTCAAAGCTTTTTAAGTGCCCGTTCACACTCGTGCGGCTGCAGAGATCGCATTTAATTCGGAGCGCACTGCTCCTTCATTACATGCGATCTCATGTGCGGTGCGAATTTCAGCCATACACTTTGTATGGCTGAATTCGCACTGCATCCGCACCAAAGACGCACAGGAGGCATTTTTTGAGCCGCATCAAAATCAAATCGCACAGTGGTTCACACTTGTGCGATGCGATTCTGTGCGTACTTGCAGATCGCACTGCGATATGCAATCAAACTGGGGGTGTCGTTAACGTTTAATTGACACCCCCTGCGTATCGCATATGGCAGTGGGAACTGCTAGATGCGTGGATGCGATGCGGTAACACGCTGCATATTCGCAGCGTTCCCGCATCGCACAAGTGTGAACCGAGCCTAAGACTGAAATCCAGTCATTTTTCATCTCTCTGGTCATTTCTTTGTAAAAGGAAGCAAACACAGGTAAAATGGTCCCAAAATTAAATTTTGCATATTTTGGGGGTTTTGCCCTTAAAATGTTCACATCTTTGGCCAAAGGCTTAGGGAGGCAGAAAATGTGTCAAAACGGGATCAAAAGTCCCCAAAACGGATACAACAACACTTTAAAGCCCAAAATGTCAAGGAGAAAAGTGTTTTAATGTCACTTCCGGTTTTAAGGAGGTCACTTCCGGTTTCAGACAATGCCAGTTTCCCAGGTAATTTCAAAGCTTTTTAAGTGCCCTTTCGCACTCGTGCGGCTGCGGAGATCGCATTTAATTCGGAGCGCACTGCTCCTTCATTACATGCGATCTCATGTGCGGTGCGAATTTCAGCCATACACTTTGTATGGCTGAATTCGCACTGCATCCGCACCAAAGACGCACAGGAGGCATTTTTTGAGCCGCATCAAAATCAAATCGCACAGTGGTTCACACTTGTGCGATGCGATTCTGTGCGTACTTGCAGATCGCACTGCGATATGCAATCAAACTGGGGGTGTCGTTAACGTTTAATTGACACCCCCTGCGTATCGCATATGGCAGTGGGAACTGCTAGATGCGTGGATGCGATGCGGTAACACGCTGCATATTCGCAGCGTTCCCGCATCGCACAAGTGTGAACCGAGCCTAAGACTGAAATCCAGTCATTTTTCATCTCTCTGGTCATTTCTTTGTAAAAGGAAGCAAACACAGGTAAAATGGTCCCAAAATTAAATTTTGCATATTTTGGGGGTTTTGCCCTTAAAATGTTCACATCTTTGGCCAAAGGCTTAGGGAGGCAGAAAATGTGTCAAAACGGGATCAAAAGTCCCCAAAACGGATACAACAACACTTTAAAGCCCAAAATGTCAAGGAGAAAAGTGTTTTAATGTCACTTCCGGTTTTAAGGAGGTCACTTCCGGTTTGCCACTTCCGGTTTCAGACAATGCCAGTTTCCCAGGTAATTTCAAAGCTTTTTAAGTGCCCTTTCGCACTCGTGCGGCTGCGGAGATCGCATTTAATTCGGAGCGCACTGCTCCTTCATTACATGCGATCTCATGTGCGGTGCGAATTTCAGCCATACACTTTGTATGGCTGAATTTGCACTGCATCCGCACCAAAGACGCACAGGAGGCATTTTTTGAGCCGCATCAAAATCAAATCGCACAGTGGTTCACACTTGTGCGATGCGATTCTGTGCGTACTTGCAGATCGCACTGCGATATGCAATCAAACTGGGGGTGTCGTTAACGTTTAATTGACACCCCCTGCGTATCGCATATGGCAGTGGGAACTGCTAGATGCGTGGATGCGATGCGGTAACACGCTGCATATTCGCAGCATTCCCGCATCGCACAAGTGTGAACCGAGCCTAAGACTGAAATCCAGTCATTTTTCATCTCTCTGGTCATTTCTTTGTAAAAGGAAGCAAACACAGGTAAAATGGTCCCAAAATTAAATTTTGCATATTTTGGGGGTTTTGCCCTTAAAATGTTCACATCTTTGGCCAAAGGCTTAGGGAGGCAGAAAATGTGTCAAAACGGGATCAAAAGTCCCCAAAACGGATACAACAACACTTTAAAGCCCAAAATGTCAAGGAGAAAAGTGTTTTAATGTCACTTCCGGTTTTAAGGAGGTCACTTCCGGTTTGCCACTTCCGGTTTCAGACAATGCCAGTTTCCCAGGTAATTTCAAAGCTTTTTAAGTGCCCGTTCACACTCGTGCGGCTGCAGAGATCGCATTTAATTCGGAGCGCACTGCTCCTTCATTACATGCGATCTCATGTGCGGTGCGAATTTCAGCCATACACTTTGTATGGCTGAATTCGCACTGCATCCGCACCAAAGACGCACAGGAGGCATTTTTTGAGCCGCATCAAAATCAAATCGCACAGTGGTTCACACTTGTGCGATGCGATTCTGTGCGTACTTGCAGATCGCACTGCGATATGCAATCAAACTGGGGGTGTCGTTAACGTTTAATTGACACCCCCTGCGTATCGCATATGGCAGTGGGAACTGCTAGATGCGTGGATGCGATGCGGTAACACGCTGCATATTTGCAGCGTTCCCGCATCGCACAAGTGTGAACCGAGCCTAAGACTGAAATCCAGTCATTTTTCATCTCTCTGGTCATTTCTTTGTAAAAGGAAGCAAACACAGGTAAAATGGTCCCAAAATTAAATTTTGCATATTTTGGGGGTTTTGCCCTTAAAATGTTCACATCTTTGGCCAAAGGCTTAGGGAGGCAGAAAATGTGTCAAAACGGGATCAAAAGTCCCCAAAACGGATACAACAACACTTTAAAGCCCAAAATGTCAAGGAGAAAAGTGTTTTAATGTCACTTCCGGTTTTAAGGAGGTCACTTCCGGTTTGCCACTTCCGGTTTCAGACAATGCCAGTTTCCCAGGTAATTTCAAAGCTTTTTAAGTGCCCTTTCGCACTCGTGCGGCTGCGGAGATCGCATTTAATTCGGAGCGCACTGCTCCTTCATTACATGCGATCTCATGTGCGGTGCGAATTTCAGCCATACACTTTGTATGGCTGAATTCGCACTGCATCCGCACCAAAGACGCACAGGAGGCATTTTTTGAGCCGCATCAAAATCAAATCGCACAGTGGTTCACACTTGTGCGATGCGATTCTGTGCGTACTTGCAGATCGCACTGCGATATGCAATCAAACTGGGGGTGTCGTTAACGTTTAATTGACACCCCCTGCGTATCGCATATGGCAGTGGGAACTGCTAGATGCGTGGATGTGATGCGGTAACACGCTGCATATTTGCAGCGTTCCCGCATCGCACAAGTGTGAACCGAGCCTAAGACTGAAATCCAGTCATTTTTCATCTCTCTGGTCATTTCTTTGTAAAAGGAAGCAAACACAGGTAAAATGGTCCCAAAATTAAATTTTGCATATTTTGGGGGTTTTGCCCTTAAAATGTTCACATCTTTGGCCAAAGGCTTAGGGAGGCAGAAAATGTGTCAAAACGGGATCAAAAGTCCCCAAAACGGATACAACAACACTTTAAAGCCCAAAATGTCAAGGAGAAAAGTGTTTTAATGTCACTTCCGGTTTTAAGGAGGTCACTTCCGGTTTGCCACTTCCGGTTTCAGACAATGCCAGTTTCCCAGGTAATTTCAAAGCTTTTTAAGTGCCCTTTCACACTTGTGTGGCTGCGGAGATCACATTTAATTCGGAGCGCACTGCTCCTTCATTACATGCGATCTCATGTGCGGTGCGAATTTCAGCCATACACTTTGTATGGCTGAATTCGCACTGCATCCGCACCAAAGACGCACAGGAGGCATTTTTTGAGCCGCATCAAAATCAAATCGCACAGTGGTTCACACTTGTGCGATGCGATTCTGTGCATACTTGCAGATCGCACTGCGATATGCAATCAAACTGGGGGTGTCGTTAACGTTTAATTGACACCCCCTGCGTATCGCATATGGCAGTGGGAACTGCTAGATGCGTGGATGCGATGCGGTAACACGCTGCATATTCGCAGCGTTCCCGCATCGCACAAGTGTGAACCGAGCCTAAGACTGAAATCCAGTCATTTTTCATCTCTCTGGTCATTTCTTTGTAAAAGGAAGCAAACACAGGTAAAATGGTCCCAAAATTAAATTTTGCATATTTTGGGGGTTTTGCCCTTAAAATGTTCACATCTTTGGCCAAAGGCTTAGGGAGGCAGAAAATGTGTCAAAACGGGATCAAAAGTCCCCAAAACGGATACAACAACACTTTAAAGCCCAAAATGTCAAGGAGAAAAGTGTTTTAATGTCACTTCCGGTTTTAAGGAGGTCACTTCCGGTTTCAGACAATGCCAGTTTCCCAGGTAATTTCAAAGCTTTTTAAGTGCCCTTTCGCACTCGTGCGGCTGCGGAGATCGCATTTAATTCGGAGCGCACTGCTCCTTCATTACATGCGATCTCATGTGCGGTGCGAATTTCAGCCATACACTTTGTATGGCTGAATTCGCACTGCATCCGCACCAAAGACGCACAGGAGGCATTTTTTGAGCCGCATCAAAATCAAATCGCACAGTGGTTCACACTTGTGCGATGCGATTCTGTGCGTACTTGCAGATCGCACTGCGATATGCAATCAAACTGGGGGTGTCGTTAACGTTTAATTGACACCCCCTGCGTATCGCATATGGCAGTGGGAACTGCTAGATGCGTGGATGCGATGCGGTAACACGCTGCATATTCGCAGCGTTCCCGCATCGCACAAGTGTGAACCGAGCCTAAGACTGAAATCCAGTCATTTTTCATCTCTCTGGTCATTTCTTTGTAAAAGGAAGCAAACACAGGTAAAATGGTCCCAAAATTAAATTTTGCATATTTTGGGGGTTTTGCCCTTAAAATGTTCACATCTTTGGCCAAAGGCTTAGGGAGGCAGAAAATGTGTCAAAACGGGATCAAAAGTCCCCAAAACGGATACAACAACACTTTAAAGCCCAAAATGTCAAGGAGAAAAGTGTTTTAATGTCACTTCCGGTTTTAAGGAGGTCACTTCCGGTTTGCCACTTCCGGTTTCAGACAATGCCAGTTTCCCAGGTAATTTCAAAGCTTTTTAAGTGCCCTTTCGCACTCGTGCGGCTGCGGAGATCGCATTTAATTCGGAGCGCACTGCTCCTTCATTACATGCGATCTCATGTGCGGTGCGAATTTCAGCCATACACTTTGTATGGCTGAATTCGCACTGCATCCGCACCAAAGACGCACAGGAGGCATTTTTTGAGCCGCATCAAAATCAAATCGCACAGTGGTTCACACTTGTGCGATGCGATTCTGTGCGTACTTGCAGATCGCACTGCGATATGCAATCAAACTGGGGGTGTCGTTAACGTTTAATTGACACCCCCTGCGTATCGCATATGGCAGTGGGAACTGCTAGATGCGTGGATGCGATGCGGTAACACGCTGCATATTCGCAGCATTCCCGCATCGCACAAGTGTGAACCGAGCCTAAGACTGAAATCCAGTCATTTTTCATCTCTCTGGTCATTTCTTTGTAAAAGGAAGCAAACACAGGTAAAATGGTCCCAAAATTAAATTTTGCATATTTTGGGGGTTTTGCCCTTAAAATGTTCACATCTTTGGCCAAAGGCTTAGGGAGGCAGAAAATGTGTCAAAACGGGATCAAAAGTCCCCAAAACGGATACAACAACACTTTAAAGCCCAAAATGTCAAGGAGAAAAGTGTTTTAATGTCACTTCCGGTTTTAAGGAGGTCACTTCCGGTTTGCCACTTCCGGTTTCAGACAATGCCAGTTTCCCAGGTAATTTCAAAGCTTTTTAAGTGCCCGTTCACACTCGTGCGGCTGCAGAGATCGCATTTAATTCGGAGCGCACTGCTCCTTCATTACATGCGATCTCATGTGCGGTGCGAATTTCAGCCATACACTTTGTATGGCTGAATTCGCACTGCATCCGCACCAAAGACGCACAGGAGGCATTTTTTGAGCCGCATCAAAATCAAATCGCACAGTGGTTCACACTTGTGCGATGCGATTCTGTGCGTACTTGCAGATCGCACTGCGATATGCAATCAAACTGGGGGTGTCGTTAACGTTTAATTGACACCCCCTGCGTATCGCATATGGCAGTGGGAACTGCTAGATGCGTGGATGCGATGCGGTAACACGCTGCATATTTGCAGCGTTCCCGCATCGCACAAGTGTGAACCGAGCCTAAGACTGAAATCCAGTCATTTTTCATCTCTCTGGTCATTTCTTTGTAAAAGGAAGCAAACACAGGTAAAATGGTCCCAAAATTAAATTTTGCATATTTTGGGGGTTTTGCCCTTAAAATGTTCACATCTTTGGCCAAAGGCTTAGGGAGGCAGAAAATGTGTCAAAACGGGATCAAAAGTCCCCAAAACGGATACAACAACACTTTAAAGCCCAAAATGTCAAGGAGAAAAGTGTTTTAATGTCACTTCCGGTTTTAAGGAGGTCACTTCCGGTTTGCCACTTCCGGTTTCAGACAATGCCAGTTTCCCAGGTAATTTCAAAGCTTTTTAAGTGCCCTTTCGCACTCGTGCGGCTGCGGAGATCGCATTTAATTCGGAGCGCACTGCTCCTTCATTACATGCGATCTCATGTGCGGTGCGAATTTCAGCCATACACTTTGTATGGCTGAATTCGCACTGCATCCGCACCAAAGACGCACAGGAGGCATTTTTTGAGCCGCATCAAAATCAAATCGCACAGTGGTTCACACTTGTGCGATGCGATTCTGTGCGTACTTGCAGATCGCACTGCGATATGCAATCAAACTGGGGGTGTCGTTAACGTTTAATTGACACCCCCTGCGTATCGCATATGGCAGTGGGAACTGCTAGATGCGTGGATGTGATGCGGTAACACGCTGCATATTTGCAGCGTTCCCGCATCGCACAAGTGTGAACCGAGCCTAAGACTGAAATCCAGTCATTTTTCATCTCTCTGGTCATTTCTTTGTAAAAGGAAGCAAACACAGGTAAAATGGTCCCAAAATTAAATTTTGCATATTTTGGGGGTTTTGCCCTTAAAATGTTCACATCTTTGGCCAAAGGCTTAGGGAGGCAGAAAATGTGTCAAAACGGGATCAAAAGTCCCCAAAACGGATACAACAACACTTTAAAGCCCAAAATGTCAAGGAGAAAAGTGTTTTAATGTCACTTCCGGTTTTAAGGAGGTCACTTCCGGTTTGCCACTTCCGGTTTCAGACAATGCCAGTTTCCCAGGTAATTTCAAAGCTTTTTAAGTGCCCTTTCACACTTGTGTGGCTGCGGAGATCACATTTAATTCGGAGCGCACTGCTCCTTCATTACATGCGATCTCATGTGCGGTGCGAATTTCAGCCATACACTTTGTATGGCTGAATTCGCACTGCATCCGCACCAAAGACGCACAGGAGGCATTTTTTGAGCCGCATCAAAATCAAATCGCACAGTGGTTCACACTTGTGCGATGCGATTCTGTGCATACTTGCAGATCGCACTGCGATATGCAATCAAACTGGGGGTGTCGTTAACGTTTAATTGACACCCCCTGCGTATCGCATATGGCAGTGGGAACTGCTAGATGCGTGGATGCGATGCGGTAACACGCTGCATATTCGCAGCGTTCCCGCATCGCACAAGTGTGAACCGAGCCTAAGACTGAAATCCAGTCATTTTTCATCTCTCTGGTCATTTCTTTGTAAAAGGAAGCAAACACAGGTAAAATGGTCCCAAAATTAAATTTTGCATATTTTGGGGGTTTTGCCCTTAAAATGTTCACATCTTTGGCCAAAGGCTTAGGGAGGCAGAAAATGTGTCAAAACGGGATCAAAAGTCCCCAAAACGGATACAACAACACTTTAAAGCCCAAAATGTCAAGGAGAAAAGTGTTTTAATGTCACTTCCGGTTTTAAGGAGGTCACTTCCGGTTTGCCACTTCCGGTTTCAGACAATGCCAGTTTCCCAGGTAATTTCAAAGCTTTTTAAGTGCCCTTTCGCACTCGTGCGGCTGCGGAGATCGCATTTAATTCGGAGCGCACTGCTCCTTCATTACATGCGATCTCATGTGCGGTGCGAATTTCAGCCATACACTTTGTATGGCTGAATTTGCACTGCATCCGCACCAAAGACGCACAGGAGGCATTTTTTGAGCCGCATCAAAATCAAATCGCACAGTGGTTCACACTTGTGCGATGCGATTCTGTGCGTACTTGCAGATCGCACTGCGATATGCAATCAAACTGGGGGTGTCGTTAACGTTTAATTGACACCCCCTGCGTATCGCATATGGCAGTGGGAACTGCTAGATGCGTGGATGCGATGCGGTAACACGCTGCATATTCGCAGCATTCCCGCATCGCACAAGTGTGAACCGAGCCTAAGACTGAAATCCAGTCATTTTTCATCTCTCTGGTCATTTCTTTGTAAAAGGAAGCAAACACAGGTAAAATGGTCCCAAAATTAAATTTTGCATATTTTGGGGGTTTTGCCCTTAAAATGTTCACATCTTTGGCCAAAGGCTTAGGGAGGCAGAAAATGTGTCAAAACGGGATCAAAAGTCCCCAAAACGGATACAACAACACTTTAAAGCCCAAAATGTCAAGGAGAAAAGTGTTTTAATGTCACTTCCGGTTTTAAGGAGGTCACTTCCGGTTTGCCACTTCCGGTTTCAGACAATGCCAGTTTCCCAGGTAATTTCAAAGCTTTTTAAGTGCCCGTTCACACTCGTGCGGCTGCAGAGATCGCATTTAATTCGGAGCGCACTGCTCCTTCATTACATGCGATCTCATGTGCGGTGCGAATTTCAGCCATACACTTTGTATGGCTGAATTCGCACTGCATCCGCACCAAAGACGCACAGGAGGCATTTTTTGAGCCGCATCAAAATCAAATCGCACAGTGGTTCACACTTGTGCGATGCGATTCTGTGCGTACTTGCAGATCGCACTGCGATATGCAATCAAACTGGGGGTGTCATTAACGTTTAATTGACACCCCCTGCGTATCGCATATGGCAGTGGGAACTGCTAGATGCGTGGATGCGATGCGGTAACACGCTGCATATTCGCAGCGTTCCCGCATCGCACAAGTGTGAACCGAGCCTAAGACTGAAATCCAGTCATTTTTCATCTCTCTGGTCATTTCTTTGTAAAAGGAAGCAAACACAGGTAAAATGGTCCCAAAATTAAATTTTGCATATTTTGGGGGTTTTGCCCTTAAAATGTTCACATCTTTGGCCAAAGGCTTAGGGAGGCAGAAAATGTGTCAAAACGGGATCAAAAGTCCCCAAAACGGATACAACAACACTTTAAAGCCCAAAATGTCAAGGAGAAAAGTGTTTTAATGTCACTTCCGGTTTTAAGGAGGTCACTTCCGGTTTGCCACTTCCGGTTTCAGACAATGCCAGTTTCCCAGGTAATTTCAAAGCTTTTTAAGTGCCCTTTCGCACTCGTGCGGCTGCGGAGATCGCATTTAATTCGGAGCGCACTGCTCCTTCATTACATGCGATCTCATGTGCGGTGCGAATTTCAGCCATACACTTTGTATGGCTGAATTCGCACTGCATCCGCACCAAAGACGCACAGGAGGCATTTTTTGAGCCGCATCAAAATCAAATCGCACAGTGGTTCACACTTGTGCGATGCGATTCTGTGCGTACTTGCAGATCGCACTGCGATATGCAATCAAACTGGGGGTGTCGTTAACGTTTAATTGACACCCCCTGCGTATCGCATATGGCAGTGGGAACTGCTAGATGCGTGGATGCGATGCGGTAACACGCTGCATATTCGCAGCATTCCCGCATCGCACAAGTGTGAACCGAGCCTAAGACTGAAATCCAGTCATTTTTCATCTCTCTGGTCATTTCTTTGTAAAAGGAAGCAAACACAGGTAAAATGGTCCCAAAATTAAATTTTGCATATTTTGGGGGTTTTGCCCTTAAAATGTTCACATCTTTGGCCAAAGGCTTAGGGAGGCAGAAAATGTGTCAAAACGGGATCAAAAGTCCCCAAAACGGATACAACAACACTTTAAAGCCCAAAATGTCAAGGAGAAAAGTGTTTTAATGTCACTTCCGGTTTTAAGGAGGTCACTTCCGGTTTGCCACTTCCGGTTTCAGACAATGCCAGTTTCCCAGGTAATTTCAAAGCTTTTTAAGTGCCCTTTCGCACTCGTGCGGCTGCGGAGATCGCATTTAATTCGGAGCGCACTGCTCCTTCATTACATGCGATCTCATGTGCGGTGCGAATTTCAGCCATACACTTTGTATGGCTGAATTCGCACTGCATCCGCACCAAAGACGCACAGGAGGCATTTTTTGAGCCGCATCAAAATCAAATCGCACAGTGGTTCACACTTGTGCGATGCGATTCTGTGCGTACTTGCAGATCGCACTGCGATATGCAATCAAACTGGGGGTGTCGTTAACGTTTAATTGACACCCCCTGCGTATCGCATATGGCAGTGGGAACTGCTAGATGCGTGGATGTGATGCGGTAACACGCTGCATATTTGCAGCGTTCCCGCATCGCACAAGTGTGAACCGAGCCTAAGACTGAAATCCAGTCATTTTTCATCTCTCTGGTCATTTCTTTGTAAAAGGAAGCAAACACAGGTAAAATGGTCCCAAAATTAAATTTTGCATATTTTGGGGGTTTTGCCCTTAAAATGTTCACATCTTTGGCCAAAGGCTTAGGGAGGCAGAAAATGTGTCAAAACGGGATCAAAAGTCCCCAAAACGGATACAACAACACTTTAAAGCCCAAAATGTCAAGGAGAAAAGTGTTTTAATGTCACTTCCGGTTTTAAGGAGGTCACTTCCGGTTTGCCACTTCCGGTTTCAGACAATGCCAGTTTCCCAGGTAATTTCAAAGCTTTTTAAGTGCCCTTTCACACTTGTGTGGCTGCGGAGATCACATTTAATTCGGAGCGCACTGCTCCTTCATTACATGCGATCTCATGTGCGGTGCGAATTTCAGCCATACACTTTGTATGGCTGAATTTGCACTGCATCCGCACCAAAGACGCACAGGAGGCATTTTTTGAGCCGCATCAAAATCAAATCGCACAGTGGTTCACACTTGTGCGATGCGATTCTGTGCGTACTTGCAGATCGCACTGCGATATGCAATCAAACTGGGGGTGTCGTTAACGTTTAATTGACACCCCCTGCGTATCGCATATGGCAGTGGGAACTGCTAGATGCGTGGATGCGATGCGGTAACACGCTGCATATTCGCAGCATTCCCGCATCGCACAAGTGTGAACCGAGCCTAAGACTGAAATCCAGTCATTTTTCATCTCTCTGGTCATTTCTTTGTAAAAGGAAGCAAACACAGGTAAAATGGTCCCAAAATTAAATTTTGCATATTTTGGGGGTTTTGCCCTTAAAATGTTCACATCTTTGGCCAAAGGCTTAGGGAGGCAGAAAATGTGTCAAAACGGGATCAAAAGTCCCCAAAACGGATACAACAACACTTTAAAGCCCAAAATGTCAAGGAGAAAAGTGTTTTAATGTCACTTCCGGTTTTAAGGAGGTCACTTCCGGTTTGCCACTTCCGGTTTCAGACAATGCCAGTTTCCCAGGTAATTTCAAAGCTTTTTAAGTGCCCGTTCACACTCGTGCGGCTGCAGAGATCGCATTTAATTCGGAGCGCACTGCTCCTTCATTACATGCGATCTCATGTGCGGTGCGAATTTCAGCCATACACTTTGTATGGCTGAATTCGCACTGCATCCGCACCAAAGACGCACAGGAGGCATTTTTTGAGCCGCATCAAAATCAAATCGCACAGTGGTTCACACTTGTGCGATGCGATTCTGTGCGTACTTGCAGATCGCACTGCGATATGCAATCAAACTGGGGGTGTCATTAACGTTTAATTGACACCCCCTGCGTATCGCATATGGCAGTGGGAACTGCTAGATGCGTGGATGCGATGCGGTAACACGCTGCATATTCGCAGCGTTCCCGCATCGCACAAGTGTGAACCGAGCCTAAGACTGAAATCCAGTCATTTTTCATCTCTCTGGTCATTTCTTTGTAAAAGGAAGCAAACACAGGTAAAATGGTCCCAAAATTAAATTTTGCATATTTTGGGGGTTTTGCCCTTAAAATGTTCACATCTTTGGCCAAAGGCTTAGGGAGGCAGAAAATGTGTCAAAACGGGATCAAAAGTCCCCAAAACGGATACAACAACACTTTAAAGCCCAAAATGTCAAGGAGAAAAGTGTTTTAATGTCACTTCCGGTTTTAAGGAGGTCACTTCCGGTTTGCCACTTCCGGTTTCAGACAATGCCAGTTTCCCAGGTAATTTCAAAGCTTTTTAAGTGCCCTTTCGCACTCGTGCGGCTGCGGAGATCGCATTTAATTCGGAGCGCACTGCTCCTTCATTACATGCGATCTCATGTGCGGTGCGAATTTCAGCCATACACTTTGTATGGCTGAATTCGCACTGCATCCGCACCAAAGACGCACAGGAGGCATTTTTTGAGCCGCATCAAAATCAAATCGCACAGTGGTTCACACTTGTGCGATGCGATTCTGTGCGTACTTGCAGATCGCACTGCGATATGCAATCAAACTGGGGGTGTCGTTAACGTTTAATTGACACCCCCTGCGTATCGCATATGGCAGTGGGAACTGCTAGATGCGTGGATGCGATGCGGTAACACGCTGCATATTCGCAGCATTCCCGCATCGCACAAGTGTGAACCGAGCCTAAGACTGAAATCCAGTCATTTTTCATCTCTCTGGTCATTTCTTTGTAAAAGGAAGCAAACACAGGTAAAATGGTCCCAAAATTAAATTTTGCATATTTTGGGGGTTTTGCCCTTAAAATGTTCACATCTTTGGCCAAAGGCTTAGGGAGGCAGAAAATGTGTCAAAACGGGATCAAAAGTCCCCAAAACGGATACAACAACACTTTAAAGCCCAAAATGTCAAGGAGAAAAGTGTTTTAATGTCACTTCCGGTTTTAAGGAGGTCACTTCCGGTTTGCCACTTCCGGTTTCAGACAATGCCAGTTTCCCAGGTAATTTCAAAGCTTTTTAAGTGCCCGTTCACACTCGTGCGGCTGCAGAGATCGCATTTAATTCGGAGCGCACTGCTCCTTCATTACATGCGATCTCATGTGCGGTGCGAATTTCAGCCATACACTTTGTATGGCTGAATTCGCACTGCATCCGCACCAAAGACGCACAGGAGGCATTTTTTGAGCCGCATCAAAATCAAATCGCACAGTGGTTCACACTTGTGCGATGCGATTCTGTGCGTACTTGCAGATCGCACTGCGATATGCAATCAAACTGGGGGTGTCGTTAACGTTTAATTGACACCCCCTGCGTATCGCATATGGCAGTGGGAACTGCTAGATGCGTGGATGCGATGCGGTAACACGCTGCATATTCGCAGCGTTCCCGCATCGCACAAGTGTGAACCGAGCCTAAGACTGAAATCCAGTCATTTTTCATCTCTCTGGTCATTTCTTTGTAAAAGGAAGCAAACACAGGTAAAATGGTCCCAAAATTAAATTTTGCATATTTTGGGGGTTTTGCCCTTAAAATGTTCACATCTTTGGCCAAAGGCTTAGGGAGGCAGAAAATGTGTCAAAACGGGATCAAAAGTCCCCAAAACGGATACAACAACACTTTAAAGCCCAAAATGTCAAGGAGAAAAGTGTTTTAATGTCACTTCCGGTTTTAAGGAGGTCACTTCCGGTTTGCCACTTCCGGTTTCAGACAATGCCAGTTTCCCAGGTAATTTCAAAGCTTTTTAAGTGCCCTTTCGCACTCGTGCGGCTGCGGAGATCGCATTTAATTCGGAGCGCACTGCTCCTTCATTACATGCGATCTCATGTGCGGTGCGAATTTCAGCCATACACTTTGTATGGCTGAATTCGCACTGCATCCGCACCAAAGACGCACAGGAGGCATTTTTTGAGCCGCATCAAAATCAAATCGCACAGTGGTTCACACTTGTGCGATGCGATTCTGTGCGTACTTGCAGATCGCACTGCGATATGCAATCAAACTGGGGGTGTCGTTAACGTTTAATTGACACCCCCTGCGTATCGCATATGGCAGTGGGAACTGCTAGATGCGTGGATGCGATGCGGTAACACGCTGCATATTCGCAGCATTCCCGCATCGCACAAGTGTGAACTGAGCCTAAGACTGAAATCCAGTCATTTTTCATCTCTCTGGTCATTTCTTTGTAAAAGGAAGCAAACACAGGTAAAATGGTCCCAAAATTAAATTTTGCATATTTTGGGGGTTTTGCCCTTAAAATGTTCACATCTTTGGCCAAAGGCTTAGGGAGGCAGAAAATGTGTCAAAACGGGATCAAAAGTCCCCAAAACGGATACAACAACACTTTAAAGCCCAAAATGTCAAGGAGAAAAGTGTTTTAATGTCACTTCCGGTTTTAAGGAGGTCACTTCCGGTTTGCCACTTCCGGTTTCAGACAATGCCAGTTTCCCAGGTAATTTCAAAGCTTTTTAAGTGCCCGTTCACACTCGTGCGGCTGCAGAGATCGCATTTAATTCGGAGCGCACTGCTCCTTCATTACATGCGATCTCATGTGCGGTGCGAATTTCAGCCATACACTTTGTATGGCTGAATTCGCACTGCATCCGCACCAAAGACGCACAGGAGGCATTTTTTGAGCCGCATCAAAATCAAATCGCACAGTGGTTCACACTTGTGCGATGCGATTCTGTGCGTACTTGCAGATCGCACTGCGATATGCAATCAAACTGGGGGTGTCGTTAACGTTTAATTGACACCCCCTGCGTATCGCATATGGCAGTGGGAACTGCTAGATGCGTGGATGCGATGCGGTAACACGCTGCATATTCGCAGCGTTCCCGCATCGCACAAGTGTGAACCGAGCCTAAGACTGAAATCCAGTCATTTTTCATCTCTCTGGTCATTTCTTTGTAAAAGGAAGCAAACACAGGTAAAATGGTCCCAAAATTAAATTTTGCATATTTTGGGGGTTTTGCCCTTAAAATGTTCACATCTTTGGCCAAAGGCTTAGGGAGGCAGAAAATGTGTCAAAACGGGATCAAAAGTACCCAAAACGGATACAACAACACTTTAAAGCCCAAAATGTCAAGGAGAAAAGTGTTTTAATGTCACTTCCGGTTTTAAGGAGGTCACTTCCGGTTTGCCACTTCCGGTTTCAGACAATGCCAGTTTCCCAGGTAATTTCAAAGCTTTTTAAGTGCCCGTTCACACTCGTGCGGCTGCAGAGATCGCATTTAATTCGGAGCGCACTGCTCCTTCATTACATGCGATCTCATGTGCGGTGCGAATTTCAGCCATACACTTTGTATGGCTGAATTCGCACTGCATCCGCACCAAAGACGCACAGGAGGCATTTTTTGAGCCGCATCAAAATCAAATCGCACAGTGGTTCACACTTGTGCGATGCGATTCTGTGCGTACTTGCAGATCGCACTGCGATATGCAATCAAACTGGGGGTGTCGTTAACGTTTAATTGACACCCCCTGCGTATCGCATATGGCAGTGGGAACTGCTAGATGCGTGGATGCGATGCGGTAACACGCTGCATATTCGCAGCATTCCCGCATCGCACAAGTGTGAACCGAGCCTAAGACTGAAATCCAGTCATTTTTCATCTCTCTGGTCATTTCTTTGTAAAAGGAAGCAAACACAGGTAAAATGGTCCCAAAATTAAATTTTGCATATTTTGGGGGTTTTGCCCTTAAAATGTTCACATCTTTGGCCAAAGGCTTAGGGAGGCAGAAAATGTGTCAAAACGGGATCAAAAGTCCCCAAAACGGATACAACAACACTTTAAAGCCCAAAATGTCAAGGAGAAAAGTGTTTTAATGTCACTTCCGGTTTTAAGGAGGTCACTTCCGGTTTGCCACTTCCGGTTTCAGACAATGCCAGTTTCCCAGGTAATTTCAAAGCTTTTTAAGTGCCCGTTCACACTCGTGCGGCTGCAGAGATCGCATTTAATTCGGAGCGCACTGCTCCTTCATTACATGCGATCTCATGTGCGGTGCGAATTTCAGCCATACACTTTGTATGGCTGAATTCGCACTGCATCCGCACCAAAGACGCACAGGAGGCATTTTTTGAGCCGCATCAAAATCAAATCGCACAGTGGTTCACACTTGTGCGATGCGATTCTGTGCGTACTTGCAGATCGCACTGCGATATGCAATCAAACTGGGGGTGTCGTTAACGTTTAATTGACACCCCCTGCGTATCGCATATGGCAGTGGGAACTGCTAGATGCGTGGATGCGATGCGGTAACACGCTGCATATTCGCAGCGTTCCCGCATCGCACAAGTGTGAACCGAGCCTAAGACTGAAATCCAGTCATTTTTCATCTCTCTGGTCATTTCTTTGTAAAAGGAAGCAAACACAGGTAAAATGGTCCCAAAATTAAATTTTGCATATTTTGGGGGTTTTGCCCTTAAAATGTTCACATCTTTGGCCAAAGGCTTAGGGAGGCAGAAAATGTGTCAAAACGGGATCAAAAGTACCCAAAACGGATACAACAACACTTTAAAGCCCAAAATGTCAAGGAGAAAAGTGTTTTAATGTCACTTCCGGTTTTAAGGAGGTCACTTCCGGTTTGCCACTTCCGGTTTCAGACAATGCCAGTTTCCCAGGTAATTTCAAAGCTTTTTAAGTGCCCGTTCACACTCGTGCGGCTGCAGAGATCGCATTTAATTCGGAGCGCACTGCTCCTTCATTACATGCGATCTCATGTGCGGTGCGAATTTCAGCCATACACTTTGTATGGCTGAATTCGCACTGCATCCGCACCAAAGACGCACAGGAGGCATTTTTTGAGCCGCATCAAAATCAAATCGCACAGTGGTTCACACTTGTGCGATGCGATTCTGTGCGTACTTGCAGATCGCACTGCGATATGCAATCAAACTGGGGGTGTCGTTAACGTTTAATTGACACCCCCTGCGTATCGCATATGGCAGTGGGAACTGCTAGATGCGTGGATGCGATGCGGTAACACGCTGCATATTCGCAGCATTCCCGCATCGCACAAGTGTGAACCGAGCCTAAGACTGAAATCCAGTCATTTTTCATCTCTCTGGTCATTTCTTTGTAAAAGGAAGCAAACACAGGTAAAATGGTCCCAAAATTAAATTTTGCATATTTTGGGGGTTTTGCCCTTAAAATGTTCACATCTTTGGCCAAAGGCTTAGGGAGGCAGAAAATGTGTCAAAACGGGATCAAAAGTCCCCAAAACGGATACAACAACACTTTAAAGCCCAAAATGTCAAGGAGAAAAGTGTTTTAATGTCACTTCCGGTTTTAAGGAGGTCACTTCCGGTTTGCCACTTCCGGTTTCAGACAATGCCAGTTTCCCAGGTAATTTCAAAGCTTTTTAAGTGCCCGTTCACACTCGTGCGGCTGCAGAGATCGCATTTAATTCGGAGCGCACTGCTCCTTCATTACATGCGATCTCATGTGCGGTGCGAATTTCAGCCATACACTTTGTATGGCTGAATTCGCACTGCATCCGCACCAAAGACGCACAGGAGGCATTTTTTGAGCCGCATCAAAATCAAATCGCACAGTGGTTCACACTTGTGCGATGCGATTCTGTGCGTACTTGCAGATCGCACTGCGATATGCAATCAAACTGGGGGTGTCGTTAACGTTTAATTGACACCCCCTGCGTATCGCATATGGCAGTGGGAACTGCTAGATGCGTGGATGCGATGCGGTAACACACTGCATATTCGCAGCGTTCCCGCATCGCACAAGTGTGAACCGAGCCTAAGACTGAAATCCAGTCATTTTTCATCTCTCTGGTCATTTCTTTGTAAAAGGAAGCAAACACAGGTAAAATGGTCCCAAAATTAAATTTTGCATATTTTGGGGGTTTTGCCCTTAAAATGTTCACATCTTTGGCCAAAGGCTTAGGGAGGCAGAAAATGTGTCAAAACGGGATCAAAAGTCCCCAAAACGGATACAACAACACTTTAAAGCCCAAAATGTCAAGGAGAAAAGTGTTTTAATGTCACTTCCGGTTTTAAGGAGGTCACTTCCGGTTTGCCACTTCCGGTTTCAGACAATGCCAGTTTCCCAGGTAATTTCAAAGCTTTTTAAGTGCCCGTTCACACTCGTGCGGCTGCAGAGATCGCATTTAATTCGGAGCGCACTGCTCCTTCATTACATGCGATCTCATGTGCGGTGCGAATTTCAGCCATACACTTTGTATGGCTGAATTCGCACTGCATCCGCACCAAAGACGCACAGGAGGCATTTTTTGAGCCGCATCAAAATCAAATCGCACAGTGGTTCACACTTGTGCGATGCGATTCTGTGCGTACTTGCAGATCGCACTGCGATATGCAATCAAACTGGGGGTGTCGTTAACGTTTAATTGACACCCCCTGCGTATCGCATATGGCAGTGGGAACTGCTAGATGCGTGGATGCGATGCGGTAACACGCTGCATATTCGCAGCGTTCCCGCATCGCACAAGTGTGAACCGAGCCTAAGACTGAAATCCAGTCATTTTTCATCTCTCTGGTCATTTCTTTGTAAAAGGAAGCAAACACAGGTAAAATGGTCCCAAAATTAAATTTTGCATATTTTGGGGGTTTTGCCCTTAAAATGTTCACATCTTTGGCCAAAGGCTTAGGGAGGCAGAAAATGTGTCAAAACGGGATCAAAAGTCCCCAAAACGGATACAACAACACTTTAAAGCCCAAAATGTCAAGGAGAAAAGTGTTTTAATGTCACTTCCGGTTTTAAGGAGGTCACTTCCGGTTTGCCACTTCCGGTTTCAGACAATGCCAGTTTCCCAGGTAATTTCAAAGCTTTTTAAGTGCCCTTTCGCACTCGTGCGGCTGCGGAGATCGCATTTAATTCGGAGCGCACTGCTCCTTCATTACATGCGATCTCATGTGCGGTGCGAATTTCAGCCATACACTTTGTATGGCTGAATTCGCACTGCATCCGCACCAAAGACGCACAGGAGGCATTTTTTGAGCCGCATCAAAATCAAATCGCACAGTGGTTCACACTTGTGCGATGCGATTCTGTGCGTACTTGCAGATCGCACTGCGATATGCAATCAAACTGGGGGTGTCGTTAACGTTTAATTGACACCCCCTGCGTATCGCATATGGCAGTGGGAACTGCTAGATGCGTGGATGCGATGCGGTAACACGCTGCATATTCGCAGCGTTCCCGCATCGCACAAGTGTGAACCGAGCCTAAGACTGAAATCCAGTCATTTTTCATCTCTCTGGTCATTTCTTTGTAAAAGGAAGCAAACACAGGTAAAATGGTCCCAAAATTAAATTTTGCATATTTTGGGGGTTTTGCCCTTAAAATGTTCACATCTTTGGCCAAAGGCTTAGGGAGGCAGAAAATGTGTCAAAACGGGATCAAAAGTCCCCAAAACGGATACAACAACACTTTAAAGCCCAAAATGTCAAGGAGAAAAGTGTTTTAATGTCACTTCCGGTTTTAAGGAGGTCACTTCCGGTTTGCCACTTCCGGTTTCAGACAATGCCAGTTTCCCAGGTAATTTCAAAGCTTTTTAAGTGCCCTTTCGCACTCGTGCGGCTGCGGAGATCGCATTTAATTCGGAGCGCACTGCTCCTTCATTACATGCGATCTCATGTGCGGTGCGAATTTCAGCCATACACTTTGTATGGCTGAATTCGCACTGCATCCGCACCAAAGACGCACAGGAGGCATTTTTTGAGCCGCATCAAAATCAAATCGCACAGTGGTTCACACTTGTGCGATGCGATTCTGTGCGTACTTGCAGATCGCACTGCGATATGCAATCAAACTGGGGGTGTCGTTAACGTTTAATTGACACCCCCTGCGTATCGCATATGGCAGTGGGAACTGCTAGATGCGTGGATGCGATGCGGTAACACGCTGCATATTCGCAGCATTCCCGCATCGCACAAGTGTGAACCGAGCCTAAGACTGAAATCCAGTCATTTTTCATCTCTCTGGTCATTTCTTTGTAAAAGGAAGCAAACACAGGTAAAATGGTCCCAAAATTAAATTTTGCATATTTTGGGGGTTTTGCCCTTAAAATGTTCACATCTTTGGCCAAAGGCTTAGGGAGGCAGAAAATGTGTCAAAACGGGATCAAAAGTCCCCAAAACGGATACAACAACACTTTAAAGCCCAAAATGTCAAGGAGAAAAGTGTTTTAATGTCACTTCCGGTTTTAAGGAGGTCACTTCCGGTTTGCCACTTCCGGTTTCAGACAATGCCAGTTTCCCAGGTAATTTCAAAGCTTTTTAAGTGCCCGTTCACACTCGTGCGGCTGCAGAGATCGCATTTAATTCGGAGCGCACTGCTCCTTCATTACATGCGATCTCATGTGCGGTGCGAATTTCAGCCATACACTTTGTATGGCTGAATTCGCACTGCATCCGCACCAAAGACGCACAGGAGGCATTTTTTGAGCCGCATCAAAATCAAATCGCACAGTGGTTCACACTTGTGCGATGCGATTCTGTGCGTACTTGCAGATCGCACTGCGATATGCAATCAAACTGGGGGTGTCGTTAACGTTTAATTGACACCCCCTGCGTATCGCATATGGCAGTGGGAACTGCTAGATGCGTGGATGCGATGCGGTAACACGCTGCATATTTGCAGCGTTCCCGCATCGCACAAGTGTGAACCGAGCCTAAGACTGAAATCCAGTCATTTTTCATCTCTCTGGTCATTTCTTTGTAAAAGGAAGCAAACACAGGTAAAATGGTCCCAAAATTAAATTTTGCATATTTTGGGGGTTTTGCCCTTAAAATGTTCACATCTTTGGCCAAAGGCTTAGGGAGGCAGAAAATGTGTCAAAACGGGATCAAAAGTCCCCAAAACGGATACAACAACACTTTAAAGCCCAAAATGTCAAGGAGAAAAGTGTTTTAATGTCACTTCCGGTTTTAAGGAGGTCACTTCCGGTTTGCCACTTCCGGTTTCAGACAATGCCAGTTTCCCAGGTAATTTCAAAGCTTTTTAAGTGCCCTTTCGCACTCGTGCGGCTGCGGAGATCGCATTTAATTCGGAGCGCACTGCTCCTTCATTACATGCGATCTCATGTGCGGTGCGAATTTCAGCCATACACTTTGTATGGCTGAATTCGCACTGCATCCGCACCAAAGACGCACAGGAGGCATTTTTTGAGCCGCATCAAAATCAAATCGCACAGTGGTTCACACTTGTGCGATGCGATTCTGTGCGTACTTGCAGATCGCACTGCGATATGCAATCAAACTGGGGGTGTCGTTAACGTTTAATTGACACCCCCTGCGTATCGCATATGGCAGTGGGAACTGCTAGATGCGTGGATGTGATGCGGTAACACGCTGCATATTTGCAGCGTTCCCGCATCGCACAAGTGTGAACCGAGCCTAAGACTGAAATCCAGTCATTTTTCATCTCTCTGGTCATTTCTTTGTAAAAGGAAGCAAACACAGGTAAAATGGTCCCAAAATTAAATTTTGCATATTTTGGGGGTTTTGCCCTTAAAATGTTCACATCTTTGGCCAAAGGCTTAGGGAGGCAGAAAATGTGTCAAAACGGGATCAAAAGTCCCCAAAACGGATACAACAACACTTTAAAGCCCAAAATGTCAAGGAGAAAAGTGTTTTAATGTCACTTCCGGTTTTAAGGAGGTCACTTCCGGTTTGCCACTTCCGGTTTCAGACAATGCCAGTTTCCCAGGTAATTTCAAAGCTTTTTAAGTGCCCTTTCACACTTGTGTGGCTGCGGAGATCACATTTAATTCGGAGCGCACTGCTCCTTCATTACATGCGATCTCATGTGCGGTGCGAATTTCAGCCATACACTTTGTATGGCTGAATTCGCACTGCATCCGCACCAAAGACGCACAGGAGGCATTTTTTGAGCCGCATCAAAATCAAATCGCACAGTGGTTCACACTTGTGCGATGCGATTCTGTGCATACTTGCAGATCGCACTGCGATATGCAATCAAACTGGGGGTGTCGTTAACGTTTAATTGACACCCCCTGCGTATCGCATATGGCAGTGGGAACTGCTAGATGCGTGGATGCGATGCGGTAACACGCTGCATATTCGCAGCGTTCCCGCATCGCACAAGTGTGAACCGAGCCTAAGACTGAAATCCAGTCATTTTTCATCTCTCTGGTCATTTCTTTGTAAAAGGAAGCAAACACAGGTAAAATGGTCCCAAAATTAAATTTTGCATATTTTGGGGGTTTTGCCCTTAAAATGTTCACATCTTTGGCCAAAGGCTTAGGGAGGCAGAAAATGTGTCAAAACGGGATCAAAAGTCCCCAAAACGGATACAACAACACTTTAAAGCCCAAAATGTCAAGGAGAAAAGTGTTTTAATGTCACTTCCGGTTTTAAGGAGGTCACTTCCGGTTTGCCACTTCCGGTTTCAGACAATGCCAGTTTCCCAGGTAATTTCAAAGCTTTTTAAGTGCCCTTTCGCACTCGTGCGGCTGCGGAGATCGCATTTAATTCGGAGCGCACTGCTCCTTCATTACATGCGATCTCATGTGCGGTGCGAATTTCAGCCATACACTTTGTATGGCTGAATTTGCACTGCATCCGCACCAAAGACGCACAGGAGGCATTTTTTGAGCCGCATCAAAATCAAATCGCACAGTGGTTCACACTTGTGCGATGCGATTCTGTGCGTACTTGCAGATCGCACTGCGATATGCAATCAAACTGGGGGTGTCGTTAACGTTTAATTGACACCCCCTGCGTATCGCATATGGCAGTGGGAACTGCTAGATGCGTGGATGCGATGCGGTAACACGCTGCATATTCGCAGCATTCCCGCATCGCACAAGTGTGAACCGAGCCTAAGACTGAAATCCAGTCATTTTTCATCTCTCTGGTCATTTCTTTGTAAAAGGAAGCAAACACAGGTAAAATGGTCCCAAAATTAAATTTTGCATATTTTGGGGGTTTTGCCCTTAAAATGTTCACATCTTTGGCCAAAGGCTTAGGGAGGCAGAAAATGTGTCAAAACGGGATCAAAAGTCCCCAAAACGGATACAACAACACTTTAAAGCCCAAAATGTCAAGGAGAAAAGTGTTTTAATGTCACTTCCGGTTTTAAGGAGGTCACTTCCGGTTTGCCACTTCCGGTTTCAGACAATGCCAGTTTCCCAGGTAATTTCAAAGCTTTTTAAGTGCCCGTTCACACTCGTGCGGCTGCAGAGATCGCATTTAATTCGGAGCGCACTGCTCCTTCATTACATGCGATCTCATGTGCGGTGCGAATTTCAGCCATACACTTTGTATGGCTGAATTCGCACTGCATCCGCACCAAAGACGCACAGGAGGCATTTTTTGAGCCGCATCAAAATCAAATCGCACAGTGGTTCACACTTGTGCGATGCGATTCTGTGCGTACTTGCAGATCGCACTGCGATATGCAATCAAACTGGGGGTGTCATTAACGTTTAATTGACACCCCCTGCGTATCGCATATGGCAGTGGGAACTGCTAGATGCGTGGATGCGATGCGGTAACACGCTGCATATTCGCAGCGTTCCCGCATCGCACAAGTGTGAACCGAGCCTAAGACTGAAATCCAGTCATTTTTCATCTCTCTGGTCATTTCTTTGTAAAAGGAAGCAAACACAGGTAAAATGGTCCCAAAATTAAATTTTGCATATTTTGGGGGTTTTGCCCTTAAAATGTTCACATCTTTGGCCAAAGGCTTAGGGAGGCAGAAAATGTGTCAAAACGGGATCAAAAGTCCCCAAAACGGATACAACAACACTTTAAAGCCCAAAATGTCAAGGAGAAAAGTGTTTTAATGTCACTTCCGGTTTTAAGGAGGTCACTTCCGGTTTGCCACTTCCGGTTTCAGACAATGCCAGTTTCCCAGGTAATTTCAAAGCTTTTTAAGTGCCCTTTCGCACTCGTGCGGCTGCGGAGATCGCATTTAATTCGGAGCGCACTGCTCCTTCATTACATGCGATCTCATGTGCGGTGCGAATTTCAGCCATACACTTTGTATGGCTGAATTCGCACTGCATCCGCACCAAAGACGCACAGGAGGCATTTTTTGAGCCGCATCAAAATCAAATCGCACAGTGGTTCACACTTGTGCGATGCGATTCTGTGCGTACTTGCAGATCGCACTGCGATATGCAATCAAACTGGGGGTGTCGTTAACGTTTAATTGACACCCCCTGCGTATCGCATATGGCAGTGGGAACTGCTAGATGCGTGGATGCGATGCGGTAACACGCTGCATATTCGCAGCATTCCCGCATCGCACAAGTGTGAACCGAGCCTAAGACTGAAATCCAGTCATTTTTCATCTCTCTGGTCATTTCTTTGTAAAAGGAAGCAAACACAGGTAAAATGGTCCCAAAATTAAATTTTGCATATTTTGGGGGTTTTGCCCTTAAAATGTTCACATCTTTGGCCAAAGGCTTAGGGAGGCAGAAAATGTGTCAAAACGGGATCAAAAGTCCCCAAAACGGATACAACAACACTTTAAAGCCCAAAATGTCAAGGAGAAAAGTGTTTTAATGTCACTTCCGGTTTTAAGGAGGTCACTTCCGGTTTGCCACTTCCGGTTTCAGACAATGCCAGTTTCCCAGGTAATTTCAAAGCTTTTTAAGTGCCCGTTCACACTCGTGCGGCTGCAGAGATCGCATTTAATTCGGAGCGCACTGCTCCTTCATTACATGCGATCTCATGTGCGGTGCGAATTTCAGCCATACACTTTGTATGGCTGAATTCGCACTGCATCCGCACCAAAGACGCACAGGAGGCATTTTTTGAGCCGCATCAAAATCAAATCGCACAGTGGTTCACACTTGTGCGATGCGATTCTGTGCGTACTTGCAGATCGCACTGCGATATGCAATCAAACTGGGGGTGTCGTTAACGTTTAATTGACACCCCCTGCGTATCGCATATGGCAGTGGGAACTGCTAGATGCGTGGATGCGATGCGGTAACACGCTGCATATTCGCAGCGTTCCCGCATCGCACAAGTGTGAACCGAGCCTAAGACTGAAATCCAGTCATTTTTCATCTCTCTGGTCATTTCTTTGTAAAAGGAAGCAAACACAGGTAAAATGGTCCCAAAATTAAATTTTGCATATTTTGGGGGTTTTGCCCTTAAAATGTTCACATCTTTGGCCAAAGGCTTAGGGAGGCAGAAAATGTGTCAAAACGGGATCAAAAGTCCCCAAAACGGATACAACAACACTTTAAAGCCCAAAATGTCAAGGAGAAAAGTGTTTTAATGTCACTTCCGGTTTTAAGGAGGTCACTTCCGGTTTGCCACTTCCGGTTTCAGACAATGCCAGTTTCCCAGGTAATTTCAAAGCTTTTTAAGTGCCCTTTCGCACTCGTGCGGCTGCGGAGATCGCATTTAATTCGGAGCGCACTGCTCCTTCATTACATGCGATCTCATGTGCGGTGCGAATTTCAGCCATACACTTTGTATGGCTGAATTCGCACTGCATCCGCACCAAAGACGCACAGGAGGCATTTTTTGAGCCGCATCAAAATCAAATCGCACAGTGGTTCACACTTGTGCGATGCGATTCTGTGCGTACTTGCAGATCGCACTGCGATATGCAATCAAACTGGGGGTGTCGTTAACGTTTAATTGACACCCCCTGCGTATCGCATATGGCAGTGGGAACTGCTAGATGCGTGGATGCGATGCGGTAACACGCTGCATATTCGCAGCATTCCCGCATCGCACAAGTGTGAACCGAGCCTAAGACTGAAATCCAGTCATTTTTCATCTCTCTGGTCATTTCTTTGTAAAAGGAAGCAAACACAGGTAAAATGGTCCCAAAATTAAATTTTGCATATTTTGGGGGTTTTGCCCTTAAAATGTTCACATCTTTGGCCAAAGGCTTAGGGAGGCAGAAAATGTGTCAAAACGGGATCAAAAGTCCCCAAAACGGATACAACAACACTTTAAAGCCCAAAATGTCAAGGAGAAAAGTGTTTTAATGTCACTTCCGGTTTTAAGGAGGTCACTTCCGGTTTGCCACTTCCGGTTTCAGACAATGCCAGTTTCCCAGGTAATTTCAAAGCTTTTTAAGTGCCCGTTCACACTCGTGCGGCTGCAGAGATCGCATTTAATTCGGAGCGCACTGCTCCTTCATTACATGCGATCTCATGTGCGGTGCGAATTTCAGCCATACACTTTGTATGGCTGAATTCGCACTGCATCCGCACCAAAGACGCACAGGAGGCATTTTTTGAGCCGCATCAAAATCAAATCGCACAGTGGTTCACACTTGTGCGATGCGATTCTGTGCGTACTTGCAGATCGCACTGCGATATGCAATCAAACTGGGGGTGTCGTTAACGTTTAATTGACACCCCCTGCGTATCGCATATGGCAGTGGGAACTGCTAGATGCGTGGATGCGATGCGGTAACACGCTGCATATTCGCAGCGTTCCCGCATCGCACAAGTGTGAACCGAGCCTAAGACTGAAATCCAGTCATTTTTCATCTCTCTGGTCATTTCTTTGTAAAAGGAAGCAAACACAGGTAAAATGGTCCCAAAATTAAATTTTGCATATTTTGGGGGTTTTGCCCTTAAAATGTTCACATCTTTGGCCAAAGGCTTAGGGAGGCAGAAAATGTGTCAAAACGGGATCAAAAGTACCCAAAACGGATACAACAACACTTTAAAGCCCAAAATGTCAAGGAGAAAAGTGTTTTAATGTCACTTCCGGTTTTAAGGAGGTCACTTCCGGTTTGCCACTTCCGGTTTCAGACAATGCCAGTTTCCCAGGTAATTTCAAAGCTTTTTAAGTGCCCTTTCGCACTCGTGCGGCTGCGGAGATCGCATTTAATTCGGAGCGCACTGCTCCTTCATTACATGCGATCTCATGTGCGGTGCGAATTTCAGCCATACACTTTGTATGGCTGAATTCGCACTGCATCCGCACCAAAGACGCACAGGAGGCATTTTTTGAGCCGCATCAAAATCAAATCGCACAGTGGTTCACACTTGTGCGATGCGATTCTGTGCGTACTTGCAGATCGCACTGCGATATGCAATCAAACTGGGGGTGTCGTTAACGTTTAATTGACACCCCCTGCGTATCGCATATGGCAGTGGGAACTGCTAGATGCGTGGATGCGATGCGGTAACACGCTGCATATTCGCAGCATTCCCGCATCGCACAAGTGTGAACCGAGCCTAAGACTGAAATCCAGTCATTTTTCATCTCTCTGGTCATTTCTTTGTAAAAGGAAGCAAACACAGGTAAAATGGTCCCAAAATTAAATTTTGCATATTTTGGGGGTTTTGCCCTTAAAATGTTCACATCTTTGGCCAAAGGCTTAGGGAGGCAGAAAATGTGTCAAAACGGGATCAAAAGTCCCCAAAACGGATACAACAACACTTTAAAGCCCAAAATGTCAAGGAGAAAAGTGTTTTAATGTCACTTCCGGTTTTAAGGAGGTCACTTCCGGTTTGCCACTTCCGGTTTCAGACAATGCCAGTTTCCCAGGTAATTTCAAAGCTTTTTAAGTGCCCGTTCACACTCGTGCGGCTGCAGAGATCGCATTTAATTCGGAGCGCACTGCTCCTTCATTACATGCGATCTCATGTGCGGTGCGAATTTCAGCCATACACTTTGTATGGCTGAATTCGCACTGCATCCGCACCAAAGACGCACAGGAGGCATTTTTTGAGCCGCATCAAAATCAAATCGCACAGTGGTTCACACTTGTGCGATGCGATTCTGTGCGTACTTGCAGATCGCACTGCGATATGCAATCAAACTGGGGGTGTCGTTAACGTTTAATTGACACCCCCTGCGTATCGCATATGGCAGTGGGAACTGCTAGATGCGTGGATGCGATGCGGTAACACGCTGCATATTCGCAGCGTTCCCGCATCGCACAAGTGTGAACCGAGCCTAAGACTGAAATCCAGTCATTTTTCATCTCTCTGGTCATTTCTTTGTAAAAGGAAGCAAACACAGGTAAAATGGTCCCAAAATTAAATTTTGCATATTTTGGGGGTTTTGCCCTTAAAATGTTCACATCTTTGGCCAAAGGCTTAGGGAGGCAGAAAATGTGTCAAAACGGGATCAAAAGTCCCCAAAACGGATACAACAACACTTTAAAGCCCAAAATGTCAAGGAGAAAAGTGTTTTAATGTCACTTCCGGTTTTAAGGAGGTCACTTCCGGTTTGCCACTTCCGGTTTCAGACAATGCCAGTTTCCCAGGTAATTTCAAAGCTTTTTAAGTGCCCGTTCACACTCGTGCGGCTGCAGAGATCGCATTTAATTCGGAGCGCACTGCTCCTTCATTACATGCGATCTCATGTGCGGTGCGAATTTCAGCCATACACTTTGTATGGCTGAATTCGCACTGCATCCGCACCAAAGACGCACAGGAGGCATTTTTTGAGCCGCATCAAAATCAAATCGCACAGTGGTTCACACTTGTGCGATGCGATTCTGTGCGTACTTGCAGATCGCACTGCGATATGCAATCAAACTGGGGGTGTCGTTAACGTTTAATTGACACCCCCTGCGTATCGCATATGGCAGTGGGAACTGCTAGATGCGTGGATGCGATGCGGTAACACGCTGCATATTCGCAGCGTTCCCGCATCGCACAAGTGTGAACCGAGCCTAAGACTGAAATCCAGTCATTTTTCATCTCTCTGGTCATTTCTTTGTAAAAGGAAGCAAACACAGGTAAAATGGTCCCAAAATTAAATTTTGCATATTTTGGGGGTTTTGCCCTTAAAATGTTCACATCTTTGGCCAAAGGCTTAGGGAGGCAGAAAATGTGTCAAAACGGGATCAAAAGTCCCCAAAACGGATACAACAACACTTTAAAGCCCAAAATGTCAAGGAGAAAAGTGTTTTAATGTCACTTCCGGTTTTAAGGAGGTCACTTCCGGTTTGCCACTTCCGGTTTCAGACAATGCCAGTTTCCCAGGTAATTTCAAAGCTTTTTAAGTGCCCTTTCGCACTCGTGCGGCTGCGGAGATCGCATTTAATTCGGAGCGCACTGCTCCTTCATTACATGCGATCTCATGTGCGGTGCGAATTTCAGCCATACACTTTGTATGGCTGAATTCGCACTGCATCCGCACCAAAGACGCACAGGAGGCATTTTTTGAGCCGCATCAAAATCAAATCGCACAGTGGTTCACACTTGTGCGATGCGATTCTGTGCGTACTTGCAGATCGCACTGCGATATGCAATCAAACTGGGGGTGTCGTTAACGTTTAATTGACACCCCCTGCGTATCGCATATGGCAGTGGGAACTGCTAGATGCGTGGATGTGATGCGGTAACACGCTGCATATTTGCAGCGTTCCCGCATCGCACAAGTGTGAACCGAGCCTAAGACTGAAATCCAGTCATTTTTCATCTCTCTGGTCATTTCTTTGTAAAAGGAAGCAAACACAGGTAAAATGGTCCCAAAATTAAATTTTGCATATTTTGGGGGTTTTGCCCTTAAAATGTTCACATCTTTGGCCAAAGGCTTAGGGAGGCAGAAAATGTGTCAAAACGGGATCAAAAGTCCCCAAAACGGATACAACAACACTTTAAAGCCCAAAATGTCAAGGAGAAAAGTGTTTTAATGTCACTTCCGGTTTTAAGGAGGTCACTTCCGGTTTGCCACTTCCGGTTTCAGACAATGCCAGTTTCCCAGGTAATTTCAAAGCTTTTTAAGTGCCCTTTCACACTTGTGTGGCTGCGGAGATCACATTTAATTCGGAGCGCACTGCTCCTTCATTACATGCGATCTCATGTGCGGTGCGAATTTCAGCCATACACTTTGTATGGCTGAATTCGCACTGCATCCGCACCAAAGACGCACAGGAGGCATTTTTTGAGCCGCATCAAAATCAAATCGCACAGTGGTTCACACTTGTGCGATGCGATTCTGTGCATACTTGCAGATCGCACTGCGATATGCAATCAAACTGGGGGTGTCGTTAACGTTTAATTGACACCCCCTGCGTATCGCATATGGCAGTGGGAACTGCTAGATGCGTGGATGCGATGCGGTAACACGCTGCATATTCGCAGCGTTCCCGCATCGCACAAGTGTGAACCGAGCCTAAGACTGAAATCCAGTCATTTTTCATCTCTCTGGTCATTTCTTTGTAAAAGGAAGCAAACACAGGTAAAATGGTCCCAAAATTAAATTTTGCATATTTTGGGGGTTTTGCCCTTAAAATGTTCACATCTTTGGCCAAAGGCTTAGGGAGGCAGAAAATGTGTCAAAACGGGATCAAAAGTCCCCAAAACGGATACAACAACACTTTAAAGCCCAAAATGTCAAGGAGAAAAGTGTTTTAATGTCACTTCCGGTTTTAAGGAGGTCACTTCCGGTTTGCCACTTCCGGTTTCAGACAATGCCAGTTTCCCAGGTAATTTCAAAGCTTTTTAAGTGCCCTTTCGCACTCGTGCGGCTGCGGAGATCGCATTTAATTCGGAGCGCACTGCTCCTTCATTACATGCGATCTCATGTGCGGTGCGAATTTCAGCCATACACTTTGTATGGCTGAATTTGCACTGCATCCGCACCAAAGACGCACAGGAGGCATTTTTTGAGCCGCATCAAAATCAAATCGCACAGTGGTTCACACTTGTGCGATGCGATTCTGTGCGTACTTGCAGATCGCACTGCGATATGCAATCAAACTGGGGGTGTCGTTAACGTTTAATTGACACCCCCTGCGTATCGCATATGGCAGTGGGAACTGCTAGATGCGTGGATGCGATGCGGTAACACGCTGCATATTCGCAGCATTCCCGCATCGCACAAGTGTGAACCGAGCCTAAGACTGAAATCCAGTCATTTTTCATCTCTCTGGTCATTTCTTTGTAAAAGGAAGCAAACACAGGTAAAATGGTCCCAAAATTAAATTTTGCATATTTTGGGGGTTTTGCCCTTAAAATGTTCACATCTTTGGCCAAAGGCTTAGGGAGGCAGAAAATGTGTCAAAACGGGATCAAAAGTCCCCAAAACGGATACAACAACACTTTAAAGCCCAAAATGTCAAGGAGAAAAGTGTTTTAATGTCACTTCCGGTTTTAAGGAGGTCACTTCCGGTTTGCCACTTCCGGTTTCAGACAATGCCAGTTTCCCAGGTAATTTCAAAGCTTTTTAAGTGCCCGTTCACACTCGTGCGGCTGCAGAGATCGCATTTAATTCGGAGCGCACTGCTCCTTCATTACATGCGATCTCATGTGCGGTGCGAATTTCAGCCATACACTTTGTATGGCTGAATTCGCACTGCATCCGCACCAAAGACGCACAGGAGGCATTTTTTGAGCCGCATCAAAATCAAATCGCACAGTGGTTCACACTTGTGCGATGCGATTCTGTGCGTACTTGCAGATCGCACTGCGATATGCAATCAAACTGGGGGTGTCATTAACGTTTAATTGACACCCCCTGCGTATCGCATATGGCAGTGGGAACTGCTAGATGCGTGGATGCGATGCGGTAACACGCTGCATATTCGCAGCGTTCCCGCATCGCACAAGTGTGAACCGAGCCTAAGACTGAAATCCAGTCATTTTTCATCTCTCTGGTCATTTCTTTGTAAAAGGAAGCAAACACAGGTAAAATGGTCCCAAAATTAAATTTTGCATATTTTGGGGGTTTTGCCCTTAAAATGTTCACATCTTTGGCCAAAGGCTTAGGGAGGCAGAAAATGTGTCAAAACGGGATCAAAAGTCCCCAAAACGGATACAACAACACTTTAAAGCCCAAAATGTCAAGGAGAAAAGTGTTTTAATGTCACTTCCGGTTTTAAGGAGGTCACTTCCGGTTTGCCACTTCCGGTTTCAGACAATGCCAGTTTCCCAGGTAATTTCAAAGCTTTTTAAGTGCCCTTTCGCACTCGTGCGGCTGCGGAGATCGCATTTAATTCGGAGCGCACTGCTCCTTCATTACATGCGATCTCATGTGCGGTGCGAATTTCAGCCATACACTTTGTATGGCTGAATTCGCACTGCATCCGCACCAAAGACGCACAGGAGGCATTTTTTGAGCCGCATCAAAATCAAATCGCACAGTGGTTCACACTTGTGCGATGCGATTCTGTGCGTACTTGCAGATCGCACTGCGATATGCAATCAAACTGGGGGTGTCGTTAACGTTTAATTGACACCCCCTGCGTATCGCATATGGCAGTGGGAACTGCTAGATGCGTGGATGCGATGCGGTAACACGCTGCATATTCGCAGCATTCCCGCATCGCACAAGTGTGAACCGAGCCTAAGACTGAAATCCAGTCATTTTTCATCTCTCTGGTCATTTCTTTGTAAAAGGAAGCAAACACAGGTAAAATGGTCCCAAAATTAAATTTTGCATATTTTGGGGGTTTTGCCCTTAAAATGTTCACATCTTTGGCCAAAGGCTTAGGGAGGCAGAAAATGTGTCAAAACGGGATCAAAAGTCCCCAAAACGGATACAACAACACTTTAAAGCCCAAAATGTCAAGGAGAAAAGTGTTTTAATGTCACTTCCGGTTTTAAGGAGGTCACTTCCGGTTTGCCACTTCCGGTTTCAGACAATGCCAGTTTCCCAGGTAATTTCAAAGCTTTTTAAGTGCCCGTTCACACTCGTGCGGCTGCAGAGATCGCATTTAATTCGGAGCGCACTGCTCCTTCATTACATGCGATCTCATGTGCGGTGCGAATTTCAGCCATACACTTTGTATGGCTGAATTCGCACTGCATCCGCACCAAAGACGCACAGGAGGCATTTTTTGAGCCGCATCAAAATCAAATCGCACAGTGGTTCACACTTGTGCGATGCGATTCTGTGCGTACTTGCAGATCGCACTGCGATATGCAATCAAACTGGGGGTGTCGTTAACGTTTAATTGACACCCCCTGCGTATCGCATATGGCAGTGGGAACTGCTAGATGCGTGGATGCGATGCGGTAACACGCTGCATATTCGCAGCGTTCCCGCATCGCACAAGTGTGAACCGAGCCTAAGACTGAAATCCAGTCATTTTTCATCTCTCTGGTCATTTCTTTGTAAAAGGAAGCAAACACAGGTAAAATGGTCCCAAAATTAAATTTTGCATATTTTGGGGGTTTTGCCCTTAAAATGTTCACATCTTTGGCCAAAGGCTTAGGGAGGCAGAAAATGTGTCAAAACGGGATCAAAAGTACCCAAAACGGATACAACAACACTTTAAAGCCCAAAATGTCAAGGAGAAAAGTGTTTTAATGTCACTTCCGGTTTTAAGGAGGTCACTTCCGGTTTGCCACTTCCGGTTTCAGACAATGCCAGTTTCCCAGGTAATTTCAAAGCTTTTTAAGTGCCCTTTCGCACTCGTGCGGCTGCGGAGATCGCATTTAATTCGGAGCGCACTGCTCCTTCATTACATGCGATCTCATGTGCGGTGCGAATTTCAGCCATACACTTTGTATGGCTGAATTCGCACTGCATCCGCACCAAAGACGCACAGGAGGCATTTTTTGAGCCGCATCAAAATCAAATCGCACAGTGGTTCACACTTGTGCGATGCGATTCTGTGCGTACTTGCAGATCGCACTGCGATATGCAATCAAACTGGGGGTGTCGTTAACGTTTAATTGACACCCCCTGCGTATCGCATATGGCAGTGGGAACTGCTAGATGCGTGGATGCGATGCGGTAACACGCTGCATATTCGCAGCATTCCCGCATCGCACAAGTGTGAACCGAGCCTAAGACTGAAATCCAGTCATTTTTCATCTCTCTGGTCATTTCTTTGTAAAAGGAAGCAAACACAGGTAAAATGGTCCCAAAATTAAATTTTGCATATTTTGGGGGTTTTGCCCTTAAAATGTTCACATCTTTGGCCAAAGGCTTAGGGAGGCAGAAAATGTGTCAAAACGGGATCAAAAGTCCCCAAAACGGATACAACAACACTTTAAAGCCCAAAATGTCAAGGAGAAAAGTGTTTTAATGTCACTTCCGGTTTTAAGGAGGTCACTTCCGGTTTGCCACTTCCGGTTTCAGACAATGCCAGTTTCCCAGGTAATTTCAAAGCTTTTTAAGTGCCCGTTCACACTCGTGCGGCTGCAGAGATCGCATTTAATTCGGAGCGCACTGCTCCTTCATTACATGCGATCTCATGTGCGGTGCGAATTTCAGCCATACACTTTGTATGGCTGAATTCGCACTGCATCCGCACCAAAGACGCACAGGAGGCATTTTTTGAGCCGCATCAAAATCAAATCGCACAGTGGTTCACACTTGTGCGATGCGATTCTGTGCGTACTTGCAGATCGCACTGCGATATGCAATCAAACTGGGGGTGTCGTTAACGTTTAATTGACACCCCCTGCGTATCGCATATGGCAGTGGGAACTGCTAGATGCGTGGATGCGATGCGGTAACACACTGCATATTCGCAGCGTTCCCGCATCGCACAAGTGTGAACCGAGCCTAAGACTGAAATCCAGTCATTTTTCATCTCTCTGGTCATTTCTTTGTAAAAGGAAGCAAACACAGGTAAAATGGTCCCAAAATTAAATTTTGCATATTTTGGGGGTTTTGCCCTTAAAATGTTCACATCTTTGGCCAAAGGCTTAGGGAGGCAGAAAATGTGTCAAAACGGGATCAAAAGTCCCCAAAACGGATACAACAACACTTTAAAGCCCAAAATGTCAAGGAGAAAAGTGTTTTAATGTCACTTCCGGTTTTAAGGAGGTCACTTCCGGTTTGCCACTTCCGGTTTCAGACAATGCCAGTTTCCCAGGTAATTTCAAAGCTTTTTAAGTGCCCGTTCACACTCGTGCGGCTGCAGAGATCGCATTTAATTCGGAGCGCACTGCTCCTTCATTACATGCGATCTCATGTGCGGTGCGAATTTCAGCCATACACTTTGTATGGCTGAATTCGCACTGCATCCGCACCAAAGACGCACAGGAGGCATTTTTTGAGCCGCATCAAAATCAAATCGCACAGTGGTTCACACTTGTGCGATGCGATTCTGTGCGTACTTGCAGATCGCACTGCGATATGCAATCAAACTGGGGGTGTCGTTAACGTTTAATTGACACCCCCTGCGTATCGCATATGGCAGTGGGAACTGCTAGATGCGTGGATGCGATGCGGTAACACGCTGCATATTCGCAGCGTTCCCGCATCGCACAAGTGTGAACCGAGCCTAAGACTGAAATCCAGTCATTTTTCATCTCTCTGGTCATTTCTTTGTAAAAGGAAGCAAACACAGGTAAAATGGTCCCAAAATTAAATTTTGCATATTTTGGGGGTTTTGCCCTTAAAATGTTCACATCTTTGGCCAAAGGCTTAGGGAGGCAGAAAATGTGTCAAAACGGGATCAAAAGTCCCCAAAACGGATACAACAACACTTTAAAGCCCAAAATGTCAAGGAGAAAAGTGTTTTAATGTCACTTCCGGTTTTAAGGAGGTCACTTCCGGTTTGCCACTTCCGGTTTCAGACAATGCCAGTTTCCCAGGTAATTTCAAAGCTTTTTAAGTGCCCTTTCGCACTCGTGCGGCTGCGGAGATCGCATTTAATTCGGAGCGCACTGCTCCTTCATTACATGCGATCTCATGTGCGGTGCGAATTTCAGCCATACACTTTGTATGGCTGAATTCGCACTGCATCCGCACCAAAGACGCACAGGAGGCATTTTTTGAGCCGCATCAAAATCAAATCGCACAGTGGTTCACACTTGTGCGATGCGATTCTGTGCGTACTTGCAGATCGCACTGCGATATGCAATCAAACTGGGGGTGTCATTAACGTTTAATTGACACCCCCTGCGTATCGCATATGGCAGTGGGAACTGCTAGATGCGTGGATGCGATGCGGTAACACGCTGCATATTCGCAGCGTTCCCGCATCGCACAAGTGTGAACCGAGCCTAAGACTGAAATCCAGTCATTTTTCATCTCTCTGGTCATTTCTTTGTAAAAGGAAGCAAACACAGGTAAAATGGTCCCAAAATTAAATTTTGCATATTTTGGGGGTTTTGCCCTTAAAATGTTCACATCTTTGGCCAAAGGCTTAGGGAGGCAGAAAATGTGTCAAAACGGGATCAAAAGTCCCCAAAACGGATACAACAACACTTTAAAGCCCAAAATGTCAAGGAGAAAAGTGTTTTAATGTCACTTCCGGTTTTAAGGAGGTCACTTCCGGTTTGCCACTTCCGGTTTCAGACAATGCCAGTTTCCCAGGTAATTTCAAAGCTTTTTAAGTGCCCTTTCGCACTCGTGCGGCTGCGGAGATCGCATTTAATTCGGAGCGCACTGCTCCTTCATTACATGCGATCTCATGTGCGGTGCGAATTTCAGCCATACACTTTGTATGGCTGAATTCGCACTGCATCCGCACCAAAGACGCACAGGAGGCATTTTTTGAGCCGCATCAAAATCAAATCGCACAGTGGTTCACACTTGTGCGATGCGATTCTGTGCGTACTTGCAGATCGCACTGCGATATGCAATCAAACTGGGGGTGTCGTTAACGTTTAATTGACACCCCCTGCGTATCGCATATGGCAGTGGGAACTGCTAGATGCGTGGATGCGATGCGGTAACACGCTGCATATTCGCAGCGTTCCCGCATCGCACAAGTGTGAACCGAGCCTAAGACTGAAATCCAGTCATTTTTCATCTCTCTGGTCATTTCTTTGTAAAAGGAAGCAAACACAGGTAAAATGGTCCCAAAATTAAATTTTGCATATTTTGGGGGTTTTGCCCTTAAAATGTTCACATCTTTGGCCAAAGGCTTAGGGAGGCAGAAAATGTGTCAAAACGGGATCAAAAGTCCCCAAAACGGATACAACAACACTTTAAAGCCCAAAATGTCAAGGAGAAAAGTGTTTTAATGTCACTTCCGGTTTTAAGGAGGTCACTTCCGGTTTGCCACTTCCGGTTTCAGACAATGCCAGTTTCCCAGGTAATTTCAAAGCTTTTTAAGTGCCCGTTCACACTCGTGCGGCTGCAGAGATCGCATTTAATTCGGAGCGCACTGCTCCTTCATTACATGCGATCTCATGTGCGGTGCGAATTTCAGCCATACACTTTGTATGGCTGAATTCGCACTGCATCCGCACCAAAGACGCACAGGAGGCATTTTTTGAGCCGCATCAAAATCAAATCGCACAGTGGTTCACACTTGTGCGATGCGATTCTGTGCGTACTTGCAGATCGCACTGCGATATGCAATCAAACTGGGGGTGTCATTAACGTTTAATTGACACCCCCTGCGTATCGCATATGGCAGTGGGAACTGCTAGATGCGTGGATGCGATGCGGTAACACGCTGCATATTCGCAGCGTTCCCGCATCGCACAAGTGTGAACCGAGCCTAAGACTGAAATCCAGTCATTTTTCATCTCTCTGGTCATTTCTTTGTAAAAGGAAGCAAACACAGGTAAAATGGTCCCAAAATTAAATTTTGCATATTTTGGGGGTTTTGCCCTTAAAATGTTCACATCTTTGGCCAAAGGCTTAGGGAGGCAGAAAATGTGTCAAAACGGGATCAAAAGTCCCCAAAACGGATACAACAACACTTTAAAGCCCAAAATGTCAAGGAGAAAAGTGTTTTAATGTCACTTCCGGTTTTAAGGAGGTCACTTCCGGTTTGCCACTTCCGGTTTCAGACAATGCCAGTTTCCCAGGTAATTTCAAAGCTTTTTAAGTGCCCTTTCGCACTCGTGCGGCTGCGGAGATCGCATTTAATTCGGAGCGCACTGCTCCTTCATTACATGCGATCTCATGTGCGGTGCGAATTTCAGCCATACACTTTGTATGGCTGAATTCGCACTGCATCCGCACCAAAGACGCACAGGAGGCATTTTTTGAGCCGCATCAAAATCAAATCGCACAGTGGTTCACACTTGTGCGATGCGATTCTGTGCGTACTTGCAGATCGCACTGCGATATGCAATCAAACTGGGGGTGTCGTTAACGTTTAATTGACACCCCCTGCGTATCGCATATGGCAGTGGGAACTGCTAGATGCGTGGATGCGATGCGGTAACACGCTGCATATTCGCAGCATTCCCGCATCGCACAAGTGTGAACCGAGCCTAAGACTGAAATCCAGTCATTTTTCATCTCTCTGGTCATTTCTTTGTAAAAGGAAGCAAACACAGGTAAAATGGTCCCAAAATTAAATTTTGCATATTTTGGGGGTTTTGCCCTTAAAATGTTCACATCTTTGGCCAAAGGCTTAGGGAGGCAGAAAATGTGTCAAAACGGGATCAAAAGTCCCCAAAACGGATACAACAACACTTTAAAGCCCAAAATGTCAAGGAGAAAAGTGTTTTAATGTCACTTCCGGTTTTAAGGAGGTCACTTCCGGTTTGCCACTTCCGGTTTCAGACAATGCCAGTTTCCCAGGTAATTTCAAAGCTTTTTAAGTGCCCGTTCACACTCGTGCGGCTGCAGAGATCGCATTTAATTCGGAGCGCACTGCTCCTTCATTACATGCGATCTCATGTGCGGTGCGAATTTCAGCCATACACTTTGTATGGCTGAATTCGCACTGCATCCGCACCAAAGACGCACAGGAGGCATTTTTTGAGCCGCATCAAAATCAAATCGCACAGTGGTTCACACTTGTGCGATGCGATTCTGTGCGTACTTGCAGATCGCACTGCGATATGCAATCAAACTGGGGGTGTCGTTAACGTTTAATTGACACCCCCTGCGTATCGCATATGGCAGTGGGAACTGCTAGATGCGTGGATGCGATGCGGTAACACGCTGCATATTCGCAGCGTTCCCGCATCGCACAAGTGTGAACCGAGCCTAAGACTGAAATCCAGTCATTTTTCATCTCTCTGGTCATTTCTTTGTAAAAGGAAGCAAACACAGGTAAAATGGTCCCAAAATTAAATTTTGCATATTTTGGGGGTTTTGCCCTTAAAATGTTCACATCTTTGGCCAAAGGCTTAGGGAGGCAGAAAATGTGTCAAAACGGGATCAAAAGTACCCAAAACGGATACAACAACACTTTAAAGCCCAAAATGTCAAGGAGAAAAGTGTTTTAATGTCACTTCCGGTTTTAAGGAGGTCACTTCCGGTTTGCCACTTCCGGTTTCAGACAATGCCAGTTTCCCAGGTAATTTCAAAGCTTTTTAAGTGCCCTTTCGCACTCGTGCGGCTGCGGAGATCGCATTTAATTCGGAGCGCACTGCTCCTTCATTACATGCGATCTCATGTGCGGTGCGAATTTCAGCCATACACTTTGTATGGCTGAATTCGCACTGCATCCGCACCAAAGACGCACAGGAGGCATTTTTTGAGCCGCATCAAAATCAAATCGCACAGTGGTTCACACTTGTGCGATGCGATTCTGTGCGTACTTGCAGATCGCACTGCGATATGCAATCAAACTGGGGGTGTCGTTAACGTTTAATTGACACCCCCTGCGTATCGCATATGGCAGTGGGAACTGCTAGATGCGTGGATGCGATGCGGTAACACGCTGCATATTCGCAGCATTCCCGCATCGCACAAGTGTGAACCGAGCCTAAGACTGAAATCCAGTCATTTTTCATCTCTCTGGTCATTTCTTTGTAAAAGGAAGCAAACACAGGTAAAATGGTCCCAAAATTAAATTTTGCATATTTTGGGGGTTTTGCCCTTAAAATGTTCACATCTTTGGCCAAAGGCTTAGGGAGGCAGAAAATGTGTCAAAACGGGATCAAAAGTCCCCAAAACGGATACAACAACACTTTAAAGCCCAAAATGTCAAGGAGAAAAGTGTTTTCCTGGTGCCTCCATGGCAGCATACCAATGATAGAGCTCCGCCTCGACTCCTCCCTTAGGACTAGTGCATAGCATAAAAGACAAGAAGGTCCCTTCCCCCAGCATTCTCCTTTTTTTTCCTCATACCTCTGGAACTGGTGAAGAGTTAGCAGTATGTCCCTACCTCTGCCTTACTTAGTTTGGCAGCTTCCGCTGGGTTCAGCCTCTCCCAGACGCAGTCCCTGCTCTTGGGTCGCTCATAGCACTAATAAGGCAGGGAACCCCTTCTGTGGATCTTTTGGGGTCAAAGCAGAGTTTCCTCATAGGAACGCAGTCTGCAGTTTCTGGAAAATTATGGATGAGTCGTTTCTGCAAAACAGCCGGGTCAGGTTTTTCCCTTTATTTTATCTGTTTCATTTATATATTTCACTGGTTTCTTTAAGGCTACTGTATGTGTTATCAATGTCTTATTTTCCATTTCTCCCCTTTTTTCAGGTTACTGTCACTAAATGATGTTATTAGTTAGGCATATTTTGTTATTTTTTTCTTCCTTATATTCTGGTAGTAATGCGTTTTTTTAGGGGTTTGTCCTTTTTCCCAAAAAGTTACCTCTTAAGCTGCATACACACTGTGCAACTTTTGTTGTCAGATTTCCTTTAGATTTGCCTTTTCTGTGTGGTGCAGGGGCCGGCCTGATTGCATGCAGGTTGGGGGTGTTTAGGTTTGGCCTCATGTTATATGGTTTTGGTAGGTCTGGAGGAAAAAATCTAAAGAAAATTGTATAGTGTGTTAGTCGCCGGCCATGTTTGTTGGGGGAAGGCAGTGCTCGCTTTCCCTAAAGCAATCAAAGTAAACTATGAGCAGCAGTTTTGTCCATTGGGCTCTCCCTTTCCCTAATTAAAGATATAAGGAGGCATCTTGCTGGGATCTGCCTCTATGAGAAGATCTTCAAGTGCTTCTTTCCCTGCCCTTAGGTAAAGTAAATTTTTATTTAAAATCTGTACAAGTATATCTGTGGGTATAGTTGTGCAGCTATGTATGTGTATGTATATATATATATATATATATATATATGTGTATGTATGTATGTATGTATGTATGTATGTATATGTGTGTGCGTCTATGTATATGCGTGTATGTATGGGTATCTGTCTTGTATAGGTCTGACAGTTTTATTCCCTCTCTCTTTTCTTTTTCTTCATCCCTATTGTCTTTATAAAAAAAAAAAAAAAAATGGGGATTTTTTGTCTCTCTCTTTCTCTCTTTCTCTCTTTTTCTCTCTTTCTCTTTTTCTCTTTTTCTCTTTTTCTCTTTTTCTCTCTTTCTCTTTCTCTTTCTCTTTCTCTCTCTCTCTCTCCTGACCCTGCTGCTCGTAAGCCATCATGAGTCACTCATCTCATGCAAAAGATCCTCACACTTCTGATAGGTATGGGACCAACTTTACGTGAGTATTAAAAAAAAAAAAAAAAAAAAAGAGAGCATGTGCCTTTGAGTGATGGGAATTTTCCCTCTCTCACCAGCCCTGCCCATTCCAAGAGATCGGAGAAATCTTCAAGATATCAAGATGACGAGAGTCCATATAGATTCCGATCCTCACAACATAGATCTGGAAGATCAAGGAGATGGGACTATTCCCCATCTCCCCCTCCTCATACTTCCAGGAAGAAATGCTGGGCTTGTGGCGCAAATCCCCTCCCGGATCAATTAGTCTGCAAGGACTGCTTGAGAGATTATGCGGCCAATCGGGAGCAGGAAAGCAAACAAGTAGTAGACTTGATCAAACAGACAGTTAAGGATTCAATTTCAGAGCTAGCATTGGCTCCGACCCAATCTGTTTCCGAATCTTCTGCTCATGTTCCAGATACCGAAAGGCCCTGTCCCTCTGCAACTATTACTCCTTTACATCCGGTAGAGCATCCAGCCAGGGAGTCAGACTCGGAGGGATCTTCAGATGAACGGGATCCATCTGGGTTCCAGTATACCTTGGTTCAGCCCTTCATTCAGGCGGTCAAAGAAGCTATTGCCTGGGAGGAGGTAGAAGATCACACTCCTCAAAAATCCAAATCCTATTTTCCATTCCTTAAAAGGAAACAGATCTATTTCCCTTTAATGGGAGAAATTAAGGAGGGACGTCCCAAAGGAGGACATAATCAAAGCCCTGGAAGAGCTCAAGATTTTGGCAGATTTTGTGGGAGAAGCAGCAATTGATACCATCCGCTGCTCAGCCAGAGCTATGCTCCATTCTGTGATGGCAAAAAGAGCTTTATGGCTTAAACCATGGATAGCCGATCCTGCATCCAAACAGAACTGGTGCAAGATTCCATTTGATGGGAAGAATTTGTTTGGGGAACAACTAAATACAGCCATCTCGAGAGTGTCGGGCGGAAAATCGGGTATGCTTCCACAAGACGGAAGGGCTCGCAAGTCAAGGCCATTTACAGCAAGATTCCATCCATCTAATGTGCGGGATTACAGACAGCCAAAACAGGCCAGAGAGGGCAGGAGACCCTGGAGAGGCACTCAAGCTTCCTTCCTAAATTCCAGAAAAAATAAAGTCCTTACCGCTCCCCAAGAGGCGCCAACACCTTTTTGACGTCAACTTAGCCTTGTCCCTCCCAGTGGGGGCCAGGCTAAAACAATTTTTCTAATCTGGGCAAGCCACTGCCAGGATCCTTGGGTTCTATCGACTATTCGTTGGGGCCATTTTTGGAGTTTTTTGGGTCATCCTCCTCAAGATTCATTCCAACAGACAACGTGGCCGACCTCCCATCAAAAGGCACAAGCACTGTCTCGTTTCCTGTCATCTCTCCAGCTTCAGAAAGCGGCAGTTCCTGTTCCCTCGGAAGAGCGCTTCAAGGGATTATATTCTACCCTTTTTCTGGTCCCAAAGAAAACAGGAGGTTGGAGACCTGTTATAGACCTAAAGAAGCTAAATCGACACATTATTCTCGAAAAGTTCAAAATGGAGTCCCTGCAAACGATTATCCATGCCATCCAGCCAGGGGACTGGATGATCTCTATAGATCTGCAGGATGCGTATTTGCATGTCTCTATTCTCCCCTCTTTCCAAAATACCTGAGAGTCGCAGTGGGACAATTGCACCTCCAATTCCAAGCCCTTCCCTTCGGCTTGTCCACCTCTCCACGAGTTTTCACAAAGATACTGATCTCATCCCTGGCTCCACTTCGAGAGAGGTCTAAGAGTCTACCACCATTTAGACGATATCTTGCTTCTGGCCTCCAACCCAAACCAGCTCATAGTCCACAAGGAAATGTTAATGCAGGAATTAACGGAAATGGGATGGTTGATAAACCTACAGAAGAGCCAGTTAATACCTACTCAAGAGATGATTTATCTGGGCGCCTTATTCAACACGAAACAAAGTTCAGTTTCGTTGCCTCCTCAGAAGAGGGAAGCCATTATTCAGAAAATGATCCAAGTTCGGCGATGTTCTTTCCTGACAGCATCTCAATGCATGAGTCTAATAGGCACTATGTCGGCCTGCATCCCTTTAGTCCCCTGGTCTCACTGGCATCTGAGGCATTTCCAAGTAGCCTTTCTGGCACAGTGGAAGAGACTACATCTTTCCCAAAAGATCAGTCTGTCAGCGTCAACAATCAGAAGCCTACACTGGTGGACAGATGCAACAATTCTTTCCAAATCGCATCACCTCGGCTCTTCCTCATGGATCACAATTATGTCCGATGCCAGCGGACAGGGCTGGGGAGCCCATTGCGGGGAGACAAGGGTACAGGGAAGGTGGCCTTTCCCTACCAACTGGGTTGTGTCGAATATCCTAGAAATCAGAGCGGCTTTTCAAGCATTGTTAGCCTGGACTTCCATCATCAAGGGTCAGAGAGTGTTACTGCGTCTGGACAACAGAGCAGCAGTGTCTTATCTTCTGAGACAAGCGGGCACACACAGCAGATCCCTTCTCAGGGAAGTGGAGCCAATACTCTTATGGGCAGAGAAGAATCTCCTCGGCCTGAAAGCTGTGTATCTTCCAGGCACTTTGAATATGGAAGCAGATATGCTGTCCAGGAACTTCACGGACAGCAACGAGTGGTCTCTACACCCCCACATCTTCCAGTAGATAGTCAATCTCTGGGACTATCCTCAGGTAGATTTGTTTGCCTCTCCGAGCAACAACAAGTTGACCCGTTTCTTCTCCCGCTTTCCTCACCCATCGGCCGAAGCAGTGGATGCTCTGGTATGCCCATGGGTCTTCAAGACGGCTTATGCCTTTCCACCTCGCCCACTGATTGCGAGTTTTCTCTCAAGACTTCTGAAGGAAGAAGTCCAAGTCTTGGCAATACTACCCTATTGGCCGAAGAGACCATGGTTCCCTCTAGCCATGTATCTCAGCCTGGAACCGCCGACAAGGATCCCCTCCTTTCCTCACCTGTTATCCCAAGGCAGGATCTTTCACCCGAATCCCCACAAGCTGGACCTTCGGGTTTGGAAGCTGAAAGGCAGAGGTTTGAAAACCTAGGATGCTCCGCAGAGGTCATCTCTACCCTTCTAGGAGCAAGAAAGCCTTCCACAAACACAGTATACAATAAAATCTGGAACAAGCTTCAAACCTTTGCTTCTGGAAAAGGATTCAACCCCATCTCTCCTTCTACGATTGACGTCCTCAGTTTTTTACAGACGGGTCTAGATTTGGGTCTTAGTCTGAGCTCCCTAAAGGTTCAGGTAGCAGCAATATCGGCCGCATCCAATAGAAGGTGGGCAGAAGACCCCTTAGTAATGATCTTTTTGAGAGGAGTATTAAGAATTCGCCCAACGGCCAGGCGCTCCTTTCCAAAATGGGATCTTTCATTCGTTTTTAGAGGTCCTCTCAGATCAGCCGTTTGCCCCAGTAGAGCAAATTTCACTTTGGAATCTTACATTAAAAACGGTCTTCCTCTTAGCCATAGCATCTGGAAAGAGAATTTCGGAACTCCACTCACTAGGAATTGGTGAGAAACACATTTCCTTTTTCCCGGATAGGGTGGAACTCTGTCCGATTCATGGCTTTGTCCCCAAAGTGGCGTCATCAGCTTTCCTAAGAGAACCCTGGGCATTGCCAGTTTTTACTGACATGGATTCCGATACTTGCCACGAATTAGACATCGCCAGAGTGCTGAAAGCCTACTTGGCTGCCACCGAATCTTTTAGGATATCGGAAAGACTATTCTTCATCCCTCACGGGAAAAATAGAGGGAAAGATGCCACTAGCAGAACTCTAGCCTCCTGGATAGTGAAGCTAATCAAAAAAACGTACATATCCAAGAAGTTGGTGCCTCCAACACAGGTGAAAGCTCATTCCACGAGGGCTGTAGCAGCATCTTGGGCAGCTAGGGCCAACGTCTCTTTGGAGACGGTATGCAGGACCGCATCCTGGTCTTCTTGCCATACTTTCATCAGGCATTACAGAATTGATCCAGGATCCCTTTCAACTGTAAACTTTGGAAGGAAGGCACTAAGCTTAGCCATGTCCTCTGTCTGAATAAAATTTATTTTTTGTGTGTGCATTATCCCACCCATGTCAGCTATTTATTTATCATTGGTATGCTGCCATGGAGGCACCAGGAAAGCGGGAAATTGTATCATACTTACCGTAATTTCCCTTTCCTGGTGCCAATCCATGGCAGCATACGCTCCCACCCTCAGTATTCTAAATTACAGGAGAATGCTGGGGGAAGGGACCTTCTTGTCTTTTATGCTATGCACTAGTCCTAAGGGAGGAGTCGAGGCGGAGCTCTATCATTGGTATGCTGCCATGGATTGGCACCAGGAAAGGGAAATTACGGTAAGTATGATACAATTTCCCGCTTTAATGTCACTTCCGGTTTTAAGGAGGTCACTTCCGGTTTGCCACTTCCGGTTTCAGACAATGCCAGTTTCCCAGGTAATTTCAAAGCTTTTTAAGTGCCCGTTCACACTCGTGCGGCTGCAGAGATCGCATTTAATTCGGAGCGCACTGCTCCTTCATTACATGCGATCTCATGTGCGGTGCGAATTTCAGCCATACACTTTGTATGGCTGAATTCGCACTGCATCCGCACCAAAGACGCACAGGAGGCATTTTTTGAGCCGCATCAAAATCAAATCGCACAGTGGTTCACACTTGTGCGATGCGATTCTGTGCGTACTTGCAGATCGCACTGCGATATGCAATCAAACTGGGGGTGTCGTTAACGTTTAATTGACACCCCCTGCGTATCGCATATGGCAGTGGGAACTGCTAGATGCGTGGATGCGATGCGGTAACACACTGCATATTCGCAGCGTTCCCGCATCGCACAAGTGTGAACCGAGCCTAAGACTGAAATCCAGTCATTTTTCATCTCTCTGGTCATTTCTTTGTAAAAGGAAGCAAACACAGGTAAAATGGTCCCAAAATTAAATTTTGCATATTTTGGGGGTTTTGCCCTTAAAATGTTCACATCTTTTGCCAAAGGCTTAGGGAGGCAGAAAATGTGTCAAAACGGGATCAAAAGTCCCCAAAACGGATACAACAACACTTTAAAGCCCAAAATGTCAAGGAGAAAAGTGTTTTAATGTCACTTCCGGTTTTAAGGAGGTCACTTCCGGTTTGCCACTTCCGGTTTCAGACAATGCCAGTTTCCCAGGTAATTTCAAAGCTTTTTAAGTGCCCGTTCACACTCGTGCGGCTGCAGAGATCGCATTTAATTCGGAGCGCACTGCTCCTTCATTACATGCGATCTCATGTGCGGTGCGAATTTCAGCCATACACTTTGTATGGCTGAATTCGCACTGCATCCGCACCAAAGACGCACAGGAGGCATTTTTTGAGCCGCATCAAAATCAAATCGCACAGTGGTTCACACTTGTGCGATGCGATTCTGTGCGTACTTGCAGATCGCACTGCGATATGCAATCAAACTGGGGGTGTCGTTAACGTTTAATTGACACCCCCTGCGTATCGCATATGGCAGTGGGAACTGCTAGATGCGTGGATGCGATGCGGTAACACGCTGCATATTCGCAGCGTTCCCGCATCGCACAAGTGTGAACCGAGCCTAAGACTGAAATCCAGTCATTTTTCATCTCTCTGGTCATTTCTTTGTAAAAGGAAGCAAACACAGGTAAAATGGTCCCAAAATTAAATTTTGCATATTTTGGGGGTTTTGCCCTTAAAATGTTCACATCTTTGGCCAAAGGCTTAGGGAGGCAGAAAATGTGTCAAAACGGGATCAAAAGTCCCCAAAACGGATACAACAACACTTTAAAGCCCAAAATGTCAAGGAGAAAAGTGTTTTAATGTCACTTCCGGTTTTAAGGAGGTCACTTCCGGTTTGCCACTTCCGGTTTCAGACAATGCCAGTTTCCCAGGTAATTTCAAAGCTTTTTAAGTGCCCTTTCGCACTCGTGCGGCTGCGGAGATCGCATTTAATTCGGAGCGCACTGCTCCTTCATTACATGCGATCTCATGTGCGGTGCGAATTTCAGCCATACACTTTGTATGGCTGAATTCGCACTGCATCCGCACCAAAGACGCACAGGAGGCATTTTTTGAGCCGCATCAAAATCAAATCGCACAGTGGTTCACACTTGTGCGATGCGATTCTGTGCGTACTTGCAGATCGCACTGCGATATGCAATCAAACTGGGGGTGTCATTAACGTTTAATTGACACCCCCTGCGTATCGCATATGGCAGTGGGAACTGCTAGATGCGTGGATGCGATGCGGTAACACGCTGCATATTCGCAGCGTTCCCGCATCGCACAAGTGTGAACCGAGCCTAAGACTGAAATCCAGTCATTTTTCATCTCTCTGGTCATTTCTTTGTAAAAGGAAGCAAACACAGGTAAAATGGTCCCAAAATTAAATTTTGCATATTTTGGGGGTTTTGCCCTTAAAATGTTCACATCTTTGGCCAAAGGCTTAGGGAGGCAGAAAATGTGTCAAAACGGGATCAAAAGTCCCCAAAACGGATACAACAACACTTTAAAGCCCAAAATGTCAAGGAGAAAAGTGTTTTAATGTCACTTCCGGTTTTAAGGAGGTCACTTCCGGTTTGCCACTTCCGGTTTCAGACAATGCCAGTTTCCCAGGTAATTTCAAAGCTTTTTAAGTGCCCTTTCGCACTCGTGCGGCTGCGGAGATCGCATTTAATTCGGAGCGCACTGCTCCTTCATTACATGCGATCTCATGTGCGGTGCGAATTTCAGCCATACACTTTGTATGGCTGAATTCGCACTGCATCCGCACCAAAGACGCACAGGAGGCATTTTTTGAGCCGCATCAAAATCAAATCGCACAGTGGTTCACACTTGTGCGATGCGATTCTGTGCGTACTTGCAGATCGCACTGCGATATGCAATCAAACTGGGGGTGTCGTTAACGTTTAATTGACACCCCCTGCGTATCGCATATGGCAGTGGGAACTGCTAGATGCGTGGATGCGATGCGGTAACACGCTCAATATTCGCAGCATTCCCGCATCGCACAAGTGTGAACCGAGCCTAAGACTGAAATCCAGTCATTTTTCATCTCTCTGGTCATTTCTTTGTAAAAGGAAGCAAACACAGGTAAAATGGTCCCAAAATTAAATTTTGCATATTTTGGGGGTTTTGCCCTTAAAATGTTCACATCTTTGGCCAAAGGCTTAGGGAGGCAGAAAATGTGTCAAAACGGGATCAAAAGTCCCCAAAACGGATACAACAACACTTTAAAGCCCAAAATGTCAAGGAGAAAAGTGTTTTAATGTCACTTCCGGTTTTAAGGAGGTCACTTCCGGTTTGCCACTTCCGGTTTCAGACAATGCCAGTTTCCCAGGTAATTTCAAAGCTTTTTAAGTGCCCGTTCACACTCGTGCGGCTGCAGAGATCGCATTTAATTCGGAGCGCACTGCTCCTTCATTACATGCGATCTCATGTGCGGTGCGAATTTCAGCCATACACTTTGTATGGCTGAATTCGCACTGCATCCGCACCAAAGACGCACAGGAGGCATTTTTTGAGCCGCATCAAAATCAAATCGCACAGTGGTTCACACTTGTGCGATGCGATTCTGTGCGTACTTGCAGATCGCACTGCGATATGCAATCAAACTGGGGGTGTCGTTAACGTTTAATTGACACCCCCTGCGTATCGCATATGGCAGTGGGAACTGCTAGATGCGTGGATGCGATGCGGTAACACGCTGCATATTCGCAGCGTTCCCGCATCGCACAAGTGTGAACCGAGCCTAAGACTGAAATCCAGTCATTTTTCATCTCTCTGGTCATTTCTTTGTAAAAGGAAGCAAACACAGGTAAAATGGTCCCAAAATTAAATTTTGCATATTTTGGGGGTTTTGCCCTTAAAATGTTCACATCTTTGGCCAAAGGCTTAGGGAGGCAGAAAATGTGTCAAAACGGGATCAAAAGTCCCCAAAACGGATACAACAACACTTTAAAGCCCAAAATGTCAAGGAGAAAAGTGTTTTAATGTCACTTCCGGTTTTAAGGAGGTCACTTCCGGTTTGCCACTTCCGGTTTCAGACAATGCCAGTTTCCCAGGTAATTTCAAAGCTTTTTAAGTGCCCTTTCGCACTCGTGCGGCTGCGGAGATCGCATTTAATTCGGAGCGCACTGCTCCTTCATTACATGCGATCTCATGTGCGGTGCGAATTTCAGCCATACACTTTGTATGGCTGAATTCGCACTGCATCCGCACCAAAGACGCACAGGAGGCATTTTTTGAGCCGCATCAAAATCAAATCGCACAGTGGTTCACACTTGTGCGATGCGATTCTGTGCGTACTTGCAGATCGCACTGCGATATGCAATCAAACTGGGGGTGTCGTTAACGTTTAATTGACACCCCCTGCGTATCGCATATGGCAGTGGGAACTGCTAGATGCGTGGATGCGATGCGGTAACACGCTGCATATTTGCAGCGTTCCCGCATCGCACAAGTGTGAACCGAGCCTAAGACTGAAATCCAGTCATTTTTCATCTCTCTGGTCATTTCTTTGTAAAAGGAAGCAAACACAGGTAAAATGGTCCCAAAATTAAATTTTGCATATTTTGGGGGTTTTGCCCTTAAAATGTTCACATCTTTGGCCAAAGGCTTAGGGAGGCAGAAAATGTGTCAAAACGGGATCAAAAGTCCCCAAAACGGATACAACAACACTTTAAAGCCCAAAATGTCAAGGAGAAAAGTGTTTTAATGTCACTTCCGGTTTTAAGGAGGTCACTTCCGGTTTGCCACTTCCGGTTTCAGACAATGCCAGTTTCCCAGGTAATTTCAAAGCTTTTTAAGTGCCCTTTCGCACTCGTGCGGCTGCGGAGATCGCATTTAATTCGGAGCGCACTGCTCCTTCATTACATGCGATCTCATGTGCGGTGCGAATTTCAGCCATACACTTTGTATGGCTGAATTCGCACTGCATCCGCACCAAAGACGCACAGGAGGCATTTTTTGAGCCGCATCAAAATCAAATCGCACAGTGGTTCACACTTGTGCGATGCGATTCTGTGCGTACTTGCAGATCGCACTGCGATATGCAATCAAACTGGGGGTGTCGTTAACGTTTAATTGACACCCCCTGCGTATCGCATATGGCAGTGGGAACTGCTAGATGCGTGGATGCGATGCGGTAACACGCTGCATATTCGCAGCGTTCCCGCATCGCACAAGTGTGAACCGAGCCTAAGACTGAAATCCAGTCATTTTTCATCTCTCTGGTCATTTCTTTGTAAAAGGAAGCAAACACAGGTAAAATGGTCCCAAAATTAAATTTTGCATATTTTGGGGGTTTTGCCCTTAAAATGTTCACATCTTTGGCCAAAGGCTTAGGGAGGCAGAAAATGTGTCAAAACGGGATCAAAAGTCCCCAAAACGGATACAACAACACTTTAAAGCCCAAAATGTCAAGGAGAAAAGTGTTTTAATGTCACTTCCGGTTTTAAGGAGGTCACTTCCGGTTTGCCACTTCCGGTTTCAGACAATGCCAGTTTCCCAGGTAATTTCAAAGCTTTTTAAGTGCCCGTTCACACTCGTGCGGCTGCAGAGATCGCATTTAATTCGGAGCGCACTGCTCCTTCATTACATGCGATCTCATGTGCGGTGCGAATTTCAGCCATACACTTTGTATGGCTGAATTCGCACTGCATCCGCACCAAAGACGCACAGGAGGCATTTTTTGAGCCGCATCAAAATCAAATCGCACAGTGGTTCACACTTGTGCGATGCGATTCTGTGCGTACTTGCAGATCGCACTGCGATATGCAATCAAACTGGGGGTGTCGTTAACGTTTAATTGACACCCCCTGCGTATCGCATATGGCAGTGGGAACTGCTAGATGCGTGGATGCGATGCGGTAACACGCTGCATATTCGCAGCGTTCCCGCATCGCACAAGTGTGAACCGAGCCTAAGACTGAAATCCAGTCATTTTTCATCTCTCTGGTCATTTCTTTGTAAAAGGAAGCAAACACAGGTAAAATGGTCCCAAAATTAAATTTTGCATATTTTGGGGGTTTTGCCCTTAAAATGTTCACATCTTTGGCCAAAGGCTTAGGGAGGCAGAAAATGTGTCAAAACGGGATCAAAAGTCCCCAAAACGGATACAACAACACTTTAAAGCCCAAAATGTCAAGGAGAAAAGTGTTTTAATGTCACTTCCGGTTTTAAGGAGGTCACTTCCGGTTTGCCACTTCCGGTTTCAGACAATGCCAGTTTCCCAGGTAATTTCAAAGCTTTTTAAGTGCCCTTTCGCACTCGTGCGGCTGCGGAGATCGCATTTAATTCGGAGCGCACTGCTCCTTCATTACATGCGATCTCATGTGCGGTGCGAATTTCAGCCATACACTTTGTATGGCTGAATTCGCACTGCATCCGCACCAAAGACGCACAGGAGGCATTTTTTGAGCCGCATCAAAATCAAATCGCACAGTGGTTCACACTTGTGCGATGCGATTCTGTGCGTACTTGCAGATCGCACTGCGATATGCAATCAAACTGGGGGTGTCATTAACGTTTAATTGACACCCCCTGCGTATCGCATATGGCAGTGGGAACTGCTAGATGCGTGGATGCGATGCGGTAACACGCTGCATATTCGCAGCGTTCCCGCATCGCACAAGTGTGAACCGAGCCTAAGACTGAAATCCAGTCATTTTTCATCTCTCTGGTCATTTCTTTGTAAAAGGAAGCAAACACAGGTAAAATGGTCCCAAAATTAAATTTTGCATATTTTGGGGGTTTTGCCCTTAAAATGTTCACATCTTTGGCCAAAGGCTTAGGGAGGCAGAAAATGTGTCAAAACGGGATCAAAAGTCCCCAAAACGGATACAACAACACTTTAAAGCCCAAAATGTCAAGGAGAAAAGTGTTTTAATGTCACTTCCGGTTTTAAGGAGGTCACTTCCGGTTTGCCACTTCCGGTTTCAGACAATGCCAGTTTCCCAGGTAATTTCAAAGCTTTTTAAGTGCCCTTTCGCACTCGTGCGGCTGCGGAGATCGCATTTAATTCGGAGCGCACTGCTCCTTCATTACATGCGATCTCATGTGCGGTGCGAATTTCAGCCATACACTTTGTATGGCTGAATTCGCACTGCATCCGCACCAAAGACGCACAGGAGGCATTTTTTGAGCCGCATCAAAATCAAATCGCACAGTGGTTCACACTTGTGCGATGCGATTCTGTGCGTACTTGCAGATCGCACTGCGATATGCAATCAAACTGGGGGTGTCGTTAACGTTTAATTGACACCCCCTGCGTATCGCATATGGCAGTGGGAACTGCTAGATGCGTGGATGCGATGCGGTAACACGCTGCATATTCGCAGCATTCCCGCATCGCACAAGTGTGAACCGAGCCTAAGACTGAAATCCAGTCATTTTTCATCTCTCTGGTCATTTCTTTGTAAAAGGAAGCAAACACAGGTAAAATGGTCCCAAAATTAAATTTTGCATATTTTGGGGGTTTTGCCCTTAAAATGTTCACATCTTTGGCCAAAGGCTTAGGGAGGCAGAAAATGTGTCAAAACGGGATCAAAAGTCCCCAAAACGGATACAACAACACTTTAAAGCCCAAAATGTCAAGGAGAAAAGTGTTTTAATGTCACTTCCGGTTTTAAGGAGGTCACTTCCGGTTTGCCACTTCCGGTTTCAGACAATGCCAGTTTCCCAGGTAATTTCAAAGCTTTTTAAGTGCCCGTTCACACTCGTGCGGCTGCAGAGATCGCATTTAATTCGGAGCGCACTGCTCCTTCATTACATGCGATCTCATGTGCGGTGCGAATTTCAGCCATACACTTTGTATGGCTGAATTCGCACTGCATCCGCACCAAAGACGCACAGGAGGCATTTTTTGAGCCGCATCAAAATCAAATCGCACAGTGGTTCACACTTGTGCGATGCGATTCTGTGCGTACTTGCAGATCGCACTGCGATATGCAATCAAACTGGGGGTGTCGTTAACGTTTAATTGACACCCCCTGCGTATCGCATATGGCAGTGGGAACTGCTAGATGCGTGGATGCGATGCGGTAACACGCTGCATATTCGCAGCGTTCCCGCATCGCACAAGTGTGAACCGAGCCTAAGACTGAAATCCAGTCATTTTTCATCTCTCTGGTCATTTCTTTGTAAAAGGAAGCAAACACAGGTAAAATGGTCCCAAAATTAAATTTTGCATATTTTGGGGGTTTTGCCCTTAAAATGTTCACATCTTTGGCCAAAGGCTTAGGGAGGCAGAAAATGTGTCAAAACGGGATCAAAAGTACCCAAAACGGATACAACAACACTTTAAAGCCCAAAATGTCAAGGAGAAAAGTGTTTTAATGTCACTTCCGGTTTTAAGGAGGTCACTTCCGGTTTGCCACTTCCGGTTTCAGACAATGCCAGTTTCCCAGGTAATTTCAAAGCTTTTTAAGTGCCCTTTCGCACTCGTGCGGCTGCGGAGATCGCATTTAATTCGGAGCGCACTGCTCCTTCATTACATGCGATCTCATGTGCGGTGCGAATTTCAGCCATACACTTTGTATGGCTGAATTCGCACTGCATCCGCACCAAAGACGCACAGGAGGCATTTTTTGAGCCGCATCAAAATCAAATCGCACAGTGGTTCACACTTGTGCGATGCGATTCTGTGCGTACTTGCAGATCGCACTGCGATATGCAATCAAACTGGGGGTGTCGTTAACGTTTAATTGACACCCCCTGCGTATCGCATATGGCAGTGGGAACTGCTAGATGCGTGGATGCGATGCGGTAACACGCTGCATATTCGCAGCATTCCCGCATCGCACAAGTGTGAACCGAGCCTAAGACTGAAATCCAGTCATTTTTCATCTCTCTGGTCATTTCTTTGTAAAAGGAAGCAAACACAGGTAAAATGGTCCCAAAATTAAATTTTGCATATTTTGGGGGTTTTGCCCTTAAAATGTTCACATCTTTGGCCAAAGGCTTAGGGAGGCAGAAAATGTGTCAAAACGGGATCAAAAGTCCCCAAAACGGATACAACAACACTTTAAAGCCCAAAATGTCAAGGAGAAAAGTGTTTTAATGTCACTTCCGGTTTTAAGGAGGTCACTTCCGGTTTGCCACTTCCGGTTTCAGACAATGCCAGTTTCCCAGGTAATTTCAAAGCTTTTTAAGTGCCCGTTCACACTCGTGCGGCTGCAGAGATCGCATTTAATTCGGAGCGCACTGCTCCTTCATTGCATGCGATCTCATGTGCGGTGCGAATTTCAGCCATACACTTTGTATGGCTGAATTCGCACTGCATCCGCACCAAAGACGCACAGGAGGCATTTTTTGAGCCGCATCAAAATCAAATCGCACAGTGGTTCACACTTGTGCGATGCGATTCTGTGCGTACTTGCAGATCGCACTGCGATATGCAATCAAACTGGGGGTGTCGTTAACGTTTAATTGACACCCCCTGCGTATCGCATATGGCAGTGGGAACTGCTAGATGCGTGGATGCGATGCGGTAACACGCTGCATATTCGCAGCGTTCCCGCATCGCACAAGTGTGAACCGAGCCTAAGACTGAAATCCAGTCATTTTTCATCTCTCTGGTCATTTCTTTGTAAAAGGAAGCAAACACAGGTAAAATGGTCCCAAAATTAAATTTTGCATATTTTGGGGGTTTTGCCCTTAAAATGTTCACATCTTTGGCCAAAGGCTTAGGGAGGCAGAAAATGTGTCAAAACGGGATCAAAAGTCCCCAAAACGGATACAACAACACTTTAAAGCCCAAAATGTCAAGGAGAAAAGTGTTTTAATGTCACTTCCGGTTTTAAGGAGGTCACTTCCGGTTTGCCACTTCCGGTTTCAGACAATGCCAGTTTCCCAGGTAATTTCAAAGCTTTTTAAGTGCCCGTTCACACTCGTGCGGCTGCAGAGATCGCATTTAATTCGGAGCGCACTGCTCCTTCATTACATGCGATCTCATGTGCGGTGCGAATTTCAGCCATACACTTTGTATGGCTGAATTCGCACTGCATCCGCACCAAAGACGCACAGGAGGCATTTTTTGAGCCGCATCAAAATCAAATCGCACAGTGGTTCACACTTGTGCGATGCGATTCTGTGCGTACTTGCAGATCGCACTGCGATATGCAATCAAACTGGGGGTGTCGTTAACGTTTAATTGACACCCCCTGCGTATCGCATATGGCAGTGGGAACTGCTAGATGCGTGGATGCGATGCGGTAACACGCTGCATATTCGCAGCGTTCCCGCATCGCACAAGTGTGAACCGAGCCTAAGACTGAAATCCAGTCATTTTTCATCTCTCTGGTCATTTCTTTGTAAAAGGAAGCAAACACAGGTAAAATGGTCCCAAAATTAAATTTTGCATATTTTGGGGGTTTTGCCCTTAAAATGTTCACATCTTTGGCCAAAGGCTTAGGGAGGCAGAAAATGTGTCAAAACGGGATCAAAAGTACCCAAAACGGATACAACAACACTTTAAAGCCCAAAATGTCAAGGAGAAAAGTGTTTTAATGTCACTTCCGGTTTTAAGGAGGTCACTTCCGGTTTGCCACTTCCGGTTTCAGACAATGCCAGTTTCCCAGGTAATTTCAAAGCTTTTTAAGTGCCCTTTCGCACTCGTGCGGCTGCGGAGATCGCATTTAATTCGGAGCGCACTGCTCCTTCATTACATGCGATCTCATGTGCGGTGCGAATTTCAGCCATACACTTTGTATGGCTGAATTCGCACTGCATCCGCACCAAAGACGCACAGGAGGCATTTTTTGAGCCGCATCAAAATCAAATCGCACAGTGGTTCACACTTGTGCGATGCGATTCTGTGCGTACTTGCAGATCGCACTGCGATATGCAATCAAACTGGGGGTGTCGTTAACGTTTAATTGACACCCCCTGCGTATCGCATATGGCAGTGGGAACTGCTAGATGCGTGGATGCGATGCGGTAACACGCTGCATATTCGCAGCATTCCCGCATCGCACAAGTGTGAACCGAGCCTAAGACTGAAATCCAGTCATTTTTCATCTCTCTGGTCATTTCTTTGTAAAAGGAAGCAAACACAGGTAAAATGGTCCCAAAATTAAATTTTGCATATTTTGGGGGTTTTGCCCTTAAAATGTTCACATCTTTGGCCAAAGGCTTAGGGAGGCAGAAAATGTGTCAAAACGGGATCAAAAGTCCCCAAAACGGATACAACAACACTTTAAAGCCCAAAATGTCAAGGAGAAAAGTGTTTTAATGTCACTTCCGGTTTTAAGGAGGTCACTTCCGGTTTGCCACTTCCGGTTTCAGACAATGCCAGTTTCCCAGGTAATTTCAAAGCTTTTTAAGTGCCCGTTCACACTCGTGCGGCTGCAGAGATCGCATTTAATTCGGAGCGCACTGCTCCTTCATTACATGCGATCTCATGTGCGGTGCGAATTTCAGCCATACACTTTGTATGGCTGAATTCGCACTGCATCCGCACCAAAGACGCACAGGAGGCATTTTTTGAGCCGCATCAAAATCAAATCGCACAGTGGTTCACACTTGTGCGATGCGATTCTGTGCGTACTTGCAGATCGCACTGCGATATGCAATCAAACTGGGGGTGTCGTTAACGTTTAATTGACACCCCCTGCGTATCGCATATGGCAGTGGGAACTGCTAGATGCGTGGATGCGATGCGGTAACACACTGCATATTCGCAGCGTTCCCGCATCGCACAAGTGTGAACCGAGCCTAAGACTGAAATCCAGTCATTTTTCATCTCTCTGGTCATTTCTTTGTAAAAGGAAGCAAACACAGGTAAAATGGTCCCAAAATTAAATTTTGCATATTTTGGGGGTTTTGCCCTTAAAATGTTCACATCTTTGGCCAAAGGCTTAGGGAGGCAGAAAATGTGTCAAAACGGGATCAAAAGTCCCCAAAACGGATACAACAACACTTTAAAGCCCAAAATGTCAAGGAGAAAAGTGTTTTAATGTCACTTCCGGTTTTAAGGAGGTCACTTCCGGTTTGCCACTTCCGGTTTCAGACAATGCCAGTTTCCCAGGTAATTTCAAAGCTTTTTAAGTGCCCGTTCACACTCGTGCGGCTGCAGAGATCGCATTTAATTCGGAGCGCACTGCTCCTTCATTACATGCGATCTCATGTGCGGTGCGAATTTCAGCCATACACTTTGTATGGCTGAATTCGCACTGCATCCGCACCAAAGACGCACAGGAGGCATTTTTTGAGCCGCATCAAAATCAAATCGCACAGTGGTTCACACTTGTGCGATGCGATTCTGTGCGTACTTGCAGATCGCACTGCGATATGCAATCAAACTGGGGGTGTCGTTAACGTTTAATTGACACCCCCTGCGTATCGCATATGGCAGTGGGAACTGCTAGATGCGTGGATGCGATGCGGTAACACGCTGCATATTCGCAGCGTTCCCGCATCGCACAAGTGTGAACCGAGCCTAAGACTGAAATCCAGTCATTTTTCATCTCTCTGGTCATTTCTTTGTAAAAGGAAGCAAACACAGGTAAAATGGTCCCAAAATTAAATTTTGCATATTTTGGGGGTTTTGCCCTTAAAATGTTCACATCTTTGGCCAAAGGCTTAGGGAGGCAGAAAATGTGTCAAAACGGGATCAAAAGTCCCCAAAACGGATACAACAACACTTTAAAGCCCAAAATGTCAAGGAGAAAAGTGTTTTAATGTCACTTCCGGTTTTAAGGAGGTCACTTCCGGTTTGCCACTTCCGGTTTCAGACAATGCCAGTTTCCCAGGTAATTTCAAAGCTTTTTAAGTGCCCTTTCGCACTCGTGCGGCTGCGGAGATCGCATTTAATTCGGAGCGCACTGCTCCTTCATTACATGCGATCTCATGTGCGGTGCGAATTTCAGCCATACACTTTGTATGGCTGAATTCGCACTGCATCCGCACCAAAGACGCACAGGAGGCATTTTTTGAGCCGCATCAAAATCAAATCGCACAGTGGTTCACACTTGTGCGATGCGATTCTGTGCGTACTTGCAGATCGCACTGCGATATGCAATCAAACTGGGGGTGTCGTTAACGTTTAATTGACACCCCCTGCGTATCGCATATGGCAGTGGGAACTGCTAGATGCGTGGATGCGATGCGGTAACACGCTGCATATTCGCAGCATTCCCGCATCGCACAAGTGTGAACCGAGCCTAAGACTGAAATCCAGTCATTTTTCATCTCTCTGGTCATTTCTTTGTAAAAGGAAGCAAACACAGGTAAAATGGTCCCAAAATTAAATTTTGCATATTTTGGGGGTTTTGCCCTTAAAATGTTCACATCTTTGGCCAAAGGCTTAGGGAGGCAGAAAATGTGTCAAAACGGGATCAAAAGTCCCCAAAACGGATACAACAACACTTTAAAGCCCAAAATGTCAAGGAGAAAAGTGTTTTAATGTCACTTCCGGTTTTAAGGAGGTCACTTCCGGTTTGCCACTTCCGGTTTCAGACAATGCCAGTTTCCCAGGTAATTTCAAAGCTTTTTAAGTGCCCGTTCACACTCGTGCGGCTGCAGAGATCGCATTTAATTCGGAGCGCACTGCTCCTTCATTACATGCGATCTCATGTGCGGTGCGAATTTCAGCCATACACTTTGTATGGCTGAATTCGCACTGCATCCGCACCAAAGACGCACAGGAGGCATTTTTTGAGCCGCATCAAAATCAAATCGCACAGTGGTTCACACTTGTGCGATGCGATTCTGTGCGTACTTGCAGATCGCACTGCGATATGCAATCAAACTGGGGGTGTCGTTAACGTTTAATTGACACCCCCTGCGTATCGCATATGGCAGTGGGAACTGCTAGATGCGTGGATGCGATGCGGTAACACGCTGCATATTCGCAGCGTTCCCGCATCGCACAAGTGTGAACCGAGCCTAAGACTGAAATCCAGTCATTTTTCATCTCTCTGGTCATTTCTTTGTAAAAGGAAGCAAACACAGGTAAAATGGTCCCAAAATTAAATTTTGCATATTTTGGGGGTTTTGCCCTTAAAATGTTCACATCTTTGGCCAAAGGCTTAGGGAGGCAGAAAATGTGTCAAAACGGGATCAAAAGTCCCCAAAACGGATACAACAACACTTTAAAGCCCAAAATGTCAAGGAGAAAAGTGTTTTAATGTCACTTCCGGTTTTAAGGAGGTCACTTCCGGTTTGCCACTTCCGGTTTCAGACAATGCCAGTTTCCCAGGTAATTTCAAAGCTTTTTAAGTGCCCTTTCGCACTCGTGCGGCTGCGGAGATCGCATTTAATTCGGAGCGCACTGCTCCTTCATTACATGCGATCTCATGTGCGGTGCGAATTTCAGCCATACACTTTGTATGGCTGAATTCGCACTGCATCCGCACCAAAGACGCACAGGAGGCATTTTTTGAGCCGCATCAAAATCAAATCGCACAGTGGTTCACACTTGTGCGATGCGATTCTGTGCGTACTTGCAGATCGCACTGCGATATGCAATCAAACTGGGGGTGTCGTTAACGTTTAATTGACACCCCCTGCGTATCGCATATGGCAGTGGGAACTGCTAGATGCGTGGATGCGATGCGGTAACACGCTGCATATTTGCAGCGTTCCCGCATCGCACAAGTGTGAACCGAGCCTAAGACTGAAATCCAGTCATTTTTCATCTCTCTGGTCATTTCTTTGTAAAAGGAAGCAAACACAGGTAAAATGGTCCCAAAATTAAATTTTGCATATTTTGGGGGTTTTGCCCTTAAAATGTTCACATCTTTGGCCAAAGGCTTAGGGAGGCAGAAAATGTGTCAAAACGGGATCAAAAGTCCCCAAAACGGATACAACAACACTTTAAAGCCCAAAATGTCAAGGAGAAAAGTGTTTTAATGTCACTTCCGGTTTTAAGGAGGTCACTTCCGGTTTGCCACTTCCGGTTTCAGACAATGCCAGTTTCCCAGGTAATTTCAAAGCTTTTTAAGTGCCCTTTCGCACTCGTGCGGCTGCGGAGATCGCATTTAATTCGGAGCGCACTGCTCCTTCATTACATGCGATCTCATGTGCGGTGCGAATTTCAGCCATACACTTTGGCTGAATTCGCACTGCATCCGCACCAAAGACGCACAGGAGGCATTTTTTGAGCCGCATCAAAATCAAATCGCACAGTGGTTCACACTTGTGCGATGCGATTCTGTGCGTACTTGCAGATCGCACTGCGATATGCAATCAAACTGGGGGTGTCGTTAACGTTTAATTGACACCCCCTGCGTATCGCATATGGCAGTGGGAACTGCTAGATGCGTGGATGCGATGCGGTAACACGCTGCATATTCGCAGCGTTCCCGCATCGCACAAGTGTGAACCGAGCCTAAGACTGAAATCCAGTCATTTTTCATCTCTCTGGTCATTTCTTTGTAAAAGGAAGCAAACACAGGTAAAATGGTCCCAAAATTAAATTTTGCATATTTTGGGGGTTTTGCCCTTAAAATGTTCACATCTTTGGCCAAAGGCTTAGGGAGGCAGAAAATGTGTCAAAACGGGATCAAAAGTCCCCAAAACGGATACAACAACACTTTAAAGCCCAAAATGTCAAGGAGAAAAGTGTTTTAATGTCACTTCCGGTTTTAAGGAGGTCACTTCCGGTTTGCCACTTCCGGTTTCAGACAATGCCAGTTTCCCAGGTAATTTCAAAGCTTTTTAAGTGCCCGTTCACACTCGTGCGGCTGCAGAGATCGCATTTAATTCGGAGCGCACTGCTCCTTCATTACATGCGATCTCATGTGCGGTGCGAATTTCAGCCATACACTTTGTATGGCTGAATTCGCACTGCATCCGCACCAAAGACGCACAGGAGGCATTTTTTGAGCCGCATCAAAATCAAATCGCACAGTGGTTCACACTTGTGCGATGCGATTCTGTGCGTACTTGCAGATCGCACTGCGATATGCAATCAAACTGGGGGTGTCGTTAACGTTTAATTGACACCCCCTGCGTATCGCATATGGCAGTGGGAACTGCTAGATGCGTGGATGCGATGCGGTAACACGCTGCATATTCGCAGCGTTCCCGCATCGCACAAGTGTGAACCGAGCCTAAGACTGAAATCCAGTCATTTTTCATCTCTCTGGTCATTTCTTTGTAAAAGGAAGCAAACACAGGTAAAATGGTCCCAAAATTAAATTTTGCATATTTTGGGGGTTTTGCCCTTAAAATGTTCACATCTTTGGCCAAAGGCTTAGGGAGGCAGAAAATGTGTCAAAACGGGATCAAAAGTCCCCAAAACGGATACAACAACACTTTAAAGCCCAAAATGTCAAGGAGAAAAGTGTTTTAATGTCACTTCCGGTTTTAAGGAGGTCACTTCCGGTTTGCCACTTCCGGTTTCAGACAATGCCAGTTTCCCAGGTAATTTCAAAGCTTTTTAAGTGCCCTTTCGCACTCGTGCGGCTGCGGAGATCGCATTTAATTCGGAGCGCACTGCTCCTTCATTACATGCGATCTCATGTGCGGTGCGAATTTCAGCCATACACTTTGTATGGCTGAATTCGCACTGCATCCGCACCAAAGACGCACAGGAGGCATTTTTTGAGCCGCATCAAAATCAAATCGCACAGTGGTTCACACTTGTGCGATGCGATTCTGTGCGTACTTGCAGATCGCACTGCGATATGCAATCAAACTGGGGGTGTCATTAACGTTTAATTGACACCCCCTGCGTATCGCATATGGCAGTGGGAACTGCTAGATGCGTGGATGCGATGCGGTAACACGCTGCATATTCGCAGCGTTCCCGCATCGCACAAGTGTGAACCGAGCCTAAGACTGAAATCCAGTCATTTTTCATCTCTCTGGTCATTTCTTTGTAAAAGGAAGCAAACACAGGTAAAATGGTCCCAAAATTAAATTTTGCATATTTTGGGGGTTTTGCCCTTAAAATGTTCACATCTTTGGCCAAAGGCTTAGGGAGGCAGAAAATGTGTCAAAACGGGATCAAAAGTCCCCAAAACGGATACAACAACACTTTAAAGCCCAAAATGTCAAGGAGAAAAGTGTTTTAATGTCACTTCCGGTTTTAAGGAGGTCACTTCCGGTTTGCCACTTCCGGTTTCAGACAATGCCAGTTTCCCAGGTAATTTCAAAGCTTTTTAAGTGCCCTTTCGCACTCGTGCGGCTGCGGAGATCGCATTTAATTCGGAGCGCACTGCTCCTTCATTACATGCGATCTCATGTGCGGTGCGAATTTCAGCCATACACTTTGTATGGCTGAATTCGCACTGCATCCGCACCAAAGACGCACAGGAGGCATTTTTTGAGCCGCATCAAAATCAAATCGCACAGTGGTTCACACTTGTGCGATGCGATTCTGTGCGTACTTGCAGATCGCACTGCGATATGCAATCAAACTGGGGGTGTCGTTAACGTTTAATTGACACCCCCTGCGTATCGCATATGGCAGTGGGAACTGCTAGATGCGTGGATGCGATGCGGTAACACGCTGCATATTCGCAGCATTCCCGCATCGCACAAGTGTGAACCGAGCCTAAGACTGAAATCCAGTCATTTTTCATCTCTCTGGTCATTTCTTTGTAAAAGGAAGCAAACACAGGTAAAATGGTCCCAAAATTAAATTTTGCATATTTTGGGGGTTTTGCCCTTAAAATGTTCACATCTTTGGCCAAAGGCTTAGGGAGGCAGAAAATGTGTCAAAACGGGATCAAAAGTCCCCAAAACGGATACAACAACACTTTAAAGCCCAAAATGTCAAGGAGAAAAGTGTTTTAATGTCACTTCCGGTTTTAAGGAGGTCACTTCCGGTTTGCCACTTCCGGTTTCAGACAATGCCAGTTTCCCAGGTAATTTCAAAGCTTTTTAAGTGCCCGTTCACACTCGTGCGGCTGCAGAGATCGCATTTAATTCGGAGCGCACTGCTCCTTCATTACATGCGATCTCATGTGCGGTGCGAATTTCAGCCATACACTTTGTATGGCTGAATTCGCACTGCATCCGCACCAAAGACGCACAGGAGGCATTTTTTGAGCCGCATCAAAATCAAATCGCACAGTGGTTCACACTTGTGCGATGCGATTCTGTGCGTACTTGCAGATCGCACTGCGATATGCAATCAAACTGGGGGTGTCGTTAACGTTTAATTGACACCCCCTGCGTATCGCATATGGCAGTGGGAACTGCTAGATGCGTGGATGCGATGCGGTAACACGCTGCATATTCGCAGCGTTCCCGCATCGCACAAGTGTGAACCGAGCCTAAGACTGAAATCCAGTCATTTTTCATCTCTCTGGTCATTTCTTTGTAAAAGGAAGCAAACACAGGTAAAATGGTCCCAAAATTAAATTTTGCATATTTTGGGGGTTTTGCCCTTAAAATGTTCACATCTTTGGCCAAAGGCTTAGGGAGGCAGAAAATGTGTCAAAACGGGATCAAAAGTACCCAAAACGGATACAACAACACTTTAAAGCCCAAAATGTCAAGGAGAAAAGTGTTTTAATGTCACTTCCGGTTTTAAGGAGGTCACTTCCGGTTTGCCACTTCCGGTTTCAGACAATGCCAGTTTCCCAGGTAATTTCAAAGCTTTTTAAGTGCCCTTTCGCACTCGTGCGGCTGCGGAGATCGCATTTAATTCGGAGCGCACTGCTCCTTCATTACATGCGATCTCATGTGCGGTGCGAATTTCAGCCATACACTTTGTATGGCTGAATTCGCACTGCATCCGCACCAAAGACGCACAGGAGGCATTTTTTGAGCCGCATCAAAATCAAATCGCACAGTGGTTCACACTTGTGCGATGCGATTCTGTGCGTACTTGCAGATCGCACTGCGATATGCAATCAAACTGGGGGTGTCGTTAACGTTTAATTGACACCCCCTGCGTATCGCATATGGCAGTGGGAACTGCTAGATGCGTGGATGCGATGCGGTAACACGCTGCATATTCGCAGCATTCCCGCATCGCACAAGTGTGAACCGAGCCTAAGACTGAAATCCAGTCATTTTTCATCTCTCTGGTCATTTCTTTGTAAAAGGAAGCAAACACAGGTAAAATGGTCCCAAAATTAAATTTTGCATATTTTGGGGGTTTTGCCCTTAAAATGTTCACATCTTTGGCCAAAGGCTTAGGGAGGCAGAAAATGTGTCAAAACGGGATCAAAAGTCCCCAAAACGGATACAACAACACTTTAAAGCCCAAAATGTCAAGGAGAAAAGTGTTTTAATGTCACTTCCGGTTTTAAGGAGGTCACTTCCGGTTTGCCACTTCCGGTTTCAGACAATGCCAGTTTCCCAGGTAATTTCAAAGCTTTTTAAGTGCCCGTTCACACTCGTGCGGCTGCAGAGATCGCATTTAATTCGGAGCGCACTGCTCCTTCATTACATGCGATCTCATGTGCGGTGCGAATTTCAGCCATACACTTTGTATGGCTGAATTCGCACTGCATCCGCACCAAAGACGCACAGGAGGCATTTTTTGAGCCGCATCAAAATCAAATCGCACAGTGGTTCACACTTGTGCGATGCGATTCTGTGCGTACTTGCAGATCGCACTGCGATATGCAATCAAACTGGGGGTGTCGTTAACGTTTAATTGACACCCCCTGCGTATCGCATATGGCAGTGGGAACTGCTAGATGCGTGGATGCGATGCGGTAACACACTGCATATTCGCAGCGTTCCCGCATCGCACAAGTGTGAACCGAGCCTAAGACTGAAATCCAGTCATTTTTCATCTCTCTGGTCATTTCTTTGTAAAAGGAAGCAAACACAGGTAAAATGGTCCCAAAATTAAATTTTGCATATTTTGGGGGTTTTGCCCTTAAAATGTTCACATCTTTGGCCAAAGGCTTAGGGAGGCAGAAAATGTGTCAAAACGGGATCAAAAGTCCCCAAAACGGATACAACAACACTTTAAAGCCCAAAATGTCAAGGAGAAAAGTGTTTTAATGTCACTTCCGGTTTTAAGGAGGTCACTTCCGGTTTGCCACTTCCGGTTTCAGACAATGCCAGTTTCCCAGGTAATTTCAAAGCTTTTTAAGTGCCCGTTCACACTCGTGCGGCTGCAGAGATCGCATTTAATTCGGAGCGCACTGCTCCTTCATTGCATGCGATCTCATGTGCGGTGCGAATTTCAGCCATACACTTTGTATGGCTGAATTCGCACTGCATCCGCACCAAAGACGCACAGGAGGCATTTTTTGAGCCGCATCAAAATCAAATCGCACAGTGGTTCACACTTGTGCGATGCGATTCTGTGCGTACTTGCAGATCGCACTGCGATATGCAATCAAACTGGGGGTGTCGTTAACGTTTAATTGACACCCCCTGCGTATCGCATATGGCAGTGGGAACTGCTAGATGCGTGGATGCGATGCGGTAACACGCTGCATATTCGCAGCGTTCCCGCATCGCACAAGTGTGAACCGAGCCTAAGACTGAAATCCAGTCATTTTTCATCTCTCTGGTCATTTCTTTGTAAAAGGAAGCAAACACAGGTAAAATGGTCCCAAAATTAAATTTTGCATATTTTGGGGGTTTTGCCCTTAAAATGTTCACATCTTTGGCCAAAGGCTTAGGGAGGCAGAAAATGTGTCAAAACGGGATCAAAAGTCCCCAAAACGGATACAACAACACTTTAAAGCCCAAAATGTCAAGGAGAAAAGTGTTTTAATGTCACTTCCGGTTTTAAGGAGGTCACTTCCGGTTTGCCACTTCCGGTTTCAGACAATGCCAGTTTCCCAGGTAATTTCAAAGCTTTTTAAGTGCCCGTTCACACTCGTGCGGCTGCAGAGATCGCATTTAATTCGGAGCGCACTGCTCCTTCATTACATGCGATCTCATGTGCGGTGCGAATTTCAGCCATACACTTTGTATGGCTGAATTCGCACTGCATCCGCACCAAAGACGCACAGGAGGCATTTTTTGAGCCGCATCAAAATCAAATCGCACAGTGGTTCACACTTGTGCGATGCGATTCTGTGCGTACTTGCAGATCGCACTGCGATATGCAATCAAACTGGGGGTGTCGTTAACGTTTAATTGACACCCCCTGCGTATCGCATATGGCAGTGGGAACTGCTAGATGCGTGGATGCGATGCGGTAACACGCTGCATATTCGCAGCGTTCCCGCATCGCACAAGTGTGAACCGAGCCTAAGACTGAAATCCAGTCATTTTTCATCTCTCTGGTCATTTCTTTGTAAAAGGAAGCAAACACAGGTAAAATGGTCCCAAAATTAAATTTTGCATATTTTGGGGGTTTTGCCCTTAAAATGTTCACATCTTTGGCCAAAGGCTTAGGGAGGCAGAAAATGTGTCAAAACGGGATCAAAAGTACCCAAAACGGATACAACAACACTTTAAAGCCCAAAATGTCAAGGAGAAAAGTGTTTTAATGTCACTTCCGGTTTTAAGGAGGTCACTTCCGGTTTGCCACTTCCGGTTTCAGACAATGCCAGTTTCCCAGGTAATTTCAAAGCTTTTTAAGTGCCCTTTCGCACTCGTGCGGCTGCGGAGATCGCATTTAATTCGGAGCGCACTGCTCCTTCATTACATGCGATCTCATGTGCGGTGCGAATTTCAGCCATACACTTTGTATGGCTGAATTCGCACTGCATCCGCACCAAAGACGCACAGGAGGCATTTTTTGAGCCGCATCAAAATCAAATCGCACAGTGGTTCACACTTGTGCGATGCGATTCTGTGCGTACTTGCAGATCGCACTGCGATATGCAATCAAACTGGGGGTGTCGTTAACGTTTAATTGACACCCCCTGCGTATCGCATATGGCAGTGGGAACTGCTAGATGCGTGGATGCGATGCGGTAACACGCTGCATATTCGCAGCATTCCCGCATCGCACAAGTGTGAACCGAGCCTAAGACTGAAATCCAGTCATTTTTCATCTCTCTGGTCATTTCTTTGTAAAAGGAAGCAAACACAGGTAAAATGGTCCCAAAATTAAATTTTGCATATTTTGGGGGTTTTGCCCTTAAAATGTTCACATCTTTGGCCAAAGGCTTAGGGAGGCAGAAAATGTGTCAAAACGGGATCAAAAGTCCCCAAAACGGATACAACAACACTTTAAAGCCCAAAATGTCAAGGAGAAAAGTGTTTTAATGTCACTTCCGGTTTTAAGGAGGTCACTTCCGGTTTGCCACTTCCGGTTTCAGACAATGCCAGTTTCCCAGGTAATTTCAAAGCTTTTTAAGTGCCCGTTCACACTCGTGCGGCTGCAGAGATCGCATTTAATTCGGAGCGCACTGCTCCTTCATTACATGCGATCTCATGTGCGGTGCGAATTTCAGCCATACACTTTGTATGGCTGAATTCGCACTGCATCCGCACCAAAGACGCACAGGAGGCATTTTTTGAGCCGCATCAAAATCAAATCGCACAGTGGTTCACACTTGTGCGATGCGATTCTGTGCGTACTTGCAGATCGCACTGCGATATGCAATCAAACTGGGGGTGTCGTTAACGTTTAATTGACACCCCCTGCGTATCGCATATGGCAGTGGGAACTGCTAGATGCGTGGATGCGATGCGGTAACACGCTGCATATTCGCAGCGTTCCCGCATCGCACAAGTGTGAACCGAGCCTAAGACTGAAATCCAGTCATTTTTCATCTCTCTGGTCATTTCTTTGTAAAAGGAAGCAAACACAGGTAAAATGGTCCCAAAATTAAATTTTGCATATTTTGGGGGTTTTGCCCTTAAAATGTTCACATCTTTGGCCAAAGGCTTAGGGAGGCAGAAAATGTGTCAAAACGGGATCAAAAGTCCCCAAAACGGATACAACAACACTTTAAAGCCCAAAATGTCAAGGAGAAAAGTGTTTTAATGTCACTTCCGGTTTTAAGGAGGTCACTTCCGGTTTGCCACTTCCGGTTTCAGACAATGCCAGTTTCCCAGGTAATTTCAAAGCTTTTTAAGTGCCCTTTCGCACTCGTGCGGCTGCGGAGATCGCATTTAATTCGGAGCGCACTGCTCCTTCATTACATGCGATCTCATGTGCGGTGCGAATTTCAGCCATACACTTTGTATGGCTGAATTCGCACTGCATCCGCACCAAAGACGCACAGGAGGCATTTTTTGAGCCGCATCAAAATCAAATCGCACAGTGGTTCACACTTGTGCGATGCGATTCTGTGCGTACTTGCAGATCGCACTGCGATATGCAATCAAACTGGGGGTGTCGTTAACGTTTAATTGACACCCCCTGCGTATCGCATATGGCAGTGGGAACTGCTAGATGCGTGGATGCGATGCGGTAACACGCTGCATATTTGCAGCGTTCCCGCATCGCACAAGTGTGAACCGAGCCTAAGACTGAAATCCAGTCATTTTTCATCTCTCTGGTCATTTCTTTGTAAAAGGAAGCAAACACAGGTAAAATGGTCCCAAAATTAAATTTTGCATATTTTGGGGGTTTTGCCCTTAAAATGTTCACATCTTTGGCCAAAGGCTTAGGGAGGCAGAAAATGTGTCAAAACGGGATCAAAAGTCCCCAAAACGGATACAACAACACTTTAAAGCCCAAAATGTCAAGGAGAAAAGTGTTTTAATGTCACTTCCGGTTTTAAGGAGGTCACTTCCGGTTTGCCACTTCCGGTTTCAGACAATGCCAGTTTCCCAGGTAATTTCAAAGCTTTTTAAGTGCCCTTTCGCACTCGTGCGGCTGCGGAGATCGCATTTAATTCGGAGCGCACTGCTCCTTCATTACATGCGATCTCATGTGCGGTGCGAATTTCAGCCATACACTTTGTATGGCTGAATTCGCACTGCATCCGCACCAAAGACGCACAGGAGGCATTTTTTGAGCCGCATCAAAATCAAATCGCACAGTGGTTCACACTTGTGCGATGCGATTCTGTGCGTACTTGCAGATCGCACTGCGATATGCAATCAAACTGGGGGTGTCGTTAACGTTTAATTGACACCCCCTGCGTATCGCATATGGCAGTGGGAACTGCTAGATGCGTGGATGCGATGCGGTAACACGCTGCATATTCGCAGCGTTCCCGCATCGCACAAGTGTGAACCGAGCCTAAGACTGAAATCCAGTCATTTTTCATCTCTCTGGTCATTTCTTTGTAAAAGGAAGCAAACACAGGTAAAATGGTCCCAAAATTAAATTTTGCATATTTTGGGGGTTTTGCCCTTAAAATGTTCACATCTTTGGCCAAAGGCTTAGGGAGGCAGAAAATGTGTCAAAACGGGATCAAAAGTCCCCAAAACGGATACAACAACACTTTAAAGCCCAAAATGTCAAGGAGAAAAGTGTTTTAATGTCACTTCCGGTTTTAAGGAGGTCACTTCCGGTTTGCCACTTCCGGTTTCAGACAATGCCAGTTTCCCAGGTAATTTCAAAGCTTTTTAAGTGCCCGTTCACACTCGTGCGGCTGCAGAGATCGCATTTAATTCGGAGCGCACTGCTCCTTCATTACATGCGATCTCATGTGCGGTGCGAATTTCAGCCATACACTTTGTATGGCTGAATTCGCACTGCATCCGCACCAAAGACGCACAGGAGGCATTTTTTGAGCCGCATCAAAATCAAATCGCACAGTGGTTCACACTTGTGCGATGCGATTCTGTGCGTACTTGCAGATCGCACTGCGATATGCAATCAAACTGGGGGTGTCGTTAACGTTTAATTGACACCCCCTGCGTATCGCATATGGCAGTGGGAACTGCTAGATGCGTGGATGCGATGCGGTAACACGCTGCATATTCGCAGCGTTCCCGCATCGCACAAGTGTGAACCGAGCCTAAGACTGAAATCCAGTCATTTTTCATCTCTCTGGTCATTTCTTTGTAAAAGGAAGCAAACACAGGTAAAATGGTCCCAAAATTAAATTTTGCATATTTTGGGGGTTTTGCCCTTAAAATGTTCACATCTTTGGCCAAAGGCTTAGGGAGGCAGAAAATGTGTCAAAACGGGATCAAAAGTCCCCAAAACGGATACAACAACACTTTAAAGCCCAAAATGTCAAGGAGAAAAGTGTTTTAATGTCACTTCCGGTTTTAAGGAGGTCACTTCCGGTTTGCCACTTCCGGTTTCAGACAATGCCAGTTTCCCAGGTAATTTCAAAGCTTTTTAAGTGCCCTTTCGCACTCGTGCGGCTGCGGAGATCGCATTTAATTCGGAGCGCACTGCTCCTTCATTACATGCGATCTCATGTGCGGTGCGAATTTCAGCCATACACTTTGTATGGCTGAATTCGCACTGCATCCGCACCAAAGACGCACAGGAGGCATTTTTTGAGCCGCATCAAAATCAAATCGCACAGTGGTTCACACTTGTGCGATGCGATTCTGTGCGTACTTGCAGATCGCACTGCGATATGCAATCAAACTGGGGGTGTCATTAACGTTTAATTGACACCCCCTGCGTATCGCATATGGCAGTGGGAACTGCTAGATGCGTGGATGCGATGCGGTAACACGCTGCATATTCGCAGCGTTCCCGCATCGCACAAGTGTGAACCGAGCCTAAGACTGAAATCCAGTCATTTTTCATCTCTCTGGTCATTTCTTTGTAAAAGGAAGCAAACACAGGTAAAATGGTCCCAAAATTAAATTTTGCATATTTTGGGGGTTTTGCCCTTAAAATGTTCACATCTTTGGCCAAAGGCTTAGGGAGGCAGAAAATGTGTCAAAACGGGATCAAAAGTCCCCAAAACGGATACAACAACACTTTAAAGCCCAAAATGTCAAGGAGAAAAGTGTTTTAATGTCACTTCCGGTTTTAAGGAGGTCACTTCCGGTTTGCCACTTCCGGTTTCAGACAATGCCAGTTTCCCAGGTAATTTCAAAGCTTTTTAAGTGCCCTTTCGCACTCGTGCGGCTGCGGAGATCGCATTTAATTCGGAGCGCACTGCTCCTTCATTACATGCGATCTCATGTGCGGTGCGAATTTCAGCCATACACTTTGTATGGCTGAATTCGCACTGCATCCGCACCAAAGACGCACAGGAGGCATTTTTTGAGCCGCATCAAAATCAAATCGCACAGTGGTTCACACTTGTGCGATGCGATTCTGTGCGTACTTGCAGATCGCACTGCGATATGCAATCAAACTGGGGGTGTCGTTAACGTTTAATTGACACCCCCTGCGTATCGCATATGGCAGTGGGAACTGCTAGATGCGTGGATGCGATGCGGTAACACGCTGCATATTCGCAGCATTCCCGCATCGCACAAGTGTGAACCGAGCCTAAGACTGAAATCCAGTCATTTTTCATCTCTCTGGTCATTTCTTTGTAAAAGGAAGCAAACACAGGTAAAATGGTCCCAAAATTAAATTTTGCATATTTTGGGGGTTTTGCCCTTAAAATGTTCACATCTTTGGCCAAAGGCTTAGGGAGGCAGAAAATGTGTCAAAACGGGATCAAAAGTCCCCAAAACGGATACAACAACACTTTAAAGCCCAAAATGTCAAGGAGAAAAGTGTTTTAATGTCACTTCCGGTTTTAAGGAGGTCACTTCCGGTTTGCCACTTCCGGTTTCAGACAATGCCAGTTTCCCAGGTAATTTCAAAGCTTTTTAAGTGCCCGTTCACACTCGTGCGGCTGCAGAGATCGCATTTAATTCGGAGCGCACTGCTCCTTCATTACATGCGATCTCATGTGCGGTGCGAATTTCAGCCATACACTTTGTATGGCTGAATTCGCACTGCATCCGCACCAAAGACGCACAGGAGGCATTTTTTGAGCCGCATCAAAATCAAATCGCACAGTGGTTCACACTTGTGCGATGCGATTCTGTGCGTACTTGCAGATCGCACTGCGATATGCAATCAAACTGGGGGTGTCGTTAACGTTTAATTGACACCCCCTGCGTATCGCATATGGCAGTGGGAACTGCTAGATGCGTGGATGCGATGCGGTAACACGCTGCATATTCGCAGCGTTCCCGCATCGCACAAGTGTGAACCGAGCCTAAGACTGAAATCCAGTCATTTTTCATCTCTCTGGTCATTTCTTTGTAAAAGGAAGCAAACACAGGTAAAATGGTCCCAAAATTAAATTTTGCATATTTTGGGGGTTTTGCCCTTAAAATGTTCACATCTTTGGCCAAAGGCTTAGGGAGGCAGAAAATGTGTCAAAACGGGATCAAAAGTACCCAAAACGGATACAACAACACTTTAAAGCCCAAAATGTCAAGGAGAAAAGTGTTTTAATGTCACTTCCGGTTTTAAGGAGGTCACTTCCGGTTTGCCACTTCCGGTTTCAGACAATGCCAGTTTCCCAGGTAATTTCAAAGCTTTTTAAGTGCCCTTTCGCACTCGTGCGGCTGCGGAGATCGCATTTAATTCGGAGCGCACTGCTCCTTCATTACATGCGATCTCATGTGCGGTGCGAATTTCAGCCATACACTTTGTATGGCTGAATTCGCACTGCATCCGCACCAAAGACGCACAGGAGGCATTTTTTGAGCCGCATCAAAATCAAATCGCACAGTGGTTCACACTTGTGCGATGCGATTCTGTGCGTACTTGCAGATCGCACTGCGATATGCAATCAAACTGGGGGTGTCGTTAACGTTTAATTGACACCCCCTGCGTATCGCATATGGCAGTGGGAACTGCTAGATGCGTGGATGCGATGCGGTAACACGCTGCATATTCGCAGCATTCCCGCATCGCACAAGTGTGAACCGAGCCTAAGACTGAAATCCAGTCATTTTTCATCTCTCTGGTCATTTCTTTGTAAAAGGAAGCAAACACAGGTAAAATGGTCCCAAAATTAAATTTTGCATATTTTGGGGGTTTTGCCCTTAAAATGTTCACATCTTTGGCCAAAGGCTTAGGGAGGCAGAAAATGTGTCAAAACGGGATCAAAAGTCCCCAAAACGGATACAACAACACTTTAAAGCCCAAAATGTCAAGGAGAAAAGTGTTTTAATGTCACTTCCGGTTTTAAGGAGGTCACTTCCGGTTTGCCACTTCCGGTTTCAGACAATGCCAGTTTCCCAGGTAATTTCAAAGCTTTTTAAGTGCCCGTTCACACTCGTGCGGCTGCAGAGATCGCATTTAATTCGGAGCGCACTGCTCCTTCATTACATGCGATCTCATGTGCGGTGCGAATTTCAGCCATACACTTTGTATGGCTGAATTCGCACTGCATCCGCACCAAAGACGCACAGGAGGCATTTTTTGAGCCGCATCAAAATCAAATCGCACAGTGGTTCACACTTGTGCGATGCGATTCTGTGCGTACTTGCAGATCGCACTGCGATATGCAATCAAACTGGGGGTGTCGTTAACGTTTAATTGACACCCCCTGCGTATCGCATATGGCAGTGGGAACTGCTAGATGCGTGGATGCGATGCGGTAACACACTGCATATTCGCAGCGTTCCCGCATCGCACAAGTGTGAACCGAGCCTAAGACTGAAATCCAGTCATTTTTCATCTCTCTGGTCATTTCTTTGTAAAAGGAAGCAAACACAGGTAAAATGGTCCCAAAATTAAATTTTGCATATTTTGGGGGTTTTGCCCTTAAAATGTTCACATCTTTGGCCAAAGGCTTAGGGAGGCAGAAAATGTGTCAAAACGGGATCAAAAGTCCCCAAAACGGATACAACAACACTTTAAAGCCCAAAATGTCAAGGAGAAAAGTGTTTTAATGTCACTTCCGGTTTTAAGGAGGTCACTTCCGGTTTGCCACTTCCGGTTTCAGACAATGCCAGTTTCCCAGGTAATTTCAAAGCTTTTTAAGTGCCCGTTCACACTCGTGCGGCTGCAGAGATCGCATTTAATTCGGAGCGCACTGCTCCTTCATTGCATGCGATCTCATGTGCGGTGCGAATTTCAGCCATACACTTTGTATGGCTGAATTCGCACTGCATCCGCACCAAAGACGCACAGGAGGCATTTTTTGAGCCGCATCAAAATCAAATCGCACAGTGGTTCACACTTGTGCGATGCGATTCTGTGCGTACTTGCAGATCGCACTGCGATATGCAATCAAACTGGGGGTGTCGTTAACGTTTAATTGACACCCCCTGCGTATCGCATATGGCAGTGGGAACTGCTAGATGCGTGGATGCGATGCGGTAACACGCTGCATATTCGCAGCGTTCCCGCATCGCACAAGTGTGAACCGAGCCTAAGACTGAAATCCAGTCATTTTTCATCTCTCTGGTCATTTCTTTGTAAAAGGAAGCAAACACAGGTAAAATGGTCCCAAAATTAAATTTTGCATATTTTGGGGGTTTTGCCCTTAAAATGTTCACATCTTTGGCCAAAGGCTTAGGGAGGCAGAAAATGTGTCAAAACGGGATCAAAAGTCCCCAAAACGGATACAACAACACTTTAAAGCCCAAAATGTCAAGGAGAAAAGTGTTTTAATGTCACTTCCGGTTTTAAGGAGGTCACTTCCGGTTTGCCACTTCCGGTTTCAGACAATGCCAGTTTCCCAGGTAATTTCAAAGCTTTTTAAGTGCCCGTTCACACTCGTGCGGCTGCAGAGATCGCATTTAATTCGGAGCGCACTGCTCCTTCATTACATGCGATCTCATGTGCGGTGCGAATTTCAGCCATACACTTTGTATGGCTGAATTCGCACTGCATCCGCACCAAAGACGCACAGGAGGCATTTTTTGAGCCGCATCAAAATCAAATCGCACAGTGGTTCACACTTGTGCGATGCGATTCTGTGCGTACTTGCAGATCGCACTGCGATATGCAATCAAACTGGGGGTGTCGTTAACGTTTAATTGACACCCCCTGCGTATCGCATATGGCAGTGGGAACTGCTAGATGCGTGGATGCGATGCGGTAACACGCTGCATATTCGCAGCGTTCCCGCATCGCACAAGTGTGAACCGAGCCTAAGACTGAAATCCAGTCATTTTTCATCTCTCTGGTCATTTCTTTGTAAAAGGAAGCAAACACAGGTAAAATGGTCCCAAAATTAAATTTTGCATATTTTGGGGGTTTTGCCCTTAAAATGTTCACATCTTTGGCCAAAGGCTTAGGGAGGCAGAAAATGTGTCAAAACGGGATCAAAAGTACCCAAAACGGATACAACAACACTTTAAAGCCCAAAATGTCAAGGAGAAAAGTGTTTTAATGTCACTTCCGGTTTTAAGGAGGTCACTTCCGGTTTGCCACTTCCGGTTTCAGACAATGCCAGTTTCCCAGGTAATTTCAAAGCTTTTTAAGTGCCCTTTCGCACTCGTGCGGCTGCGGAGATCGCATTTAATTCGGAGCGCACTGCTCCTTCATTACATGCGATCTCATGTGCGGTGCGAATTTCAGCCATACACTTTGTATGGCTGAATTCGCACTGCATCCGCACCAAAGACGCACAGGAGGCATTTTTTGAGCCGCATCAAAATCAAATCGCACAGTGGTTCACACTTGTGCGATGCGATTCTGTGCGTACTTGCAGATCGCACTGCGATATGCAATCAAACTGGGGGTGTCGTTAACGTTTAATTGACACCCCCTGCGTATCGCATATGGCAGTGGGAACTGCTAGATGCGTGGATGCGATGCGGTAACACGCTGCATATTCGCAGCATTCCCGCATCGCACAAGTGTGAACCGAGCCTAAGACTGAAATCCAGTCATTTTTCATCTCTCTGGTCATTTCTTTGTAAAAGGAAGCAAACACAGGTAAAATGGTCCCAAAATTAAATTTTGCATATTTTGGGGGTTTTGCCCTTAAAATGTTCACATCTTTGGCCAAAGGCTTAGGGAGGCAGAAAATGTGTCAAAACGGGATCAAAAGTCCCCAAAACGGATACAACAACACTTTAAAGCCCAAAATGTCAAGGAGAAAAGTGTTTTAATGTCACTTCCGGTTTTAAGGAGGTCACTTCCGGTTTGCCACTTCCGGTTTCAGACAATGCCAGTTTCCCAGGTAATTTCAAAGCTTTTTAAGTGCCCTTTCGCACTCGTGCGGCTGCGGAGATCGCATTTAATTCGGAGCGCACTGCTCCTTCATTACATGCGATCTCATGTGCGGTGCGAATTTCAGCCATACACTTTGTATGGCTGAATTCGCACTGCATCCGCACCAAAGACGCACAGGAGGCATTTTTTGAGCCGCATCAAAATCAAATCGCACAGTGGTTCACACTTGTGCGATGCGATTCTGTGCGTACTTGCAGATCGCACTGCGATATGCAATCAAACTGGGGGTGTCATTAACGTTTAATTGACACCCCCTGCGTATCGCATATGGCAGTGGGAACTGCTAGATGCGTGGATGCGATGCGGTAACACGCTGCATATTCGCAGCGTTCCCGCATCGCACAAGTGTGAACCGAGCCTAAGACTGAAATCCAGTCATTTTTCATCTCTCTGGTCATTTCTTTGTAAAAGGAAGCAAACACAGGTAAAATGGTCCCAAAATTAAATTTTGCATATTTTGGGGGTTTTGCCCTTAAAATGTTCACATCTTTGGCCAAAGGCTTAGGGAGGCAGAAAATGTGTCAAAACGGGATCAAAAGTCCCCAAAACGGATACAACAACACTTTAAAGCCCAAAATGTCAAGGAGAAAAGTGTTTTAATGTCACTTCCGGTTTTAAGGAGGTCACTTCCGGTTTGCCACTTCCGGTTTCAGACAATGCCAGTTTCCCAGGTAATTTCAAAGCTTTTTAAGTGCCCTTTCGCACTCGTGCGGCTGCGGAGATCGCATTTAATTCGGAGCGCACTGCTCCTTCATTACATGCGATCTCATGTGCGGTGCGAATTTCAGCCATACACTTTGTATGGCTGAATTCGCACTGCATCCGCACCAAAGACGCACAGGAGGCATTTTTTGAGCCGCATCAAAATCAAATCGCACAGTGGTTCACACTTGTGCGATGCGATTCTGTGCGTACTTGCAGATCGCACTGCGATATGCAATCAAACTGGGGGTGTCGTTAACGTTTAATTGACACCCCCTGCGTATCGCATATGGCAGTGGGAACTGCTAGATGCGTGGATGCGATGCGGTAACACGCTGCATATTCGCAGCATTCCCGCATCGCACAAGTGTGAACCGAGCCTAAGACTGAAATCCAGTCATTTTTCATCTCTCTGGTCATTTCTTTGTAAAAGGAAGCAAACACAGGTAAAATGGTCCCAAAATTAAATTTTGCATATTTTGGGGGTTTTGCCCTTAAAATGTTCACATCTTTGGCCAAAGGCTTAGGGAGGCAGAAAATGTGTCAAAACGGGATCAAAAGTCCCCAAAACGGATACAACAACACTTTAAAGCCCAAAATGTCAAGGAGAAAAGTGTTTTAATGTCACTTCCGGTTTTAAGGAGGTCACTTCCGGTTTGCCACTTCCGGTTTCAGACAATGCCAGTTTCCCAGGTAATTTCAAAGCTTTTTAAGTGCCCGTTCACACTCGTGCGGCTGCAGAGATCGCATTTAATTCGGAGCGCACTGCTCCTTCATTACATGCGATCTCATGTGCGGTGCGAATTTCAGCCATACACTTTGTATGGCTGAATTCGCACTGCATCCGCACCAAAGACGCACAGGAGGCATTTTTTGAGCCGCATCAAAATCAAATCGCACAGTGGTTCACACTTGTGCGATGCGATTCTGTGCGTACTTGCAGATCGCACTGCGATATGCAATCAAACTGGGGGTGTCGTTAACGTTTAATTGACACCCCCTGCGTATCGCATATGGCAGTGGGAACTGCTAGATGCGTGGATGCGATGCGGTAACACGCTGCATATTCGCAGCGTTCCCGCATCGCACAAGTGTGAACCGAGCCTAAGACTGAAATCCAGTCATTTTTCATCTCTCTGGTCATTTCTTTGTAAAAGGAAGCAAACACAGGTAAAATGGTCCCAAAATTAAATTTTGCATATTTTGGGGGTTTTGCCCTTAAAATGTTCACATCTTTGGCCAAAGGCTTAGGGAGGCAGAAAATGTGTCAAAACGGGATCAAAAGTACCCAAAACGGATACAACAACACTTTAAAGCCCAAAATGTCAAGGAGAAAAGTGTTTTAATGTCACTTCCGGTTTTAAGGAGGTCACTTCCGGTTTGCCACTTCCGGTTTCAGACAATGCCAGTTTCCCAGGTAATTTCAAAGCTTTTTAAGTGCCCTTTCGCACTCGTGCGGCTGCGGAGATCGCATTTAATTCGGAGCGCACTGCTCCTTCATTACATGCGATCTCATGTGCGGTGCGAATTTCAGCCATACACTTTGTATGGCTGAATTCGCACTGCATCCGCACCAAAGACGCACAGGAGGCATTTTTTGAGCCGCATCAAAATCAAATCGCACAGTGGTTCACACTTGTGCGATGCGATTCTGTGCGTACTTGCAGATCGCACTGCGATATGCAATCAAACTGGGGGTGTCGTTAACGTTTAATTGACACCCCCTGCGTATCGCATATGGCAGTGGGAACTGCTAGATGCGTGGATGCGATGCGGTAACACGCTGCATATTCGCAGCATTCCCGCATCGCACAAGTGTGAACCGAGCCTAAGACTGAAATCCAGTCATTTTTCATCTCTCTGGTCATTTCTTTGTAAAAGGAAGCAAACACAGGTAAAATGGTCCCAAAATTAAATTTTGCATATTTTGGGGGTTTTGCCCTTAAAATGTTCACATCTTTGGCCAAAGGCTTAGGGAGGCAGAAAATGTGTCAAAACGGGATCAAAAGTCCCCAAAACGGATACAACAACACTTTAAAGCCCAAAATGTCAAGGAGAAAAGTGTTTTAATGTCACTTCCGGTTTTAAGGAGGTCACTTCCGGTTTGCCACTTCCGGTTTCAGACAATGCCAGTTTCCCAGGTAATTTCAAAGCTTTTTAAGTGCCCGTTCACACTCGTGCGGCTGCAGAGATCGCATTTAATTCGGAGCGCACTGCTCCTTCATTACATGCGATCTCATGTGCGGTGCGAATTTCAGCCATACACTTTGTATGGCTGAATTCGCACTGCATCCGCACCAAAGACGCACAGGAGGCATTTTTTGAGCCGCATCAAAATCAAATCGCACAGTGGTTCACACTTGTGCGATGCGATTCTGTGCGTACTTGCAGATCGCACTGCGATATGCAATCAAACTGGGGGTGTCGTTAACGTTTAATTGACACCCCCTGCGTATCGCATATGGCAGTGGGAACTGCTAGATGCGTGGATGCGATGCGGTAACACGCTGCATATTCGCAGCGTTCCCGCATCGCACAAGTGTGAACCGAGCCTAAGACTGAAATCCAGTCATTTTTCATCTCTCTGGTCATTTCTTTGTAAAAGGAAGCAAACACAGGTAAAATGGTCCCAAAATTAAATTTTGCATATTTTGGGGGTTTTGCCCTTAAAATGTTCACATCTTTGGCCAAAGGCTTAGGGAGGCAGAAAATGTGTCAAAACGGGATCAAAAGTACCCAAAACGGATACAACAACACTTTAAAGCCCAAAATGTCAAGGAGAAAAGTGTTTTAATGTCACTTCCGGTTTTAAGGAGGTCACTTCCGGTTTGCCACTTCCGGTTTCAGACAATGCCAGTTTCCCAGGTAATTTCAAAGCTTTTTAAGTGCCCTTTCGCACTCGTGCGGCTGCGGAGATCGCATTTAATTCGGAGCGCACTGCTCCTTCATTACATGCGATCTCATGTGCGGTGCGAATTTCAGCCATACACTTTGTATGGCTGAATTCGCACTGCATCCGCACCAAAGACGCACAGGAGGCATTTTTTGAGCCGCATCAAAATCAAATCGCACAGTGGTTCACACTTGTGCGATGCGATTCTGTGCGTACTTGCAGATCGCACTGCGATATGCAATCAAACTGGGGGTGTCGTTAACGTTTAATTGACACCCCCTGCGTATCGCATATGGCAGTGGGAACTGCTAGATGCGTGGATGCGATGCGGTAACACGCTGCATATTCGCAGCATTCCCGCATCGCACAAGTGTGAACCGAGCCTAAGACTGAAATCCAGTCATTTTTCATCTCTCTGGTCATTTCTTTGTAAAAGGAAGCAAACACAGGTAAAATGGTCCCAAAATTAAATTTTGCATATTTTGGGGGTTTTGCCCTTAAAATGTTCACATCTTTGGCCAAAGGCTTAGGGAGGCAGAAAATGTGTCAAAACGGGATCAAAAGTCCCCAAAACGGATACAACAACACTTTAAAGCCCAAAATGTCAAGGAGAAAAGTGTTTTAATGTCACTTCCGGTTTTAAGGAGGTCACTTCCGGTTTGCCACTTCCGGTTTCAGACAATGCCAGTTTCCCAGGTAATTTCAAAGCTTTTTAAGTGCCCTTTCGCACTCGTGCGGCTGCGGAGATCGCATTTAATTCGGAGCGCACTGCTCCTTCATTACATGCGATCTCATGTGCGGTGCGAATTTCAGCCATACACTTTGTATGGCTGAATTCGCACTGCATCCGCACCAAAGACGCACAGGAGGCATTTTTTGAGCCGCATCAAAATCAAATCGCACAGTGGTTCACACTTGTGCGATGCGATTCTGTGCGTACTTGCAGATCGCACTGCGATATGCAATCAAACTGGGGGTGTCATTAACGTTTAATTGACACCCCCTGCGTATCGCATATGGCAGTGGGAACTGCTAGATGCGTGGATGCGATGCGGTAACACGCTGCATATTCGCAGCGTTCCCGCATCGCACAAGTGTGAACCGAGCCTAAGACTGAAATCCAGTCATTTTTCATCTCTCTGGTCATTTCTTTGTAAAAGGAAGCAAACACAGGTAAAATGGTCCCAAAATTAAATTTTGCATATTTTGGGGGTTTTGCCCTTAAAATGTTCACATCTTTGGCCAAAGGCTTAGGGAGGCAGAAAATGTGTCAAAACGGGATCAAAAGTACCCAAAACGGATACAACAACACTTTAAAGCCCAAAATGTCAAGGAGAAAAGTGTTTTAATGTCACTTCCGGTTTTAAGGAGGTCACTTCCGGTTTGCCACTTCCGGTTTCAGACAATGCCAGTTTCCCAGGTAATTTCAAAGCTTTTTAAGTGCCCTTTCGCACTCGTGCGGCTGCGGAGATCGCATTTAATTCGGAGCGCACTGCTCCTTCATTACATGCGATCTCATGTGCGGTGCGAATTTCAGCCATACACTTTGTATGGCTGAATTCGCACTGCATCCGCACCAAAGACGCACAGGAGGCATTTTTTGAGCCGCATCAAAATCAAATCGCACAGTGGTTCACACTTGTGCGATGCGATTCTGTGCGTACTTGCAGATCGCACTGCGATATGCAATCAAACTGGGGGTGTCGTTAACGTTTAATTGACACCCCCTGCGTATCGCATATGGCAGTGGGAACTGCTAGATGCGTGGATGCGATGCGGTAACACACTGCATATTCGCAGCGTTCCCGCATCGCACAAGTGTGAACCGAGCCTAAGACTGAAATCCAGTCATTTTTCATCTCTCTGGTCATTTCTTTGTAAAAGGAAGCAAACACAGGTAAAATGGTCCCAAAATTAAATTTTGCATATTTTGGGGGTTTTGCCCTTAAAATGTTCACATCTTTGGCCAAAGGCTTAGGGAGGCAGAAAATGTGTCAAAACGGGATCAAAAGTCCCCAAAACGGATACAACAACACTTTAAAGCCCAAAATGTCAAGGAGAAAAGTGTTTTAATGTCACTTCCGGTTTTAAGGAGGTCACTTCCGGTTTGCCACTTCCGGTTTCAGACAATGCCAGTTTCCCAGGTAATTTCAAAGCTTTTTAAGTGCCCGTTCACACTCGTGCGGCTGCAGAGATCGCATTTAATTCGGAGCGCACTGCTCCTTCATTGCATGCGATCTCATGTGCGGTGCGAATTTCAGCCATACACTTTGTATGGCTGAATTCGCACTGCATCCGCACCAAAGACGCACAGGAGGCATTTTTTGAGCCGCATCAAAATCAAATCGCACAGTGGTTCACACTTGTGCGATGCGATTCTGTGCGTACTTGCAGATCGCACTGCGATATGCAATCAAACTGGGGGTGTCGTTAACGTTTAATTGACACCCCCTGCGTATCGCATATGGCAGTGGGAACTGCTAGATGCGTGGATGCGATGCGGTAACACGCTGCATATTCGCAGCGTTCCCGCATCGCACAAGTGTGAACCGAGCCTAAGACTGAAATCCAGTCATTTTTCATCTCTCTGGTCATTTCTTTGTAAAAGGAAGCAAACACAGGTAAAATGGTCCCAAAATTAAATTTTGCATATTTTGGGGGTTTTGCCCTTAAAATGTTCACATCTTTGGCCAAAGGCTTAGGGAGGCAGAAAATGTGTCAAAACGGGATCAAAAGTCCCCAAAACGGATACAACAACACTTTAAAGCCCAAAATGTCAAGGAGAAAAGTGTTTTAATGTCACTTCCGGTTTTAAGGAGGTCACTTCCGGTTTGCCACTTCCGGTTTCAGACAATGCCAGTTTCCCAGGTAATTTCAAAGCTTTTTAAGTGCCCGTTCACACTCGTGCGGCTGCAGAGATCGCATTTAATTCGGAGCGCACTGCTCCTTCATTACATGCGATCTCATGTGCGGTGCGAATTTCAGCCATACACTTTGTATGGCTGAATTCGCACTGCATCCGCACCAAAGACGCACAGGAGGCATTTTTTGAGCCGCATCAAAATCAAATCGCACAGTGGTTCACACTTGTGCGATGCGATTCTGTGCGTACTTGCAGATCGCACTGCGATATGCAATCAAACTGGGGGTGTCGTTAACGTTTAATTGACACCCCCTGCGTATCGCATATGGCAGTGGGAACTGCTAGATGCGTGGATGCGATGCGGTAACACGCTGCATATTCGCAGCGTTCCCGCATCGCACAAGTGTGAACCGAGCCTAAGACTGAAATCCAGTCATTTTTCATCTCTCTGGTCATTTCTTTGTAAAAGGAAGCAAACACAGGTAAAATGGTCCCAAAATTAAATTTTGCATATTTTGGGGGTTTTGCCCTTAAAATGTTCACATCTTTGGCCAAAGGCTTAGGGAGGCAGAAAATGTGTCAAAACGGGATCAAAAGTACCCAAAACGGATACAACAACACTTTAAAGCCCAAAATGTCAAGGAGAAAAGTGTTTTAATGTCACTTCCGGTTTTAAGGAGGTCACTTCCGGTTTGCCACTTCCGGTTTCAGACAATGCCAGTTTCCCAGGTAATTTCAAAGCTTTTTAAGTGCCCTTTCGCACTCGTGCGGCTGCGGAGATCGCATTTAATTCGGAGCGCACTGCTCCTTCATTACATGCGATCTCATGTGCGGTGCGAATTTCAGCCATACACTTTGTATGGCTGAATTCGCACTGCATCCGCACCAAAGACGCACAGGAGGCATTTTTTGAGCCGCATCAAAATCAAATCGCACAGTGGTTCACACTTGTGCGATGCGATTCTGTGCGTACTTGCAGATCGCACTGCGATATGCAATCAAACTGGGGGTGTCGTTAACGTTTAATTGACACCCCCTGCGTATCGCATATGGCAGTGGGAACTGCTAGATGCGTGGATGCGATGCGGTAACACGCTGCATATTCGCAGCATTCCCGCATCGCACAAGTGTGAACCGAGCCTAAGACTGAAATCCAGTCATTTTTCATCTCTCTGGTCATTTCTTTGTAAAAGGAAGCAAACACAGGTAAAATGGTCCCAAAATTAAATTTTGCATATTTTGGGGGTTTTGCCCTTAAAATGTTCACATCTTTGGCCAAAGGCTTAGGGAGGCAGAAAATGTGTCAAAACGGGATCAAAAGTCCCCAAAACGGATACAACAACACTTTAAAGCCCAAAATGTCAAGGAGAAAAGTGTTTTAATGTCACTTCCGGTTTTAAGGAGGTCACTTCCGGTTTGCCACTTCCGGTTTCAGACAATGCCAGTTTCCCAGGTAATTTCAAAGCTTTTTAAGTGCCCGTTCACACTCGTGCGGCTGCAGAGATCGCATTTAATTCGGAGCGCACTGCTCCTTCATTACATGCGATCTCATGTGCGGTGCGAATTTCAGCCATACACTTTGTATGGCTGAATTCGCACTGCATCCGCACCAAAGACGCACAGGAGGCATTTTTTGAGCCGCATCAAAATCAAATCGCACAGTGGTTCACACTTGTGCGATGCGATTCTGTGCGTACTTGCAGATCGCACTGCGATATGCAATCAAACTGGGGGTGTCGTTAACGTTTAATTGACACCCCCTGCGTATCGCATATGGCAGTGGGAACTGCTAGATGCGTGGATGCGATGCGGTAACACGCTGCATATTCGCAGCGTTCCCGCATCGCACAAGTGTGAACCGAGCCTAAGACTGAAATCCAGTCATTTTTCATCTCTCTGGTCATTTCTTTGTAAAAGGAAGCAAACACAGGTAAAATGGTCCCAAAATTAAATTTTGCATATTTTGGGGGTTTTGCCCTTAAAATGTTCACATCTTTGGCCAAAGGCTTAGGGAGGCAGAAAATGTGTCAAAACGGGATCAAAAGTCCCCAAAACGGATACAACAACACTTTAAAGCCCAAAATGTCAAGGAGAAAAGTGTTTTAATGTCACTTCCGGTTTTAAGGAGGTCACTTCCGGTTTGCCACTTCCGGTTTCAGACAATGCCAGTTTCCCAGGTAATTTCAAAGCTTTTTAAGTGCCCTTTCGCACTCGTGCGGCTGCGGAGATCGCATTTAATTCGGAGCGCACTGCTCCTTCATTACATGCGATCTCATGTGCGGTGCGAATTTCAGCCATACACTTTGTATGGCTGAATTCGCACTGCATCCGCACCAAAGACGCACAGGAGGCATTTTTTGAGCCGCATCAAAATCAAATCGCACAGTGGTTCACACTTGTGCGATGCGATTCTGTGCGTACTTGCAGATCGCACTGCGATATGCAATCAAACTGGGGGTGTCGTTAACGTTTAATTGACACCCCCTGCGTATCGCATATGGCAGTGGGAACTGCTAGATGCGTGGATGCGATGCGGTAACACGCTGCATATTCGCAGCATTCCCGCATCGCACAAGTGTGAACCGAGCCTAAGACTGAAATCCAGTCATTTTTCATCTCTCTGGTCATTTCTTTGTAAAAGGAAGCAAACACAGGTAAAATGGTCCCAAAATTAAATTTTGCATATTTTGGGGGTTTTGCCCTTAAAATGTTCACATCTTTGGCCAAAGGCTTAGGGAGGCAGAAAATGTGTCAAAACGGGATCAAAAGTCCCCAAAACGGATACAACAACACTTTAAAGCCCAAAATGTCAAGGAGAAAAGTGTTTTAATGTCACTTCCGGTTTTAAGGAGGTCACTTCCGGTTTGCCACTTCCGGTTTCAGACAATGCCAGTTTCCCAGGTAATTTCAAAGCTTTTTAAGTGCCCGTTCACACTCGTGCGGCTGCAGAGATCGCATTTAATTCGGAGCGCACTGCTCCTTCATTACATGCGATCTCATGTGCGGTGCGAATTTCAGCCATACACTTTGTATGGCTGAATTCGCACTGCATCCGCACCAAAGACGCACAGGAGGCATTTTTTGAGCCGCATCAAAATCAAATCGCACAGTGGTTCACACTTGTGCGATGCGATTCTGTGCGTACTTGCAGATCGCACTGCGATATGCAATCAAACTGGGGGTGTCGTTAACGTTTAATTGACACCCCCTGCGTATCGCATATGGCAGTGGGAACTGCTAGATGCGTGGATGCGATGCGGTAACACGCTGCATATTCGCAGCGTTCCCGCATCGCACAAGTGTGAACCGAGCCTAAGACTGAAATCCAGTCATTTTTCATCTCTCTGGTCATTTCTTTGTAAAAGGAAGCAAACACAGGTAAAATGGTCCCAAAATTAAATTTTGCATATTTTGGGGGTTTTGCCCTTAAAATGTTCACATCTTTGGCCAAAGGCTTAGGGAGGCAGAAAATGTGTCAAAACGGGATCAAAAGTCCCCAAAACGGATACAACAACACTTTAAAGCCCAAAATGTCAAGGAGAAAAGTGTTTTAATGTCACTTCCGGTTTTAAGGAGGTCACTTCCGGTTTGCCACTTCCGGTTTCAGACAATGCCAGTTTCCCAGGTAATTTCAAAGCTTTTTAAGTGCCCTTTCGCACTCGTGCGGCTGCGGAGATCGCATTTAATTCGGAGCGCACTGCTCCTTCATTACATGCGATCTCATGTGCGGTGCGAATTTCAGCCATACACTTTGTATGGCTGAATTCGCACTGCATCCGCACCAAAGACGCACAGGAGGCATTTTTTGAGCCGCATCAAAATCAAATCGCACAGTGGTTCACACTTGTGCGATGCGATTCTGTGCGTACTTGCAGATCGCACTGCGATATGCAATCAAACTGGGGGTGTCGTTAACGTTTAATTGACACCCCCTGCGTATCGCATATGGCAGTGGGAACTGCTAGATGCGTGGATGCGATGCGGTAACACGCTGCATATTCGCAGCGTTCCCGCATCGCACAAGTGTGAACCGAGCCTAAGACTGAAATCCAGTCATTTTTCATCTCTCTGGTCATTTCTTTGTAAAAGGAAGCAAACACAGGTAAAATGGTCCCAAAATTAAATTTTGCATATTTTGGGGGTTTTGCCCTTAAAATGTTCACATCTTTGGCCAAAGGCTTAGGGAGGCAGAAAATGTGTCAAAACGGGATCAAAAGTACCCAAAACGGATACAACAACACTTTAAAGCCCAAAATGTCAAGGAGAAAAGTGTTTTAATGTCACTTCCGGTTTTAAGGAGGTCACTTCCGGTTTGCCACTTCCGGTTTCAGACAATGCCAGTTTCCCAGGTAATTTCAAAGCTTTTTAAGTGCCCTTTCGCACTCGTGCGGCTGCGGAGATCGCATTTAATTCGGAGCGCACTGCTCCTTCATTACATGCGATCTCATGTGCGGTGCGAATTTCAGCCATACACTTTGTATGGCTGAATTCGCACTGCATCCGCACCAAAGACGCACAGGAGGCATTTTTTGAGCCGCATCAAAATCAAATCGCACAGTGGTTCACACTTGTGCGATGCGATTCTGTGCGTACTTGCAGATCGCACTGCGATATGCAATCAAACTGGGGGTGTCGTTAACGTTTAATTGACACCCCCTGCGTATCGCATATGGCAGTGGGAACTGCTAGATGCGTGGATGCGATGCGGTAACACACTGCATATTCGCAGCGTTCCCGCATCGCACAAGTGTGAACCGAGCCTAAGACTGAAATCCAGTCATTTTTCATCTCTCTGGTCATTTCTTTGTAAAAGGAAGCAAACACAGGTAAAATGGTCCCAAAATTAAATTTTGCATATTTTGGGGGTTTTGCCCTTAAAATGTTCACATCTTTGGCCAAAGGCTTAGGGAGGCAGAAAATGTGTCAAAACGGGATCAAAAGTCCCCAAAACGGATACAACAACACTTTAAAGCCCAAAATGTCAAGGAGAAAAGTGTTTTAATGTCACTTCCGGTTTTAAGGAGGTCACTTCCGGTTTGCCACTTCCGGTTTCAGACAATGCCAGTTTCCCAGGTAATTTCAAAGCTTTTTAAGTGCCCGTTCACACTCGTGCGGCTGCAGAGATCGCATTTAATTCGGAGCGCACTGCTCCTTCATTACATGCGATCTCATGTGCGGTGCGAATTTCAGCCATACACTTTGTATGGCTGAATTCGCACTGCATCCGCACCAAAGACGCACAGGAGGCATTTTTTGAGCCGCATCAAAATCAAATCGCACAGTGGTTCACACTTGTGCGATGCGATTCTGTGCGTACTTGCAGATCGCACTGCGATATGCAATCAAACTGGGGGTGTCGTTAACGTTTAATTGACACCCCCTGCGTATCGCATATGGCAGTGGGAACTGCTAGATGCGTGGATGCGATGCGGTAACACGCTGCATATTCGCAGCGTTCCCGCATCGCACAAGTGTGAACCGAGCCTAAGACTGAAATCCAGTCATTTTTCATCTCTCTGGTCATTTCTTTGTAAAAGGAAGCAAACACAGGTAAAATGGTCCCAAAATTAAATTTTGCATATTTTGGGGGTTTTGCCCTTAAAATGTTCACATCTTTGGCCAAAGGCTTAGGGAGGCAGAAAATGTGTCAAAACGGGATCAAAAGTCCCCAAAACGGATACAACAACACTTTAAAGCCCAAAATGTCAAGGAGAAAAGTGTTTTAATGTCACTTCCGGTTTTAAGGAGGTCACTTCCGGTTTGCCACTTCCGGTTTCAGACAATGCCAGTTTCCCAGGTAATTTCAAAGCTTTTTAAGTGCCCTTTCGCACTCGTGCGGCTGCGGAGATCGCATTTAATTCGGAGCGCACTGCTCCTTCATTACATGCGATCTCATGTGCGGTGCGAATTTCAGCCATACACTTTGTATGGCTGAATTCGCACTGCATCCGCACCAAAGACGCACAGGAGGCATTTTTTGAGCCGCATCAAAATCAAATTGCACAGTGGTTCACACTTGTGCGATGCGATTCTGTGCGTACTTGCAGATCGCACTGCGATATGCAATCAAACTGGGGGTGTCGTTAACGTTTAATTGACACCCCCTGCGTATCGCATATGGCAGTGGGAACTGCTAGATGCGTGGATGCGATGCGGTAACACGCTGCATATTCGCAGCATTCCCGCATCGCACAAGTGTGAACCGAGCCTAAGACTGAAATCCAGTCATTTTTCATCTCTCTGGTCATTTCTTTGTAAAAGGAAGCAAACACAGGTAAAATGGTCCCAAAATTAAATTTTGCATATTTTGGGGGTTTTGCCCTTAAAATGTTCACATCTTTGGCCAAAGGCTTAGGGAGGCAGAAAATGTGTCAAAACGGGATCAAAAGTCCCCAAAACGGATACAACAACACTTTAAAGCCCAAAATGTCAAGGAGAAAAGTGTTTTAATGTCACTTCCGGTTTTAAGGAGGTCACTTCCGGTTTGCCACTTCCGGTTTCAGACAATGCCAGTTTCCCAGGTAATTTCAAAGCTTTTTAAGTGCCCGTTCACACTCGTGCGGCTGCAGAGATCGCATTTAATTCGGAGCGCACTGCTCCTTCATTACATGCGATCTCATGTGCGGTGCGAATTTCAGCCATACACTTTGTATGGCTGAATTCGCACTGCATCCGCACCAAAGACGCACAGGAGGCATTTTTTGAGCCGCATCAAAATCAAATCGCACAGTGGTTCACACTTGTGCGATGCGATTCTGTGCGTACTTGCAGATCGCACTGCGATATGCAATCAAACTGGGGGTGTCGTTAACGTTTAATTGACACCCCCTGCGTATCGCATATGGCAGTGGGAACTGCTAGATGCGTGGATGCGATGCGGTAACACGCTGCATATTCGCAGCGTTCCCGCATCGCACAAGTGTGAACCGAGCCTAAGACTGAAATCCAGTCATTTTTCGTCTCTCTGGTCATTTCTTTGTAAAAGGAAGCAAACACAGGTAAAATGGTCCCAAAATTAAATTTTGCATATTTTGGGGGTTTTGCCCTTAAAATGTTCACATCTTTGGCCAAAGGCTTAGGGAGGCAGAAAATGTGTCAAAACGGGATCAAAAGTCCCCAAAACGGATACAACAACACTTTAAAGCCCAAAATGTCAAGGAGAAAAGTGTTTTAATGTCACTTCCGGTTTTAAGGAGGTCACTTCCGGTTTGCCACTTCCGGTTTCAGACAATGCCAGTTTCCCAGGTAATTTCAAAGCTTTTTAAGTGCCCTTTCGCACTCGTGCGGCTGCGGAGATCGCATTTAATTCGGAGCGCACTGCTCCTTCATTACATGCGATCTCATGTGCGGTGCGAATTTCAGCCATACACTTTGTATGGCTGAATTCGCACTGCATCCGCACCAAAGACGCACAGGAGGCATTTTTTGAGCCGCATCAAAATCAAATCGCACAGTGGTTCACACTTGTGCGATGCGATTCTGTGCGTACTTGCAGATCGCACTGCGATATGCAATCAAACTGGGGGTGTCGTTAACGTTTAATTGACACCCCCTGCGTATCGCATATGGCAGTGGGAACTGCTAGATGCGTGGATGCGATGCGGTAACACGCTGCATATTCGCAGCGTTCCCGCATCGCACAAGTGTGAACCGAGCCTAAGACTGAAATCCAGTCATTTTTCATCTCTCTGGTCATTTCTTTGTAAAAGGAAGCAAACACAGGTAAAATGGTCCCAAAATTAAATTTTGCATATTTTGGGGGTTTTGCCCTTAAAATGTTCACATCTTTGGCCAAAGGCTTAGGGAGGCAGAAAATGTGTCAAAACGGGATCAAAAGTACCCAAAACGGATACAACAACACTTTAAAGCCCAAAATGTCAAGGAGAAAAGTGTTTTAATGTCACTTCCGGTTTTAAGGAGGTCACTTCCGGTTTGCCACTTCCGGTTTCAGACAATGCCAGTTTCCCAGGTAATTTCAAAGCTTTTTAAGTGCCCTTTCGCACTCGTGCGGCTGCGGAGATCGCATTTAATTCGGAGCGCACTGCTCCTTCATTACATGCGATCTCATGTGCGGTGCGAATTTCAGCCATACACTTTGTATGGCTGAATTCGCACTGCATCCGCACCAAAGACGCACAGGAGGCATTTTTTGAGCCGCATCAAAATCAAATCGCACAGTGGTTCACACTTGTGCGATGCGATTCTGTGCGTACTTGCAGATCGCACTGCGATATGCAATCAAACTGGGGGTGTCGTTAACGTTTAATTGACACCCCCTGCGTATCGCATATGGCAGTGGGAACTGCTAGATGCGTGGATGCGATGCGGTAACACGCTGCATATTCGCAGCATTCCCGCATCGCACAAGTGTGAACCGAGCCTAAGACTGAAATCCAGTCATTTTTCATCTCTCTGGTCATTTCTTTGTAAAAGGAAGCAAACACAGGTAAAATGGTCCCAAAATTAAATTTTGCATATTTTGGGGGTTTTGCCCTTAAAATGTTCACATCTTTGGCCAAAGGCTTAGGGAGGCAGAAAATGTGTCAAAACGGGATCAAAAGTCCCCAAAACGGATACAACAACACTTTAAAGCCCAAAATGTCAAGGAGAAAAGTGTTTTAATGTCACTTCCGGTTTTAAGGAGGTCACTTCCGGTTTGCCACTTCCGGTTTCAGACAATGCCAGTTTCCCAGGTAATTTCAAAGCTTTTTAAGTGCCCGTTCACACTCGTGCGGCTGCAGAGATCGCATTTAATTCGGAGCGCACTGCTCCTTCATTACATGCGATCTCATGTGCGGTGCGAATTTCAGCCATACACTTTGTATGGCTGAATTCGCACTGCATCCGCACCAAAGACGCACAGGAGGCATTTTTTGAGCCGCATCAAAATCAAATCGCACAGTGGTTCACACTTGTGCGATGCGATTCTGTGCGTACTTGCAGATCGCACTGCGATATGCAATCAAACTGGGGGTGTCGTTAACGTTTAATTGACACCCCCTGCGTATCGCATATGGCAGTGGGAACTGCTAGATGCGTGGATGCGATGCGGTAACACACTGCATATTCGCAGCGTTCCCGCATCGCACAAGTGTGAACCGAGCCTAAGACTGAAATCCAGTCATTTTTCATCTCTCTGGTCATTTCTTTGTAAAAGGAAGCAAACACAGGTAAAATGGTCCCAAAATTAAATTTTGCATATTTTGGGGGTTTTGCCCTTAAAATGTTCACATCTTTGGCCAAAGGCTTAGGGAGGCAGAAAATGTGTCAAAACGGGATCAAAAGTCCCCAAAACGGATACAACAACACTTTAAAGCCCAAAATGTCAAGGAGAAAAGTGTTTTAATGTCACTTCCGGTTTTAAGGAGGTCACTTCCGGTTTGCCACTTCCGGTTTCAGACAATGCCAGTTTCCCAGGTAATTTCAAAGCTTTTTAAGTGCCCTTTCGCACTCGTGCGGCTGCGGAGATCGCATTTAATTCGGAGCGCACTGCTCCTTCATTACATGCGATCTCATGTGCGGTGCGAATTTCAGCCATACACTTTGTATGGCTGAATTCGCACTGCATCCGCACCAAAGACGCACAGGAGGCATTTTTTGAGCCGCATCAAAATCAAATCGCACAGTGGTTCACACTTGTGCGATGCGATTCTGTGCGTACTTGCAGATCGCACTGCGATATGCAATCAAACTGGGGGTGTCGTTAACGTTTAATTGACACCCCCTGCGTATCGCATATGGCAGTGGGAACTGCTAGATGCGTGGATGCGATGCGGTAACACGCTGCATATTCGCAGCATTCCCGCATCGCACAAGTGTGAACCGAGCCTAAGACTGAAATCCAGTCATTTTTCATCTCTCTGGTCATTTCTTTGTAAAAGGAAGCAAACACAGGTAAAATGGTCCCAAAATTAAATTTTGCATATTTTGGGGGTTTTGCCCTTAAAATGTTCACATCTTTGGCCAAAGGCTTAGGGAGGCAGAAAATGTGTCAAAACGGGATCAAAAGTCCCCAAAACGGATACAACAACACTTTAAAGCCCAAAATGTCAAGGAGAAAAGTGTTTTAATGTCACTTCCGGTTTTAAGGAGGTCACTTCCGGTTTGCCACTTCCGGTTTCAGACAATGCCAGTTTCCCAGGTAATTTCAAAGCTTTTTAAGTGCCCGTTCACACTCGTGCGGCTGCAGAGATCGCATTTAATTCGGAGCGCACTGCTCCTTCATTACATGCGATCTCATGTGCGGTGCGAATTTCAGCCATACACTTTGTATGGCTGAATTCGCACTGCATCCGCACCAAAGACGCACAGGAGGCATTTTTTGAGCCGCATCAAAATCAAATCGCACAGTGGTTCACACTTGTGCGATGCGATTCTGTGCGTACTTGCAGATCGCACTGCGATATGCAATCAAACTGGGGGTGTCGTTAACGTTTAATTGACACCCCCTGCGTATCGCATATGGCAGTGGGAACTGCTAGATGCGTGGATGCGATGCGGTAACACGCTGCATATTCGCAGCGTTCCCGCATCGCACAAGTGTGAACCGAGCCTAAGACTGAAATCCAGTCATTTTTCATCTCTCTGGTCATTTCTTTGTAAAAGGAAGCAAACACAGGTAAAATGGTCCCAAAATTAAATTTTGCATATTTTGGGGGTTTTGCCCTTAAAATGTTCACATCTTTGGCCAAAGGCTTAGGGAGGCAGAAAATGTGTCAAAACGGGATCAAAAGTCCCCAAAACGGATACAACAACACTTTAAAGCCCAAAATGTCAAGGAGAAAAGTGTTTTAATGTCACTTCCGGTTTTAAGGAGGTCACTTCCGGTTTGCCACTTCCGGTTTCAGACAATGCCAGTTTCCCAGGTAATTTCAAAGCTTTTTAAGTGCCCTTTCGCACTCGTGCGGCTGCGGAGATCGCATTTAATTCGGAGCGCACTGCTCCTTCATTACATGCGATCTCATGTGCGGTGCGAATTTCAGCCATACACTTTGTATGGCTGAATTCGCACTGCATCCGCACCAAAGACGCACAGGAGGCATTTTTTGAGCCGCATCAAAATCAAATCGCACAGTGGTTCACACTTGTGCGATGCGATTCTGTGCGTACTTGCAGATCGCACTGCGATATGCAATCAAACTGGGGGTGTCGTTAACGTTTAATTGACACCCCCTGCGTATCGCATATGGCAGTGGGAACTGCTAGATGCGTGGATGCGATGCGGTAACACGCTGCATATTCGCAGCGTTCCCGCATCGCACAAGTGTGAACCGAGCCTAAGACTGAAATCCAGTCATTTTTCATCTCTCTGGTCATTTCTTTGTAAAAGGAAGCAAACACAGGTAAAATGGTCCCAAAATTAAATTTTGCATATTTTGGGGGTTTTGCCCTTAAAATGTTCACATCTTTGGCCAAAGGCTTAGGGAGGCAGAAAATGTGTCAAAACGGGATCAAAAGTCCCCAAAACGGATACAACAACACTTTAAAGCCCAAAATGTCAAGGAGAAAAGTGTTTTAATGTCACTTCCGGTTTTAAGGAGGTCACTTCCGGTTTGCCACTTCCGGTTTCAGACAATGCCAGTTTCCCAGGTAATTTCAAAGCTTTTTAAGTGCCCTTTCGCACTCGTGCGGCTGCGGAGATCGCATTTAATTCGGAGCGCACTGCTCCTTCATTACATGCGATCTCATGTGCGGTGCGAATTTCAGCCATACACTTTGTATGGCTGAATTCGCACTGCATCCGCACCAAAGACGCACAGGAGGCATTTTTTGAGCCGCATCAAAATCAAATCGCACAGTGGTTCACACTTGTGCGATGCGATTCTGTGCGTACTTGCAGATCGCACTGCGATATGCAATCAAACTGGGGGTGTCGTTAACGTTTAATTGACACCCCCTGCGTATCGCATATGGCAGTGGGAACTGCTAGATGCGTGGATGCGATGCGGTAACACGCTGCATATTCGCAGCATTCCCGCATCGCACAAGTGTGAACCGAGCCTAAGACTGAAATCCAGTCATTTTTCATCTCTCTGGTCATTTCTTTGTAAAAGGAAGCAAACACAGGTAAAATGGTCCCAAAATTAAATTTTGCATATTTTGGGGGTTTTGCCCTTAAAATGTTCACATCTTTGGCCAAAGGCTTAGGGAGGCAGAAAATGTGTCAAAACGGGATCAAAAGTCCCCAAAACGGATACAACAACACTTTAAAGCCCAAAATGTCAAGGAGAAAAGTGTTTTAATGTCACTTCCGGTTTTAAGGAGGTCACTTCCGGTTTGCCACTTCCGGTTTCAGACAATGCCAGTTTCCCAGGTAATTTCAAAGCTTTTTAAGTGCCCGTTCACACTCGTGCGGCTGCAGAGATCGCATTTAATTCGGAGCGCACTGCTCCTTCATTACATGCGATCTCATGTGCGGTGCGAATTTCAGCCATACACTTTGTATGGCTGAATTCGCACTGCATCCGCACCAAAGACGCACAGGAGGCATTTTTTGAGCCGCATCAAAATCAAATCGCACAGTGGTTCACACTTGTGCGATGCGATTCTGTGCGTACTTGCAGATCGCACTGCGATATGCAATCAAACTGGGGGTGTCGTTAACGTTTAATTGACACCCCCTGCGTATCGCATATGGCAGTGGGAACTGCTAGATGCGTGGATGCGATGCGGTAACACGCTGCATATTCGCAGCGTTCCCGCATCGCACAAGTGTGAACCGAGCCTAAGACTGAAATCCAGTCATTTTTCATCTCTCTGGTCATTTCTTTGTAAAAGGAAGCAAACACAGGTAAAATGGTCCCAAAATTAAATTTTGCATATTTTGGGGGTTTTGCCCTTAAAATGTTCACATCTTTGGCCAAAGGCTTAGGGAGGCAGAAAATGTGTCAAAACGGGATCAAAAGTCCCCAAAACGGATACAACAACACTTTAAAGCCCAAAATGTCAAGGAGAAAAGTGTTTTAATGTCACTTCCGGTTTTAAGGAGGTCACTTCCGGTTTGCCACTTCCGGTTTCAGACAATGCCAGTTTCCCAGGTAATTTCAAAGCTTTTTAAGTGCCCTTTCGCACTCGTGCGGCTGCGGAGATCGCATTTAATTCGGAGCGCACTGCTCCTTCATTACATGCGATCTCATGTGCGGTGCGAATTTCAGCCATACACTTTGTATGGCTGAATTCGCACTGCATCCGCACCAAAGACGCACAGGAGGCATTTTTTGAGCCGCATCAAAATCAAATCGCACAGTGGTTCACACTTGTGCGATGCGATTCTGTGCGTACTTGCAGATCGCACTGCGATATGCAATCAAACTGGGGGTGTCGTTAACGTTTAATTGACACCCCCTGCGTATCGCATATGGCAGTGGGAACTGCTAGATGCGTGGATGCGATGCGGTAACACGCTGCATATTCGCAGCGTTCCCGCATCGCACAAGTGTGAACCGAGCCTAAGACTGAAATCCAGTCATTTTTCATCTCTCTGGTCATTTCTTTGTAAAAGGAAGCAAACACAGGTAAAATGGTCCCAAAATTAAATTTTGCATATTTTGGGGGTTTTGCCCTTAAAATGTTCACATCTTTGGCCAAAGGCTTAGGGAGGCAGAAAATGTGTCAAAACGGGATCAAAAGTACCCAAAACGGATACAACAACACTTTAAAGCCCAAAATGTCAAGGAGAAAAGTGTTTTAATGTCACTTCCGGTTTTAAGGAGGTCACTTCCGGTTTGCCACTTCCGGTTTCAGACAATGCCAGTTTCCCAGGTAATTTCAAAGCTTTTTAAGTGCCCTTTCGCACTCGTGCGGCTGCGGAGATCGCATTTAATTCGGAGCGCACTGCTCCTTCATTACATGCGATCTCATGTGCGGTGCGAATTTCAGCCATACACTTTGTATGGCTGAATTCGCACTGCATCCGCACCAAAGACGCACAGGAGGCATTTTTTGAGCCGCATCAAAATCAAATCGCACAGTGGTTCACACTTGTGCGATGCGATTCTGTGCGTACTTGCAGATCGCACTGCGATATGCAATCAAACTGGGGGTGTCGTTAACGTTTAATTGACACCCCCTGCGTATCGCATATGGCAGTGGGAACTGCTAGATGCGTGGATGCGATGCGGTAACACGCTGCATATTCGCAGCATTCCCGCATCGCACAAGTGTGAACCGAGCCTAAGACTGAAATCCAGTCATTTTTCATCTCTCTGGTCATTTCTTTGTAAAAGGAAGCAAACACAGGTAAAATGGTCCCAAAATTAAATTTTGCATATTTTGGGGGTTTTGCCCTTAAAATGTTCACATCTTTGGCCAAAGGCTTAGGGAGGCAGAAAATGTGTCAAAACGGGATCAAAAGTCCCCAAAACGGATACAACAACACTTTAAAGCCCAAAATGTCAAGGAGAAAAGTGTTTTAATGTCACTTCCGGTTTTAAGGAGGTCACTTCCGGTTTGCCACTTCCGGTTTCAGACAATGCCAGTTTCCCAGGTAATTTCAAAGCTTTTTAAGTGCCCGTTCACACTCGTGCGGCTGCAGAGATCGCATTTAATTCGGAGCGCACTGCTCCTTCATTACATGCGATCTCATGTGCGGTGCGAATTTCAGCCATACACTTTGTATGGCTGAATTCGCACTGCATCCGCACCAAAGACGCACAGGAGGCATTTTTTGAGCCGCATCAAAATCAAATCGCACAGTGGTTCACACTTGTGCGATGCGATTCTGTGCGTACTTGCAGATCGCACTGCGATATGCAATCAAACTGGGGGTGTCGTTAACGTTTAATTGACACCCCCTGCATATCGCATATGGCAGTGGGAACTGCTAGATGCGTGGATGCGATGCGGTAACACGCTGCATATTCGCAGCGTTCCCGCATCGCACAAGTGTGAACCGAGCCTAAGACTGAAATCCAGTCATTTTTCATCTCTCTGGTCATTTCTTTGTAAAAGGAAGCAAACACAGGTAAAATGGTCCCAAAATTAAATTTTGCATATTTTGGGGGTTTTGCCCTTAAAATGTTCACATCTTTGGCCAAAGGCTTAGGGAGGCAGAAAATGTGTCAAAACGGGATCAAAAGTCCCCAAAACGGATACAACAACACTTTAAAGCCCAAAATGTCAAGGAGAAAAGTGTTTTAATGTCACTTCCGGTTTTAAGGAGGTCACTTCCGGTTTGCCACTTCCGGTTTCAGACAATGCCAGTTTCCCAGGTAATTTCAAAGCTTTTTAAGTGCCCTTTCGCACTCGTGCGGCTGCGGAGATCGCATTTAATTCGGAGCGCACTGCTCCTTCATTACATGCGATCTCATGTGCGGTGCGAATTTCAGCCATACACTTTGTATGGCTGAATTCGCACTGCATCCGCACCAAAGACGCACAGGAGGCATTTTTTGAGCCGCATCAAAATCAAATCGCACAGTGGTTCACACTTGTGCGATGCGATTCTGTGCGTACTTGCAGATCGCACTGCGATATGCAATCAAACTGGGGGTGTCGTTAACGTTTAATTGACACCCCCTGCGTATCGCATATGGCAGTGGGAACTGCTAGATGCGTGGATGCGATGCGGTAACACGCTGCATATTCGCAGCGTTCCCGCATCGCACAAGTGTGAACCGAGCCTAAGACTGAAATCCAGTCATTTTTCATCTCTCTGGTCATTTCTTTGTAAAAGGAAGCAAACACAGGTAAAATGGTCCCAAAATTAAATTTTGCATATTTTGGGGGTTTTGCCCTTAAAATGTTCACATCTTTGGCCAAAGGCTTAGGGAGGCAGAAAATGTGTCAAAACGGGATCAAAAGTCCCCAAAACGGATACAACAACACTTTAAAGCCCAAAATGTCAAGGAGAAAAGTGTTTTAATGTCACTTCCGGTTTTAAGGAGGTCACTTCCGGTTTGCCACTTCCGGTTTCAGACAATGCCAGTTTCCCAGGTAATTTCAAAGCTTTTTAAGTGCCCTTTCGCACTCGTGCGGCTGCGGAGATCGCATTTAATTCGGAGCGCACTGCTCCTTCATTACATGCGATCTCATGTGCGGTGCGAATTTCAGCCATACACTTTGTATGGCTGAATTCGCACTGCATCCGCACCAAAGACGCACAGGAGGCATTTTTTGAGCCGCATCAAAATCAAATCGCACAGTGGTTCACACTTGTGCGATGCGATTCTGTGCGTACTTGCAGATCGCACTGCGATATGCAATCAAACTGGGGGTGTCGTTAACGTTTAATTGACACCCCCTGCGTATCGCATATGGCAGTGGGAACTGCTAGATGCGTGGATGCGATGCGGTAACACGCTGCATATTCGCAGCATTCCCGCATCGCACAAGTGTGAACCGAGCCTAAGACTGAAATCCAGTCATTTTTCATCTCTCTGGTCATTTCTTTGTAAAAGGAAGCAAACACAGGTAAAATGGTCCCAAAATTAAATTTTGCATATTTTGGGGGTTTTGCCCTTAAAATGTTCACATCTTTGGCCAAAGGCTTAGGGAGGCAGAAAATGTGTCAAAACGGGATCAAAAGTCCCCAAAACGGATACAACAACACTTTAAAGCCCAAAATGTCAAGGAGAAAAGTGTTTTAATGTCACTTCCGGTTTTAAGGAGGTCACTTCCGGTTTGCCACTTCCGGTTTCAGACAATGCCAGTTTCCCAGGTAATTTCAAAGCTTTTTAAGTGCCCGTTCACACTCGTGCGGCTGCAGAGATCGCATTTAATTCGGAGCGCACTGCTCCTTCATTACATGCGATCTCATGTGCGGTGCGAATTTCAGCCATACACTTTGTATGGCTGAATTCGCACTGCATCCGCACCAAAGACGCACAGGAGGCATTTTTTGAGCCGCATCAAAATCAAATCGCACAGTGGTTCACACTTGTGCGATGCGATTCTGTGCGTACTTGCAGATCGCACTGCGATATGCAATCAAACTGGGGGTGTCGTTAACGTTTAATTGACACCCCCTGCGTATCGCATATGGCAGTGGGAACTGCTAGATACGTGGATGCGATGCGGTAACACGCTGCATATTCGCAGCGTTCCCGCATCGCACAAGTGTGAACCGAGCCTAAGACTGAAATCCAGTCATTTTTCATCTCTCTGGTCATTTCTTTGTAAAAGGAAGCAAACACAGGTAAAATGGTCCCAAAATTAAATTTTGCATATTTTGGGGGTTTTGCCCTTAAAATGTTCACATCTTTGGCCAAAGGCTTAGGGAGGCAGAAAATGTGTCAAAACGGGATCAAAAGTCCCCAAAACGGATACAACAACACTTTAAAGCCCAAAATGTCAAGGAGAAAAGTGTTTTAATGTCACTTCCGGTTTTAAGGAGGTCACTTCCGGTTTGCCACTTCCGGTTTCAGACAATGCCAGTTTCCCAGGTAATTTCAAAGCTTTTTAAGTGCCCTTTCGCACTCGTGCGGCTGCGGAGATCGCATTTAATTCGGAGCGCACTGCTCCTTCATTACATGCGATCTCATGTGCGGTGCGAATTTCAGCCATACACTTTGTATGGCTGAATTCGCACTGCATCCGCACCAAAGACGCACAGGAGGCATTTTTTGAGCCGCATCAAAATCAAATCGCACAGTGGTTCACACTTGTGCGATGCGATTCTGTGCGTACTTGCAGATCGCACTGCGATATGCAATCAAACTGGGGGTGTCGTTAACGTTTAATTGACACCCCCTGCGTATCGCATATGGCAGTGGGAACTGCTAGATGCGTGGATGCGATGCGGTAACACGCTGCATATTCGCAGCGTTCCCGCATCGCACAAGTGTGAACCGAGCCTAAGACTGAAATCCAGTCATTTTTCATCTCTCTGGTCATTTCTTTGTAAAAGGAAGCAAACACAGGTAAAATGGTCCCAAAATTAAATTTTGCATATTTTGGGGGTTTTGCCCTTAAAATGTTCACATCTTTGGCCAAAGGCTTAGGGAGGCAGAAAATGTGTCAAAACGGGATCAAAAGTCCCCAAAACGGATACAACAACACTTTAAAGCCCAAAATGTCAAGGAGAAAAGTGTTTTAATGTCACTTCCGGTTTTAAGGAGGTCACTTCCGGTTTGCCACTTCCGGTTTCAGACAATGCCAGTTTCCCAGGTAATTTCAAAGCTTTTTAAGTGCCCTTTCGCACTCGTGCGGCTGCGGAGATCGCATTTAATTCGGAGCGCACTGCTCCTTCATTACATGCGATCTCATGTGCGGTGCGAATTTCAGCCATACACTTTGTATGGCTGAATTCGCACTGCATCCGCACCAAAGACGCACAGGAGGCATTTTTTGAGCCGCATCAAAATCAAATCGCACAGTGGTTCACACTTGTGCGATGCGATTCTGTGCGTACTTGCAGATCGCACTGCGATATGCAATCAAACTGGGGGTGTCGTTAACGTTTAATTGACACCCCCTGCGTATCGCATATGGCAGTGGGAACTGCTAGATGCGTGGATGCGATGCGGTAACACGCTGCATATTCGCAGCATTCCCGCATCGCACAAGTGTGAACCGAGCCTAAGACTGAAATCCAGTCATTTTTCATCTCTCTGGTCATTTCTTTGTAAAAGGAAGCAAACACAGGTAAAATGGTCCCAAAATTAAATTTTGCATATTTTGGGGGTTTTGCCCTTAAAATGTTCACATCTTTGGCCAAAGGCTTAGGGAGGCAGAAAATGTGTCAAAACGGGATCAAAAGTCCCCAAAACGGATACAACAACACTTTAAAGCCCAAAATGTAAAGGAGAAAAGTGTTTTAATGTCACTTCCGGTTTTAAGGAGGTCACTTCCGGTTTGCCACTTCCGGTTTCAGACAATGCCAGTTTCCCAGGTAATTTCAAAGCTTTTTAAGTGCCCGTTCACACTCGTGCGGCTGCAGAGATCGCATTTAATTCGGAGCGCACTGCTCCTTCATTACATGCGATCTCATGTGCGGTGCGAATTTCAGCCATACACTTTGTATGGCTGAATTCGCACTGCATCCGCACCAAAGACGCACAGGAGGCATTTTTTGAGCCGCATCAAAATCAAATCGCACAGTGGTTCACACTTGTGCGATGCGATTCTGTGCGTACTTGCAGATCGCACTGCGATATGCAATCAAACTGGGGGTGTCGTTAACGTTTAATTGACACCCCCTGCGTATCGCATATGGCAGTGGGAACTGCTAGATGCGTGGATGCGATGCGGTAACACACTGCATATTCGCAGCGTTCCCGCATCGCACAAGTGTGAACCGAGCCTAAGACTGAAATCCAGTCATTTTTCATCTCTCTGGTCATTTCTTTGTAAAAGGAAGCAAACACAGGTAAAATGGTCCCAAAATTAAATTTTGCATATTTTGGGGGTTTTGCCCTTAAAATGTTCACATCTTTGGCCAAAGGCTTAGGGAGGCAGAAAATGTGTCAAAACGGGATCAAAAGTCCCCAAAACGGATACAACAACACTTTAAAGCCCAAAATGTCAAGGAGAAAAGTGTTTTAATGTCACTTCCGGTTTTAAGGAGGTCACTTCCGGTTTCAGACAATGCCAGTTTCCCAGGTAATTTCAAAGCTTTTTAAGTGCCCTTTCGCACTCGTGCGGCTGCGGAGATCGCATTTAATTCGGAGCGCACTGCTCCTTCATTACATGCGATCTCATGTGCGGTGCGAATTTCAGCCATACACTTTGTATGGCTGAATTCGCACTGCATCCGCACCAAAGACGCACAGGAGGCATTTTTTGAGCCGCATCAAAATCAAATCGCACAGTGGTTCACACTTGTGCGATGCGATTCTGTGCGTACTTGCAGATCGCACTGCGATATGCAATCAAACTGGGGGTGTCGTTAACGTTTAATTGACACCCCCTGCGTATCGCATATGGCAGTGGGAACTGCTAGATGCGTGGATGCGATGCGGTAACACGCTGCATATTCGCAGCGTTCCCGCATCGCACAAGTGTGAACCGAGCCTAAGACTGAAATCCAGTCATTTTTCATCTCTCTGGTCATTTCTTTGTAAAAGGAAGCAAACACAGGTAAAATGGTCCCAAAATTAAATTTTGCATATTTTGGGGGTTTTGCCCTTAAAATGTTCACATCTTTGGCCAAAGGCTTAGGGAGGCAGAAAATGTGTCAAAACGGGATCAAAAGTACCCAAAACGGATACAACAACACTTTAAAGCCCAAAATGTCAAGGAGAAAAGTGTTTTAATGTCACTTCCGGTTTTAAGGAGGTCACTTCCGGTTTGCCACTTCCGGTTTCAGACAATGCCAGTTTCCCAGGTAATTTCAAAGCTTTTTAAGTGCCCTTTCGCACTCGTGCGGCTGCGGAGATCGCATTTAATTCGGAGCGCACTGCTCCTTCATTACATGCGATCTCATGTGCGGTGCGAATTTCAGCCATACACTTTGTATGGCTGAATTCGCACTGCATCCGCACCAAAGACGCACAGGAGGCATTTTTTGAGCCGCATCAAAATCAAATCGCACAGTGGTTCACACTTGTGCGATGCGATTCTGTGCGTACTTGCAGATCGCACTGCGATATGCAATCAAACTGGGGGTGTCGTTAACGTTTAATTGACACCCCCTGCGTATCGCATATGGCAGTGGGAACTGCTAGATGCGTGGATGCGATGCGGTAACACGCTGCATATTCGCAGCATTCCCGCATCGCACAAGTGTGAACCGAGCCTAAGACTGAAATCCAGTCATTTTTCATCTCTCTGGTCATTTCTTTGTAAAAGGAAGCAAACACAGGTAAAATGGTCCCAAAATTAAATTTTGCATATTTTGGGGGTTTTGCCCTTAAAATGTTCACATCTTTGGCCAAAGGCTTAGGGAGGCAGAAAATGTGTCAAAACGGGATCAAAAGTCCCCAAAACGGATACAACAACACTTTAAAGCCCAAAATGTAAAGGAGAAAAGTGTTTTAATGTCACTTCCGGTTTTAAGGAGGTCACTTCCGGTTTGCCACTTCCGGTTTCAGACAATGCCAGTTTCCCAGGTAATTTCAAAGCTTTTTAAGTGCCCGTTCACACTCGTGCGGCTGCAGAGATCGCATTTAATTCGGAGCGCACTGCTCCTTCATTACATGCGATCTCATGTGCGGTGCGAATTTCAGCCATACACTTTGTATGGCTGAATTCGCACTGCATCCGCACCAAAGACGCACAGGAGGCATTTTTTGAGCCGCATCAAAATCAAATCGCACAGTGGTTCACACTTGTGCGATGCGATTCTGTGCGTACTTGCAGATCGCACTGCGATATGCAATCAAACTGGGGGTGTCGTTAACGTTTAATTGACACCCCCTGCGTATCGCATATGGCAGTGGGAACTGCTAGATGCGTGGATGCGATGCGGTAACACACTGCATATTCGCAGCGTTCCCGCATCGCACAAGTGTGAACCGAGCCTAAGACTGAAATCCAGTCATTTTTCATCTCTCTGGTCATTTCTTTGTAAAAGGAAGCAAACACAGGTAAAATGGTCCCAAAATTAAATTTTGCATATTTTGGGGGTTTTGCCCTTAAAATGTTCACATCTTTGGCCAAAGGCTTAGGGAGGCAGAAAATGTGTCAAAACGGGATCAAAAGTCCCCAAAACGGATACAACAACACTTTAAAGCCCAAAATGTCAAGGAGAAAAGTGTTTTAATGTCACTTCCGGTTTTAAGGAGGTCACTTCCGGTTTGCCACTTCCGGTTTCAGACAATGCCAGTTTCCCAGGTAATTTCAAAGCTTTTTAAGTGCCCTTTCGCACTCGTGCGGCTGCGGAGATCGCATTTAATTCGGAGCGCACTGCTCCTTCATTACATGCGATCTCATGTGCGGTGCGAATTTCAGCCATACACTTTGTATGGCTGAATTCGCACTGCATCCGCACCAAAGACGCACAGGAGGCATTTTTTGAGCCGCATCAAAATCAAATCGCACAGTGGTTCACACTTGTGCGATGCGATTCTGTGCGTACTTGCAGATCGCACTGCGATATGCAATCAAACTGGGGGTGTCGTTAACGTTTAATTGACACCCCCTGCGTATCGCATATGGCAGTGGGAACTGCTAGATGCGTGGATGCGATGCGGTAACACGCTGCATATTCGCAGCATTCCCGCATCGCACAAGTGTGAACCGAGCCTAAGACTGAAATCCAGTCATTTTTCATCTCTCTGGTCATTTCTTTGTAAAAGGAAGCAAACACAGGTAAAATGGTCCCAAAATTAAATTTTGCATATTTTGGGGGTTTTGCCCTTAAAATGTTCACATCTTTGGCCAAAGGCTTAGGGAGGCAGAAAATGTGTCAAAACGGGATCAAAAGTCCCCAAAACGGATACAACAACACTTTAAAGCCCAAAATGTCAAGGAGAAAAGTGTTTTAATGTCACTTCCGGTTTTAAGGAGGTCACTTCCGGTTTGCCACTTCCGGTTTCAGACAATGCCAGTTTCCCAGGTAATTTCAAAGCTTTTTAAGTGCCCGTTCACACTCGTGCGGCTGCAGAGATCGCATTTAATTCGGAGCGCACTGCTCCTTCATTACATGCGATCTCATGTGCGGTGCGAATTTCAGCCATACACTTTGTATGGCTGAATTCGCACTGCATCCGCACCAAAGACGCACAGGAGGCATTTTTTGAGCCGCATCAAAATCAAATCGCACAGTGGTTCACACTTGTGCGATGCGATTCTGTGCGTACTTGCAGATCGCACTGCGATATGCAATCAAACTGGGGGTGTCGTTAACGTTTAATTGACACCCCCTGCGTATCGCATATGGCAGTGGGAACTGCTAGATGCGTGGATGCGATGCGGTAACACGCTGCATATTCGCAGCGTTCCCGCATCGCACAAGTGTGAACCGAGCCTAAGACTGAAATCCAGTCATTTTTCATCTCTCTGGTCATTTCTTTGTAAAAGGAAGCAAACACAGGTAAAATGGTCCCAAAATTAAATTTTGCATATTTTGGGGGTTTTGCCCTTAAAATGTTCACATCTTTGGCCAAAGGCTTAGGGAGGCAGAAAATGTGTCAAAACGGGATCAAAAGTCCCCAAAACGGATACAACAACACTTTAAAGCCCAAAATGTCAAGGAGAAAAGTGTTTTAATGTCACTTCCGGTTTTAAGGAGGTCACTTCCGGTTTGCCACTTCCGGTTTCAGACAATGCCAGTTTCCCAGGTAATTTCAAAGCTTTTTAAGTGCCCTTTCGCACTCGTGCGGCTGCGGAGATCGCATTTAATTCGGAGCGCACTGCTCCTTCATTACATGCGATCTCATGTGCGGTGCGAATTTCAGCCATACACTTTGTATGGCTGAATTCGCACTGCATCCGCACCAAAGACGCACAGGAGGCATTTTTTGAGCCGCATCAAAATCAAATCGCACAGTGGTTCACACTTGTGCGATGCGATTCTGTGCGTACTTGCAGATCGCACTGCGATATGCAATCAAACTGGGGGTGTCGTTAACGTTTAATTGACACCCCCTGCGTATCGCATATGGCAGTGGGAACTGCTAGATGCGTGGATGCGATGCGGTAACACGCTGCATATTCGCAGCGTTCCCGCATCGCACAAGTGTGAACCGAGCCTAAGACTGAAATCCAGTCATTTTTCATCTCTCTGGTCATTTCTTTGTAAAAGGAAGCAAACACAGGTAAAATGGTCCCAAAATTAAATTTTGCATATTTTGGGGGTTTTGCCCTTAAAATGTTCACATCTTTGGCCAAAGGCTTAGGGAGGCAGAAAATGTGTCAAAACGGGATCAAAAGTCCCCAAAACGGATACAACAACACTTTAAAGCCCAAAATGTCAAGGAGAAAAGTGTTTTAATGTCACTTCCGGTTTTAAGGAGGTCACTTCCGGTTTGCCACTTCCGGTTTCAGACAATGCCAGTTTCCCAGGTAATTTCAAAGCTTTTTAAGTGCCCTTTCGCACTCGTGCGGCTGCGGAGATCGCATTTAATTCGGAGCGCACTGCTCCTTCATTACATGCGATCTCATGTGCGGTGCGAATTTCAGCCATACACTTTGTATGGCTGAATTCGCACTGCATCCGCACCAAAGACGCACAGGAGGCATTTTTTGAGCCGCATCAAAATCAAATCGCACAGTGGTTCACACTTGTGCGATGCGATTCTGTGCGTACTTGCAGATCGCACTGCGATATGCAATCAAACTGGGGGTGTCGTTAACGTTTAATTGACACCCCCTGCGTATCGCATATGGCAGTGGGAACTGCTAGATGCGTGGATGCGATGCGGTAACACGCTGCATATTCGCAGCATTCCCGCATCGCACAAGTGTGAACCGAGCCTAAGACTGAAATCCAGTCATTTTTCATCTCTCTGGTCATTTCTTTGTAAAAGGAAGCAAACACAGGTAAAATGGTCCCAAAATTAAATTTTGCATATTTTGGGGGTTTTGCCCTTAAAATGTTCACATCTTTGGCCAAAGGCTTAGGGAGGCAGAAAATGTGTCAAAACGGGATCAAAAGTCCCCAAAACGGATACAACAACACTTTAAAGCCCAAAATGTAAAGGAGAAAAGTGTTTTAATGTCACTTCCGGTTTTAAGGAGGTCACTTCCGGTTTGCCACTTCCGGTTTCAGACAATGCCAGTTTCCCAGGTAATTTCAAAGCTTTTTAAGTGCCCGTTCACACTCGTGCGGCTGCAGAGATCGCATTTAATTCGGAGCGCACTGCTCCTTCATTACATGCGATCTCATGTGCGGTGCGAATTTCAGCCATACACTTTGTATGGCTGAATTCGCACTGCATCCGCACCAAAGACGCACAGGAGGCATTTTTTGAGCCGCATCAAAATCAAATCGCACAGTGGTTCACACTTGTGCGATGCGATTCTGTGCGTACTTGCAGATCGCACTGCGATATGCAATCAAACTGGGGGTGTCGTTAACGTTTAATTGACACCCCCTGCGTATCGCATATGGCAGTGGGAACTGCTAGATGCGTGGATGCGATGCGGTAACACACTGCATATTCGCAGCGTTCCCGCATCGCACAAGTGTGAACCGAGCCTAAGACTGAAATCCAGTCATTTTTCATCTCTCTGGTCATTTCTTTGTAAAAGGAAGCAAACACAGGTAAAATGGTCCCAAAATTAAATTTTGCATATTTTGGGGGTTTTGCCCTTAAAATGTTCACATCTTTGGCCAAAGGCTTAGGGAGGCAGAAAATGTGTCAAAACGGGATCAAAAGTCCCCAAAACGGATACAACAACACTTTAAAGCCCAAAATGTCAAGGAGAAAAGTGTTTTAATGTCACTTCCGGTTTTAAGGAGGTCACTTCCGGTTTGCCACTTCCGGTTTCAGACAATGCCAGTTTCCCAGGTAATTTCAAAGCTTTTTAAGTGCCCTTTCGCACTCGTGCGGCTGCGGAGATCGCATTTAATTCGGAGCGCACTGCTCCTTCATTACATGCGATCTCATGTGCGGTGCGAATTTCAGCCATACACTTTGTATGGCTGAATTCGCACTGCATCCGCACCAAAGACGCACAGGAGGCATTTTTTGAGCCGCATCAAAATCAAATCGCACAGTGGTTCACACTTGTGCGATGCGATTCTGTGCGTACTTGCAGATCGCACTGCGATATGCAATCAAACTGGGGGTGTCGTTAACGTTTAATTGACACCCCCTGCGTATCGCATATGGCAGTGGGAACTGCTAGATGCGTGGATGCGATGCGGTAACACGCTGCATATTCGCAGCATTCCCGCATCGCACAAGTGTGAACCGAGCCTAAGACTGAAATCCAGTCATTTTTCATCTCTCTGGTCATTTCTTTGTAAAAGGAAGCAAACACAGGTAAAATGGTCCCAAAATTAAATTTTGCATATTTTGGGGGTTTTGCCCTTAAAATGTTCACATCTTTGGCCAAAGGCTTAGGGAGGCAGAAAATGTGTCAAAACGGGATCAAAAGTCCCCAAAACGGATACAACAACACTTTAAAGCCCAAAATGTCAAGGAGAAAAGTGTTTTAATGTCACTTCCGGTTTTAAGGAGGTCACTTCCGGTTTGCCACTTCCGGTTTCAGACAATGCCAGTTTCCCAGGTAATTTCAAAGCTTTTTAAGTGCCCTTTCGCACTCGTGCGGCTGCGGAGATCGCATTTAATTCGGAGCGCACTGCTCCTTCATTACATGCGATCTCATGTGCGGTGCGAATTTCAGCCATACACTTTGTATGGCTGAATTCGCACTGCATCCGCACCAAAGACGCACAGGAGGCATTTTTTGAGCCGCATCAAAATCAAATCGCACAGTGGTTCACACTTGTGCGATGCGATTCTGTGCGTACTTGCAGATCGCACTGCGATATGCAATCAAACTGGGGGTGTCGTTAACGTTTAATTGACACCCCCTGCGTATCGCATATGGCAGTGGGAACTGCTAGATGCGTGGATGCGATGCGGTAACACGCTGCATATTCGCAGCGTTCCCGCATCGCACAAGTGTGAACCGAGCCTAAGACTGAAATCCAGTCATTTTTCATCTCTCTGGTCATTTCTTTGTAAAAGGAAGCAAACACAGGTAAAATGGTCCCAAAATTAAATTTTGCATATTTTGGGGGTTTTGCCCTTAAAATGTTCACATCTTTGGCCAAAGGCTTAGGGAGGCAGAAAATGTGTCAAAACGGGATCAAAAGTACCCAAAACGGATACAACAACACTTTAAAGCCCAAAATGTCAAGGAGAAAAGTGTTTTAATGTCACTTCCGGTTTTAAGGAGGTCACTTCCGGTTTGCCACTTCCGGTTTCAGACAATGCCAGTTTCCCAGGTAATTTCAAAGCTTTTTAAGTGCCCTTTCGCACTCGTGCGGCTGCGGAGATCGCATTTAATTCGGAGCGCACTGCTCCTTCATTACATGCGATCTCATGTGCGGTGCGAATTTCAGCCATACACTTTGTATGGCTGAATTCGCACTGCATCCGCACCAAAGACGCACAGGAGGCATTTTTTGAGCCGCATCAAAATCAAATCGCACAGTGGTTCACACTTGTGCGATGCGATTCTGTGCGTACTTGCAGATCGCACTGCGATATGCAATCAAACTGGGGGTGTCGTTAACGTTTAATTGACACCCCCTGCGTATCGCATATGGCAGTGGGAACTGCTAGATGCGTGGATGCGATGCGGTAACACGCTGCATATTCGCAGCATTCCCGCATCGCACAAGTGTGAACCGAGCCTAAGACTGAAATCCAGTCATTTTTCATCTCTCTGGTCATTTCTTTGTAAAAGGAAGCAAACACAGGTAAAATGGTCCCAAAATTAAATTTTGCATATTTTGGGGGTTTTGCCCTTAAAATGTTCACATCTTTGGCCAAAGGCTTAGGGAGGCAGAAAATGTGTCAAAACGGGATCAAAAGTCCCCAAAACGGATACAACAACACTTTAAAGCCCAAAATGTAAAGGAGAAAAGTGTTTTAATGTCACTTCCGGTTTTAAGGAGGTCACTTCCGGTTTGCCACTTCCGGTTTCAGACAATGCCAGTTTCCCAGGTAATTTCAAAGCTTTTTAAGTGCCCGTTCACACTCGTGCGGCTGCAGAGATCGCATTTAATTCGGAGCGCACTGCTCCTTCATTACATGCGATCTCATGTGCGGTGCGAATTTCAGCCATACACTTTGTATGGCTGAATTCGCACTGCATCCGCACCAAAGACGCACAGGAGGCATTTTTTGAGCCGCATCAAAATCAAATCGCACAGTGGTTCACACTTGTGCGATGCGATTCTGTGCGTACTTGCAGATCGCACTGCGATATGCAATCAAACTGGGGGTGTCGTTAACGTTTAATTGACACCCCCTGCGTATCGCATATGGCAGTGGGAACTGCTAGATGCGTGGATGCGATGCGGTAACACACTGCATATTCGCAGCGTTCCCGCATCGCACAAGTGTGAACCGAGCCTAAGACTGAAATCCAGTCATTTTTCATCTCTCTGGTCATTTCTTTGTAAAAGGAAGCAAACACAGGTAAAATGGTCCCAAAATTAAATTTTGCATATTTTGGGGGTTTTGCCCTTAAAATGTTCACATCTTTGGCCAAAGGCTTAGGGAGGCAGAAAATGTGTCAAAACGGGATCAAAAGTCCCCAAAACGGATACAACAACACTTTAAAGCCCAAAATGTCAAGGAGAAAAGTGTTTTAATGTCACTTCCGGTTTTAAGGAGGTCACTTCCGGTTTGCCACTTCCGGTTTCAGACAATGCCAGTTTCCCAGGTAATTTCAAAGCTTTTTAAGTGCCCTTTCGCACTCGTGCGGCTGCGGAGATCGCATTTAATTCGGAGCGCACTGCTCCTTCATTACATGCGATCTCATGTGCGGTGCGAATTTCAGCCATACACTTTGTATGGCTGAATTCGCACTGCATCCGCACCAAAGACGCACAGGAGGCATTTTTTGAGCCGCATCAAAATCAAATCGCACAGTGGTTCACACTTGTGCGATGCGATTCTGTGCGTACTTGCAGATCGCACTGCGATATGCAATCAAACTGGGGGTGTCGTTAACGTTTAATTGACACCCCCTGCGTATCGCATATGGCAGTGGGAACTGCTAGATGCGTGGATGCGATGCGGTAACACGCTGCATATTCGCAGCATTCCCGCATCGCACAAGTGTGAACCGAGCCTAAGACTGAAATCCAGTCATTTTTCATCTCTCTGGTCATTTCTTTGTAAAAGGAAGCAAACACAGGTAAAATGGTCCCAAAATTAAATTTTGCATATTTTGGGGGTTTTGCCCTTAAAATGTTCACATCTTTGGCCAAAGGCTTAGGGAGGCAGAAAATGTGTCAAAACGGGATCAAAAGTCCCCAAAACGGATACAACAACACTTTAAAGCCCAAAATGTCAAGGAGAAAAGTGTTTTAATGTCACTTCCGGTTTTAAGGAGGTCACTTCCGGTTTGCCACTTCCGGTTTCAGACAATGCCAGTTTCCCAGGTAATTTCAAAGCTTTTTAAGTGCCCGTTCACACTCGTGCGGCTGCAGAGATCGCATTTAATTCGGAGCGCACTGCTCCTTCATTACATGCGATCTCATGTGCGGTGCGAATTTCAGCCATACACTTTGTATGGCTGAATTCGCACTGCATCCGCACCAAAGACGCACAGGAGGCATTTTTTGAGCCGCATCAAAATCAAATCGCACAGTGGTTCACACTTGTGCGATGCGATTCTGTGCGTACTTGCAGATCGCACTGCGATATGCAATCAAACTGGGGGTGTCGTTAACGTTTAATTGACACCCCCTGCGTATCGCATATGGCAGTGGGAACTGCTAGATGCGTGGATGCGATGCGGTAACACGCTGCATATTCGCAGCGTTCCCGCATCGCACAAGTGTGAACCGAGCCTAAGACTGAAATCCAGTCATTTTTCATCTCTCTGGTCATTTCTTTGTAAAAGGAAGCAAACACAGGTAAAATGGTCCCAAAATTAAATTTTGCATATTTTGGGGGTTTTGCCCTTAAAATGTTCACATCTTTGGCCAAAGGCTTAGGGAGGCAGAAAATGTGTCAAAACGGGATCAAAAGTCCCCAAAACGGATACAACAACACTTTAAAGCCCAAAATGTCAAGGAGAAAAGTGTTTTAATGTCACTTCCGGTTTTAAGGAGGTCACTTCCGGTTTGCCACTTCCGGTTTCAGACAATGCCAGTTTCCCAGGTAATTTCAAAGCTTTTTAAGTGCCCTTTCGCACTCGTGCGGCTGCGGAGATCGCATTTAATTCGGAGCGCACTGCTCCTTCATTACATGCGATCTCATGTGCGGTGCGAATTTCAGCCATACACTTTGTATGGCTGAATTCGCACTGCATCCGCACCAAAGACGCACAGGAGGCATTTTTTGAGCCGCATCAAAATCAAATCGCACAGTGGTTCACACTTGTGCGATGCGATTCTGTGCGTACTTGCAGATCGCACTGCGATATGCAATCAAACTGGGGGTGTCGTTAACGTTTAATTGACACCCCCTGCGTATCGCATATGGCAGTGGGAACTGCTAGATGCGTGGATGCGATGCGGTAACACGCTGCATATTCGCAGCATTCCCGCATCGCACAAGTGTGAACCGAGCCTAAGACTGAAATCCAGTCATTTTTCATCTCTCTGGTCATTTCTTTGTAAAAGGAAGCAAACACAGGTAAAATGGTCCCAAAATTAAATTTTGCATATTTTGGGGGTTTTGCCCTTAAAATGTTCACATCTTTGGCCAAAGGCTTAGGGAGGCAGAAAATGTGTCAAAACGGGATCAAAAGTCCCCAAAACGGATACAACAACACTTTAAAGCCCAAAATGTCAAGGAGAAAAGTGTTTTAATGTCACTTCCGGTTTTAAGGAGGTCACTTCCGGTTTGCCACTTCCGGTTTCAGACAATGCCAGTTTCCCAGGTAATTTCAAAGCTTTTTAAGTGCCCGTTCACACTCGTGCGGCTGCAGAGATCGCATTTAATTCGGAGCGCACTGCTCCTTCATTACATGCGATCTCATGTGCGGTGCGAATTTCAGCCATACACTTTGTATGGCTGAATTCGCACTGCATCCGCACCAAAGACGCACAGGAGGCATTTTTTGAGCCGCATCAAAATCAAATCGCACAGTGGTTCACACTTGTGCGATGCGATTCTGTGCGTACTTGCAGATCGCACTGCGATATGCAATCAAACTGGGGGTGTCGTTAACGTTTAATTGACACCCCCTGCGTATCGCATATGGCAGTGGGAACTGCTAGATGCGTGGATGCGATGCGGTAACACGCTGCATATTCGCAGCGTTCCCGCATCGCACAAGTGTGAACCGAGCCTAAGACTGAAATCCAGTCATTTTTCATCTCTCTGGTCATTTCTTTGTAAAAGGAAGCAAACACAGGTAAAATGGTCCCAAAATTAAATTTTGCATATTTTGGGGGTTTTGCCCTTAAAATGTTCACATCTTTGGCCAAAGGCTTAGGGAGGCAGAAAATGTGTCAAAACGGGATCAAAAGTCCCCAAAACGGATACAACAACACTTTAAAGCCCAAAATGTCAAGGAGAAAAGTGTTTTAATGTCACTTCCGGTTTTAAGGAGGTCACTTCCGGTTTGCCACTTCCGGTTTCAGACAATGCCAGTTTCCCAGGTAATTTCAAAGCTTTTTAAGTGCCCTTTCGCACTCGTGCGGCTGCGGAGATCGCATTTAATTCGGAGCGCACTGCTCCTTCATTACATGCGATCTCATGTGCGGTGCGAATTTCAGCCATACACTTTGTATGGCTGAATTCGCACTGCATCCGCACCAAAGACGCACAGGAGGCATTTTTTGAGCCGCATCAAAATCAAATCGCACAGTGGTTCACACTTGTGCGATGCGATTCTGTGCGTACTTGCAGATCGCACTGCGATATGCAATCAAACTGGGGGTGTCGTTAACGTTTAATTGACACCCCCTGCGTATCGCATATGGCAGTGGGAACTGCTAGATGCGTGGATGCGATGCGGTAACACGCTGCATATTCGCAGCGTTCCCGCATCGCACAAGTGTGAACCGAGCCTAAGACTGAAATCCAGTCATTTTTCATCTCTCTGGTCATTTCTTTGTAAAAGGAAGCAAACACAGGTAAAATGGTCCCAAAATTAAATTTTGCATATTTTGGGGGTTTTGCCCTTAAAATGTTCACATCTTTGGCCAAAGGCTTAGGGAGGCAGAAAATGTGTCAAAACGGGATCAAAAGTACCCAAAACGGATACAACAACACTTTAAAGCCCAAAATGTCAAGGAGAAAAGTGTTTTAATGTCACTTCCGGTTTTAAGGAGGTCACTTCCGGTTTGCCACTTCCGGTTTCAGACAATGCCAGTTTCCCAGGTAATTTCAAAGCTTTTTAAGTGCCCTTTCGCACTCGTGCGGCTGCGGAGATCGCATTTAATTCGGAGCGCACTGCTCCTTCATTACATGCGATCTCATGTGCGGTGCGAATTTCAGCCATACACTTTGTATGGCTGAATTCGCACTGCATCCGCACCAAAGACGCACAGGAGGCATTTTTTGAGCCGCATCAAAATCAAATCGCACAGTGGTTCACACTTGTGCGATGCGATTCTGTGCGTACTTGCAGATCGCACTGCGATATGCAATCAAACTGGGGGTGTCGTTAACGTTTAATTGACACCCCCTGCGTATCGCATATGGCAGTGGGAACTGCTAGATGCGTGGATGCGATGCGGTAACACGCTGCATATTCGCAGCATTCCCGCATCGCACAAGTGTGAACCGAGCCTAAGACTGAAATCCAGTCATTTTTCATCTCTCTGGTCATTTCTTTGTAAAAGGAAGCAAACACAGGTAAAATGGTCCCAAAATTAAATTTTGCATATTTTGGGGGTTTTGCCCTTAAAATGTTCACATCTTTGGCCAAAGGCTTAGGGAGGCAGAAAATGTGTCAAAACGGGATCAAAAGTCCCCAAAACGGATACAACAACACTTTAAAGCCCAAAATGTCAAGGAGAAAAGTGTTTTAATGTCACTTCCGGTTTTAAGGAGGTCACTTCCGGTTTGCCACTTCCGGTTTCAGACAATGCCAGTTTCCCAGGTAATTTCAAAGCTTTTTAAGTGCCCGTTCACACTCGTGCGGCTGCAGAGATCGCATTTAATTCGGAGCGCACTGCTCCTTCATTACATGCGATCTCATGTGCGGTGCGAATTTCAGCCATACACTTTGTATGGCTGAATTCGCACTGCATCCGCACCAAAGACGCACAGGAGGCATTTTTTGAGCCGCATCAAAATCAAATCGCACAGTGGTTCACACTTGTGCGATGCGATTCTGTGCGTACTTGCAGATCGCACTGCGATATGCAATCAAACTGGGGGTGTCGTTAACGTTTAATTGACACCCCCTGCGTATCGCATATGGCAGTGGGAACTGCTAGATGCGTGGATGCGATGCGGTAACACACTGCATATTCGCAGCGTTCCCGCATCGCACAAGTGTGAACCGAGCCTAAGACTGAAATCCAGTCATTTTTCATCTCTCTGGTCATTTCTTTGTAAAAGGAAGCAAACACAGGTAAAATGGTCCCAAAATTAAATTTTGCATATTTTGGGGGTTTTGCCCTTAAAATGTTCACATCTTTGGCCAAAGGCTTAGGGAGGCAGAAAATGTGTCAAAACGGGATCAAAAGTCCCCAAAACGGATACAACAACACTTTAAAGCCCAAAATGTCAAGGAGAAAAGTGTTTTAATGTCACTTCCGGTTTTAAGGAGGTCACTTCCGGTTTGCCACTTCCGGTTTCAGACAATGCCAGTTTCCCAGGTAATTTCAAAGCTTTTTAAGTGCCCTTTCGCACTCGTGCGGCTGCGGAGATCGCATTTAATTCGGAGCGCACTGCTCCTTCATTACATGCGATCTCATGTGCGGTGCGAATTTCAGCCATACACTTTGTATGGCTGAATTTGCACTGCATCCGCACCAAAGACGCACAGGAGGCATTTTTTGAGCCGCATCAAAATCAAATCGCACAGTGGTTCACACTTGTGCGATGCGATTCTGTGCGTACTTGCAGATCGCACTGCGATATGCAATCAAACTGGGGGTGTCGTTAACGTTTAATTGACACCCCCTGCGTATCGCATATGGCAGTGGGAACTGCTAGATGCGTGGATGCGATGCGGTAACACGCTGCATATTCGCAGCATTCCCGCATCGCACAAGTGTGAACCGAGCCTAAGACTGAAATCCAGTCATTTTTCATCTCTCTGGTCATTTCTTTGTAAAAGGAAGCAAACACAGGTAAAATGGTCCCAAAATTAAATTTTGCATATTTTGGGGGTTTTGCCCTTAAAATGTTCACATCTTTGGCCAAAGGCTTAGGGAGGCAGAAAATGTGTCAAAACGGGATCAAAAGTCCCCAAAACGGATACAACAACACTTTAAAGCCCAAAATGTCAAGGAGAAAAGTGTTTTAATGTCACTTCCGGTTTTAAGGAGGTCACTTCCGGTTTGCCACTTCCGGTTTCAGACAATGCCAGTTTCCCAGGTAATTTCAAAGCTTTTTAAGTGCCCGTTCACACTCGTGCGGCTGCAGAGATCGCATTTAATTCGGAGCGCACTGCTCCTTCATTACATGCGATCTCATGTGCGGTGCGAATTTCAGCCATACACTTTGTATGGCTGAATTCGCACTGCATCCGCACCAAAGACGCACAGGAGGCATTTTTTGAGCCGCATCAAAATCAAATCGCACAGTGGTTCACACTTGTGCGATGCGATTCTGTGCGTACTTGCAGATCGCACTGCGATATGCAATCAAACTGGGGGTGTCATTAACGTTTAATTGACACCCCCTGCGTATCGCATATGGCAGTGGGAACTGCTAGATGCGTGGATGCGATGCGGTAACACGCTGCATATTCGCAGCGTTCCCGCATCGCACAAGTGTGAACCGAGCCTAAGACTGAAATCCAGTCATTTTTCATCTCTCTGGTCATTTCTTTGTAAAAGGAAGCAAACACAGGTAAAATGGTCCCAAAATTAAATTTTGCATATTTTGGGGGTTTTGCCCTTAAAATGTTCACATCTTTGGCCAAAGGCTTAGGGAGGCAGAAAATGTGTCAAAACGGGATCAAAAGTCCCCAAAACGGATACAACAACACTTTAAAGCCCAAAATGTCAAGGAGAAAAGTGTTTTAATGTCACTTCCGGTTTTAAGGAGGTCACTTCCGGTTTGCCACTTCCGGTTTCAGACAATGCCAGTTTCCCAGGTAATTTCAAAGCTTTTTAAGTGCCCTTTCGCACTCGTGCGGCTGCGGAGATCGCATTTAATTCGGAGCGCACTGCTCCTTCATTACATGCGATCTCATGTGCGGTGCGAATTTCAGCCATACACTTTGTATGGCTGAATTCGCACTGCATTCGCACCAAAGACGCACAGGAGGCATTTTTTGAGCCGCATCAAAATCAAATCGCACAGTGGTTCACACTTGTGCGATGCGATTCTGTGCGTACTTGCAGATCGCACTGCGATATGCAATCAAACTGGGGGTGTCGTTAACGTTTAATTGACACCCCCTGCGTATCGCATATGGCAGTGGGAACTGCTAGATGCGTGGATGCGATGCGGTAACACGCTGCATATTCGCAGCGTTCCCGCATCGCACAAGTGTGAACCGAGCCTAAGACTGAAATCCAGTCATTTTTCATCTCTCTGGTCATTTCTTTGTAAAAGGAAGCAAACACAGGTAAAATGGTCCCAAAATTAAATTTTGCATATTTTGGGGGTTTTGCCCTTAAAATGTTCACATCTTTGGCCAAAGGCTTAGGGAGGCAGAAAATGTGTCAAAACGGGATCAAAAGTACCCAAAACGGATACAACAACACTTTAAAGCCCAAAATGTCAAGGAGAAAAGTGTTTTAATGTCACTTCCGGTTTTAAGGAGGTCACTTCCGGTTTGCCACTTCCGGTTTCAGACAATGCCAGTTTCCCAGGTAATTTCAAAGCTTTTTAAGTGCCCTTTCGCACTCGTGCGGCTGCGGAGATCGCATTTAATTCGGAGCGCACTGCTCCTTCATTACATGCGATCTCATGTGCGGTGCGAATTTCAGCCATACACTTTGTATGGCTGAATTCGCACTGCATCCGCACCAAAGACGCACAGGAGGCATTTTTTGAGCCGCATCAAAATCAAATCGCACAGTGGTTCACACTTGTGCGATGCGATTCTGTGCGTACTTGCAGATCGCACTGCGATATGCAATCAAACTGGGGGTGTCGTTAACGTTTAATTGACACCCCCTGCGTATCGCATATGGCAGTGGGAACTGCTAGATGCGTGGATGCGATGCGGTAACACGCTGCATATTCGCAGCATTCCCGCATCGCACAAGTGTGAACCGAGCCTAAGACTGAAATCCAGTCATTTTTCATCTCTCTGGTCATTTCTTTGTAAAAGGAAGCAAACACAGGTAAAATGGTCCCAAAATTAAATTTTGCATATTTTGGGGGTTTTGCCCTTAAAATGTTCACATCTTTGGCCAAAGGCTTAGGGAGGCAGAAAATGTGTCAAAACGGGATCAAAAGTCCCCAAAACGGATACAACAACACTTTAAAGCCCAAAATGTAAAGGAGAAAAGTGTTTTAATGTCACTTCCGGTTTTAAGGAGGTCACTTCCGGTTTGCCACTTCCGGTTTCAGACAATGCCAGTTTCCCAGGTAATTTCAAAGCTTTTTAAGTGCCCGTTCACACTCGTGCGGCTGCAGAGATCGCATTTAATTCGGAGCGCACTGCTCCTTCATTACATGCGATCTCATGTGCGGTGCGAATTTCAGCCATACACTTTGTATGGCTGAATTCGCACTGCATCCGCACCAAAGACGCACAGGAGGCATTTTTTGAGCCGCATCAAAATCAAATCGCACAGTGGTTCACACTTGTGCGATGCGATTCTGTGCGTACTTGCAGATCGCACTGCGATATGCAATCAAACTGGGGGTGTCGTTAACGTTTAATTGACACCCCCTGCGTATCGCATATGGCAGTGGGAACTGCTAGATGCGTGGATGCGATGCGGTAACACACTGCATATTCGCAGCGTTCCCGCATCGCACAAGTGTGAACCGAGCCTAAGACTGAAATCCAGTCATTTTTCATCTCTCTGGTCATTTCTTTGTAAAAGGAAGCAAACACAGGTAAAATGGTCCCAAAATTAAATTTTGCATATTTTGGGGGTTTTGCCCTTAAAATGTTCACATCTTTGGCCAAAGGCTTAGGGAGGCAGAAAATGTGTCAAAACGGGATCAAAAGTCCCCAAAACGGATACAACAACACTTTAAAGCCCAAAATGTCAAGGAGAAAAGTGTTTTAATGTCACTTCCGGTTTTAAGGAGGTCACTTCCGGTTTGCCACTTCCGGTTTCAGACAATGCCAGTTTCCCAGGTAATTTCAAAGCTTTTTAAGTGCCCTTTCGCACTCGTGCGGCTGCGGAGATCGCATTTAATTCGGAGCGCACTGCTCCTTCATTACATGCGATCTCATGTGCGGTGCGAATTTCAGCCATACACTTTGTATGGCTGAATTCGCACTGCATCCGCACCAAAGACGCACAGGAGGCATTTTTTGAGCCGCATCAAAATCAAATCGCACAGTGGTTCACACTTGTGCGATGCGATTCTGTGCGTACTTGCAGATCGCACTGCGATATGCAATCAAACTGGGGGTGTCGTTAACGTTTAATTGACACCCCCTGCGTATCGCATATGGCAGTGGGAACTGCTAGATGCGTGGATGCGATGCGGTAACACGCTGCATATTCGCAGCATTCCCGCATCGCACAAGTGTGAACCGAGCCTAAGACTGAAATCCAGTCATTTTTCATCTCTCTGGTCATTTCTTTGTAAAAGGAAGCAAACACAGGTAAAATGGTCCCAAAATTAAATTTTGCATATTTTGGGGGTTTTGCCCTTAAAATGTTCACATCTTTGGCCAAAGGCTTAGGGAGGCAGAAAATGTGTCAAAACGGGATCAAAAGTCCCCAAAACGGATACAACAACACTTTAAAGCCCAAAATGTCAAGGAGAAAAGTGTTTTAATGTCACTTCCGGTTTTAAGGAGGTCACTTCCGGTTTGCCACTTCCGGTTTCAGACAATGCCAGTTTCCCAGGTAATTTCAAAGCTTTTTAAGTGCCCGTTCACACTCGTGCGGCTGCAGAGATCGCATTTAATTCGGAGCGCACTGCTCCTTCATTACATGCGATCTCATGTGCGGTGCGAATTTCAGCCATACACTTTGTATGGCTGAATTCGCACTGCATCCGCACCAAAGACGCACAGGAGGCATTTTTTGAGCCGCATCAAAATCAAATCGCACAGTGGTTCACACTTGTGCGATGCGATTCTGTGCGTACTTGCAGATCGCACTGCGATATGCAATCAAACTGGGGGTGTCGTTAACGTTTAATTGACACCCCCTGCGTATCGCATATGGCAGTGGGAACTGCTAGATGCGTGGATGCGATGCGGTAACACGCTGCATATTCGCAGCGTTCCCGCATCGCACAAGTGTGAACCGAGCCTAAGACTGAAATCCAGTCATTTTTCATCTCTCTGGTCATTTCTTTGTAAAAGGAAGCAAACACAGGTAAAATGGTCCCAAAATTAAATTTTGCATATTTTGGGGGTTTTGCCCTTAAAATGTTCACATCTTTGGCCAAAGGCTTAGGGAGGCAGAAAATGTGTCAAAACGGGATCAAAAGTCCCCAAAACGGATACAACAACACTTTAAAGCCCAAAATGTCAAGGAGAAAAGTGTTTTAATGTCACTTCCGGTTTTAAGGAGGTCACTTCCGGTTTGCCACTTCCGGTTTCAGACAATGCCAGTTTCCCAGGTAATTTCAAAGCTTTTTAAGTGCCCTTTCGCACTCGTGCGGCTGCGGAGATCGCATTTAATTCGGAGCGCACTGCTCCTTCATTACATGCGATCTCATGTGCGGTGCGAATTTCAGCCATACACTTTGTATGGCTGAATTCGCACTGCATCCGCACCAAAGACGCACAGGAGGCATTTTTTGAGCCGCATCAAAATCAAATCGCACAGTGGTTCACACTTGTGCGATGCGATTCTGTGCGTACTTGCAGATCGCACTGCGATATGCAATCAAACTGGGGGTGTCGTTAACGTTTAATTGACACCCCCTGCGTATCGCATATGGCAGTGGGAACTGCTAGATGCGTGGATGCGATGCGGTAACACGCTGCATATTCGCAGCGTTCCCGCATCGCACAAGTGTGAACCGAGCCTAAGACTGAAATCCAGTCATTTTTCATCTCTCTGGTCATTTCTTTGTAAAAGGAAGCAAACACAGGTAAAATGGTCCCAAAATTAAATTTTGCATATTTTGGGGGTTTTGCCCTTAAAATGTTCACATCTTTGGCCAAAGGCTTAGGGAGGCAGAAAATGTGTCAAAACGGGATCAAAAGTACCCAAAACGGATACAACAACACTTTAAAGCCCAAAATGTCAAGGAGAAAAGTGTTTTAATGTCACTTCCGGTTTTAAGGAGGTCACTTCCGGTTTGCCACTTCCGGTTTCAGACAATGCCAGTTTCCCAGGTAATTTCAAAGCTTTTTAAGTGCCCTTTCGCACTCGTGCGGCTGCGGAGATCGCATTTAATTCGGAGCGCACTGCTCCTTCATTACATGCGATCTCATGTGCGGTGCGAATTTCAGCCATACACTTTGTATGGCTGAATTCGCACTGCATCCGCACCAAAGACGCACAGGAGGCATTTTTTGAGCCGCATCAAAATCAAATCGCACAGTGGTTCACACTTGTGCGATGCGATTCTGTGCGTACTTGCAGATCGCACTGCGATATGCAATCAAACTGGGGGTGTCGTTAACGTTTAATTGACACCCCCTGCGTATCGCATATGGCAGTGGGAACTGCTAGATGCGTGGATGCGATGCGGTAACACGCTGCATATTCGCAGCATTCCCGCATCGCACAAGTGTGAACCGAGCCTAAGACTGAAATCCAGTCATTTTTCATCTCTCTGGTCATTTCTTTGTAAAAGGAAGCAAACACAGGTAAAATGGTCCCAAAATTAAATTTTGCATATTTTGGGGGTTTTGCCCTTAAAATGTTCACATCTTTGGCCAAAGGCTTAGGGAGGCAGAAAATGTGTCAAAACGGGATCAAAAGTCCCCAAAACGGATACAACAACACTTTAAAGCCCAAAATGTAAAGGAGAAAAGTGTTTTAATGTCACTTCCGGTTTTAAGGAGGTCACTTCCGGTTTGCCACTTCCGGTTTCAGACAATGCCAGTTTCCCAGGTAATTTCAAAGCTTTTTAAGTGCCCGTTCACACTCGTGCGGCTGCAGAGATCGCATTTAATTCGGAGCGCACTGCTCCTTCATTACATGCGATCTCATGTGCGGTGCGAATTTCAGCCATACACTTTGTATGGCTGAATTCGCACTGCATCCGCACCAAAGACGCACAGGAGGCATTTTTTGAGCCGCATCAAAATCAAATCGCACAGTGGTTCACACTTGTGCGATGCGATTCTGTGCGTACTTGCAGATCGCACTGCAATATGCAATCAAACTGGGGGTGTCGTTAACGTTTAATTGACACCCCCTGCGTATCGCATATGGCAGTGGGAACTGCTAGATGCGTGGATGCGATGCGGTAACACACTGCATATTCGCAGCGTTCCCGCATCGCACAAGTGTGAACCGAGCCTAAGACTGAAATCCAGTCATTTTTCATCTCTCTGGTCATTTCTTTGTAAAAGGAAGCAAACACAGGTAAAATGGTCCCAAAATTAAATTTTGCATATTTTGGGGGTTTTGCCCTTAAAATGTTCACATCTTTGGCCAAAGGCTTAGGGAGGCAGAAAATGTGTCAAAACGGGATCAAAAGTCCCCAAAACGGATACAACAACACTTTAAAGCCCAAAATGTCAAGGAGAAAAGTGTTTTAATGTCACTTCCGGTTTTAAGGAGGTCACTTCCGGTTTGCCACTTCCGGTTTCAGACAATGCCAGTTTCCCAGGTAATTTCAAAGCTTTTTAAGTGCCCTTTCGCACTCGTGCGGCTGCGGAGATCGCATTTAATTCGGAGCGCACTGCTCCTTCATTACATGCGATCTCATGTGCGGTGCGAATTTCAGCCATACACTTTGTATGGCTGAATTCGCACTGCATCCGCACCAAAGACGCACAGGAGGCATTTTTTGAGCCGCATCAAAATCAAATCGCACAGTGGTTCACACTTGTGCGATGCGATTCTGTGCGTACTTGCAGATCGCACTGCGATATGCAATCAAACTGGGGGTGTCGTTAACGTTTAATTGACACCCCCTGCGTATCGCATATGGCAGTGGGAACTGCTAGATGCGTGGATGCGATGCGGTAACACGCTGCATATTCGCAGCATTCCCGCATCGCACAAGTGTGAACCGAGCCTAAGACTGAAATCCAGTCATTTTTCATCTCTCTGGTCATTTCTTTGTAAAAGGAAGCAAACACAGGTAAAATGGTCCCAAAATTAAATTTTGCATATTTTGGGGGTTTTGCCCTTAAAATGTTCACATCTTTGGCCAAAGGCTTAGGGAGGCAGAAAATGTGTCAAAACGGGATCAAAAGTCCCCAAAACGGATACAACAACACTTTAAAGCCCAAAATGTCAAGGAGAAAAGTGTTTTAATGTCACTTCCGGTTTTAAGGAGGTCACTTCCGGTTTGCCACTTCCGGTTTCAGACAATGCCAGTTTCCCAGGTAATTTCAAAGCTTTTTAAGTGCCCGTTCACACTCGTGCGGCTGCAGAGATCGCATTTAATTCGGAGCGCACTGCTCCTTCATTACATGCGATCTCATGTGCGGTGCGAATTTCAGCCATACACTTTGTATGGCTGAATTCGCACTGCATCCGCACCAAAGACGCACAGGAGGCATTTTTTGAGCCGCATCAAAATCAAATCGCACAGTGGTTCACACTTGTGCGATGCGATTCTGTGCGTACTTGCAGATCGCACTGCGATATGCAATCAAACTGGGGGTGTCGTTAACGTTTAATTGACACCCCCTGCGTATCGCATATGGCAGTGGGAACTGCTAGATGCGTGGATGCGATGCGGTAACACGCTGCATATTCGCAGCGTTCCCGCATCGCACAAGTGTGAACCGAGCCTAAGACTGAAATCCAGTCATTTTTCATCTCTCTGGTCATTTCTTTGTAAAAGGAAGCAAACACAGGTAAAATGGTCCCAAAATTAAATTTTGCATATTTTGGGGGTTTTGCCCTTAAAATGTTCACATCTTTGGCCAAAGGCTTAGGGAGGCAGAAAATGTGTCAAAACGGGATCAAAAGTCCCCAAAACGGATACAACAACACTTTAAAGCCCAAAATGTCAAGGAGAAAAGTGTTTTAATGTCACTTCCGGTTTTAAGGAGGTCACTTCCGGTTTGCCACTTCCGGTTTCAGACAATGCCAGTTTCCCAGGTAATTTCAAAGCTTTTTAAGTGCCCTTTCGCACTCGTGCGGCTGCGGAGATCGCATTTAATTCGGAGCGCACTGCTCCTTCATTACATGCGATCTCATGTGCGGTGCGAATTTCAGCCATACACTTTGTATGGCTGAATTCGCACTGCATCCGCACCAAAGACGCACAGGAGGCATTTTTTGAGCCGCATCAAAATCAAATCGCACAGTGGTTCACACTTGTGCGATGCGATTCTGTGCGTACTTGCAGATCGCACTGCGATATGCAATCAAACTGGGGGTGTCGTTAACGTTTAATTGACACCCCCTGCGTATCGCATATGGCAGTGGGAACTGCTAGATGCGTGGATGCGATGCGGTAACACGCTGCATATTCGCAGCATTCCCGCATCGCACAAGTGTGAACCGAGCCTAAGACTGAAATCCAGTCATTTTTCATCTCTCTGGTCATTTCTTTGTAAAAGGAAGCAAACACAGGTAAAATGGTCCCAAAATTAAATTTTGCATATTTTGGGGGTTTTGCCCTTAAAATGTTCACATCTTTGGCCAAAGGCTTAGGGAGGCAGAAAATGTGTCAAAACGGGATCAAAAGTCCCCAAAACGGATACAACAACACTTTAAAGCCCAAAATGTCAAGGAGAAAAGTGTTTTAATGTCACTTCCGGTTTTAAGGAGGTCACTTCCGGTTTGCCACTTCCGGTTTCAGACAATGCCAGTTTCCCAGGTAATTTCAAAGCTTTTTAAGTGCCCGTTCACACTCGTGCGGCTGCAGAGATCGCATTTAATTCGGAGCGCACTGCTCCTTCATTACATGCGATCTCATGTGCGGTGCGAATTTCAGCCATACACTTTGTATGGCTGAATTCGCACTGCATCCGCACCAAAGACGCACAGGAGGCATTTTTTGAGCCGCATCAAAATCAAATCGCACAGTGGTTCACACTTGTGCGATGCGATTCTGTGCGTACTTGCAGATCGCACTGCGATATGCAATCAAACTGGGGGTGTCGTTAACGTTTAATTGACACCCCCTGCGTATCGCATATGGCAGTGGGAACTGCTAGATGCGTGGATGCGATGCGGTAACACGCTGCATATTCGCAGCGTTCCCGCATCGCACAAGTGTGAACCGAGCCTAAGACTGAAATCCAGTCATTTTTCATCTCTCTGGTCATTTCTTTGTAAAAGGAAGCAAACACAGGTAAAATGGTCCCAAAATTAAATTTTGCATATTTTGGGGGTTTTGCCCTTAAAATGTTCACATCTTTGGCCAAAGGCTTAGGGAGGCAGAAAATGTGTCAAAACGGGATCAAAAGTCCCCAAAACGGATACAACAACACTTTAAAGCCCAAAATGTCAAGGAGAAAAGTGTTTTAATGTCACTTCCGGTTTTAAGGAGGTCACTTCCGGTTTGCCACTTCCGGTTTCAGACAATGCCAGTTTCCCAGGTAATTTCAAAGCTTTTTAAGTGCCCTTTCGCACTCGTGCGGCTGCGGAGATCGCATTTAATTCGGAGCGCACTGCTCCTTCATTACATGCGATCTCATGTGCGGTGCGAATTTCAGCCATACACTTTGTATGGCTGAATTCGCACTGCATCCGCACCAAAGACGCACAGGAGGCATTTTTTGAGCCGCATCAAAATCAAATCGCACAGTGGTTCACACTTGTGCGATGCGATTCTGTGCGTACTTGCAGATCGCACTGCGATATGCAATCAAACTGGGGGTGTCGTTAACGTTTAATTGACACCCCCTGCGTATCGCATATGGCAGTGGGAACTGCTAGATGCGTGGATGCGATGCGGTAACACGCTGCATATTCGCAGCGTTCCCGCATCGCACAAGTGTGAACCGAGCCTAAGACTGAAATCCAGTCATTTTTCATCTCTCTGGTCATTTCTTTGTAAAAGGAAGCAAACACAGGTAAAATGGTCCCAAAATTAAATTTTGCATATTTTGGGGGTTTTGCCCTTAAAATGTTCACATCTTTGGCCAAAGGCTTAGGGAGGCAGAAAATGTGTCAAAACGGGATCAAAAGTACCCAAAACGGATACAACAACACTTTAAAGCCCAAAATGTCAAGGAGAAAAGTGTTTTAATGTCACTTCCGGTTTTAAGGAGGTCACTTCCGGTTTGCCACTTCCGGTTTCAGACAATGCCAGTTTCCCAGGTAATTTCAAAGCTTTTTAAGTGCCCTTTCGCACTCGTGCGGCTGCGGAGATCGCATTTAATTCGGAGCGCACTGCTCCTTCATTACATGCGATCTCATGTGCGGTGCGAATTTCAGCCATACACTTTGTATGGCTGAATTCGCACTGCATCCGCACCAAAGACGCACAGGAGGCATTTTTTGAGCCGCATCAAAATCAAATCGCACAGTGGTTCACACTTGTGCGATGCGATTCTGTGCGTACTTGCAGATCGCACTGCGATATGCAATCAAACTGGGGGTGTCGTTAACGTTTAATTGACACCCCCTGCGTATCGCATATGGCAGTGGGAACTGCTAGATGCGTGGATGCGATGCGGTAACACGCTGCATATTCGCAGCATTCCCGCATCGCACAAGTGTGAACCGAGCCTAAGACTGAAATCCAGTCATTTTTCATCTCTCTGGTCATTTCTTTGTAAAAGGAAGCAAACACAGGTAAAATGGTCCCAAAATTAAATTTTGCATATTTTGGGGGTTTTGCCCTTAAAATGTTCACATCTTTGGCCAAAGGCTTAGGGAGGCAGAAAATGTGTCAAAACGGGATCAAAAGTCCCCAAAACGGATACAACAACACTTTAAAGCCCAAAATGTCAAGGAGAAAAGTGTTTTAATGTCACTTCCGGTTTTAAGGAGGTCACTTCCGGTTTGCCACTTCCGGTTTCAGACAATGCCAGTTTCCCAGGTAATTTCAAAGCTTTTTAAGTGCCCGTTCACACTCGTGCGGCTGCAGAGATCGCATTTAATTCGGAGCGCACTGCTCCTTCATTACATGCGATCTCATGTGCGGTGCGAATTTCAGCCATACACTTTGTATGGCTGAATTCGCACTGCATCCGCACCAAAGACGCACAGGAGGCATTTTTTGAGCCGCATCAAAATCAAATCGCACAGTGGTTCACACTTGTGCGATGCGATTCTGTGCGTACTTGCAGATCGCACTGCGATATGCAATCAAACTGGGGGTGTCGTTAACGTTTAATTGACACCCCCTGCGTATCGCATATGGCAGTGGGAACTGCTAGATGCGTGGATGCGATGCGGTAACACACTGCATATTCGCAGCGTTCCCGCATCGCACAAGTGTGAACCGAGCCTAAGACTGAAATCCAGTCATTTTTCATCTCTCTGGTCATTTCTTTGTAAAAGGAAGCAAACACAGGTAAAATGGTCCCAAAATTAAATTTTGCATATTTTGGGGGTTTTGCCCTTAAAATGTTCACATCTTTGGCCAAAGGCTTAGGGAGGCAGAAAATGTGTCAAAACGGGATCAAAAGTCCCCAAAACGGATACAACAACACTTTAAAGCCCAAAATGTCAAGGAGAAAAGTGTTTTAATGTCACTTCCGGTTTTAAGGAGGTCACTTCCGGTTTGCCACTTCCGGTTTCAGACAATGCCAGTTTCCCAGGTAATTTCAAAGCTTTTTAAGTGCCCTTTCGCACTCGTGCGGCTGCGGAGATCGCATTTAATTCGGAGCGCACTGCTCCTTCATTACATGCGATCTCATGTGCGGTGCGAATTTCAGCCATACACTTTGTATGGCTGAATTTGCACTGCATCCGCACCAAAGACGCACAGGAGGCATTTTTTGAGCCGCATCAAAATCAAATCGCACAGTGGTTCACACTTGTGCGATGCGATTCTGTGCGTACTTGCAGATCGCACTGCGATATGCAATCAAACTGGGGGTGTCGTTAACGTTTAATTGACACCCCCTGCGTATCGCATATGGCAGTGGGAACTGCTAGATGCGTGGATGCGATGCGGTAACACGCTGCATATTCGCAGCATTCCCGCATCGCACAAGTGTGAACCGAGCCTAAGACTGAAATCCAGTCATTTTTCATCTCTCTGGTCATTTCTTTGTAAAAGGAAGCAAACACAGGTAAAATGGTCCCAAAATTAAATTTTGCATATTTTGGGGGTTTTGCCCTTAAAATGTTCACATCTTTGGCCAAAGGCTTAGGGAGGCAGAAAATGTGTCAAAACGGGATCAAAAGTCCCCAAAACGGATACAACAACACTTTAAAGCCCAAAATGTCAAGGAGAAAAGTGTTTTAATGTCACTTCCGGTTTTAAGGAGGTCACTTCCGGTTTGCCACTTCCGGTTTCAGACAATGCCAGTTTCCCAGGTAATTTCAAAGCTTTTTAAGTGCCCGTTCACACTCGTGCGGCTGCAGAGATCGCATTTAATTCGGAGCGCACTGCTCCTTCATTACATGCGATCTCATGTGCGGTGCGAATTTCAGCCATACACTTTGTATGGCTGAATTCGCACTGCATCCGCACCAAAGACGCACAGGAGGCATTTTTTGAGCCGCATCAAAATCAAATCGCACAGTGGTTCACACTTGTGCGATGCGATTCTGTGCGTACTTGCAGATCGCACTGCGATATGCAATCAAACTGGGGGTGTCATTAACGTTTAATTGACACCCCCTGCGTATCGCATATGGCAGTGGGAACTGCTAGATGCGTGGATGCGATGCGGTAACACGCTGCATATTCGCAGCGTTCCCGCATCGCACAAGTGTGAACCGAGCCTAAGACTGAAATCCAGTCATTTTTCATCTCTCTGGTCATTTCTTTGTAAAAGGAAGCAAACACAGGTAAAATGGTCCCAAAATTAAATTTTGCATATTTTGGGGGTTTTGCCCTTAAAATGTTCACATCTTTGGCCAAAGGCTTAGGGAGGCAGAAAATGTGTCAAAACGGGATCAAAAGTCCCCAAAACGGATACAACAACACTTTAAAGCCCAAAATGTCAAGGAGAAAAGTGTTTTAATGTCACTTCCGGTTTTAAGGAGGTCACTTCCGGTTTGCCACTTCCGGTTTCAGACAATGCCAGTTTCCCAGGTAATTTCAAAGCTTTTTAAGTGCCCTTTCGCACTCGTGCGGCTGCGGAGATCGCATTTAATTCGGAGCGCACTGCTCCTTCATTACATGCGATCTCATGTGCGGTGCGAATTTCAGCCATACACTTTGTATGGCTGAATTCGCACTGCATCCGCACCAAAGACGCACAGGAGGCATTTTTTGAGCCGCATCAAAATCAAATCGCACAGTGGTTCACACTTGTGCGATGCGATTCTGTGCGTACTTGCAGATCGCACTGCGATATGCAATCAAACTGGGGGTGTCGTTAACGTTTAATTGACACCCCCTGCGTATCGCATATGGCAGTGGGAACTGCTAGATGCGTGGATGCGATGCGGTAACACGCTGCATATTCGCAGCATTCCCGCATCGCACAAGTGTGAACCGAGCCTAAGACTGAAATCCAGTCATTTTTCATCTCTCTGGTCATTTCTTTGTAAAAGGAAGCAAACACAGGTAAAATGGTCCCAAAATTAAATTTTGCATATTTTGGGGGTTTTGCCCTTAAAATGTTCACATCTTTGGCCAAAGGCTTAGGGAGGCAGAAAATGTGTCAAAACGGGATCAAAAGTCCCCAAAACGGATACAACAACACTTTAAAGCCCAAAATGTCAAGGAGAAAAGTGTTTTAATGTCACTTCCGGTTTTAAGGAGGTCACTTCCGGTTTGCCACTTCCGGTTTCAGACAATGCCAGTTTCCCAGGTAATTTCAAAGCTTTTTAAGTGCCCGTTCACACTCGTGCGGCTGCAGAGATCGCATTTAATTCGGAGCGCACTGCTCCTTCATTACATGCGATCTCATGTGCGGTGCGAATTTCAGCCATACACTTTGTATGGCTGAATTCGCACTGCATCCGCACCAAAGACGCACAGGAGGCATTTTTTGAGCCGCATCAAAATCAAATCGCACAGTGGTTCACACTTGTGCGATGCGATTCTGTGCGTACTTGCAGATCGCACTGCGATATGCAATCAAACTGGGGGTGTCGTTAACGTTTAATTGACACCCCCTGCGTATCGCATATGGCAGTGGGAACTGCTAGATGCGTGGATGCGATGCGGTAACACGCTGCATATTCGCAGCGTTCCCGCATCGCACAAGTGTGAACCGAGCCTAAGACTGAAATCCAGTCATTTTTCATCTCTCTGGTCATTTCTTTGTAAAAGGAAGCAAACACAGGTAAAATGGTCCCAAAATTAAATTTTGCATATTTTGGGGGTTTTGCCCTTAAAATGTTCACATCTTTGGCCAAAGGCTTAGGGAGGCAGAAAATGTGTCAAAACGGGATCAAAAGTACCCAAAACGGATACAACAACACTTTAAAGCCCAAAATGTCAAGGAGAAAAGTGTTTTAATGTCACTTCCGGTTTTAAGGAGGTCACTTCCGGTTTGCCACTTCCGGTTTCAGACAATGCCAGTTTCCCAGGTAATTTCAAAGCTTTTTAAGTGCCCTTTCGCACTCGTGCGGCTGCGGAGATCGCATTTAATTCGGAGCGCACTGCTCCTTCATTACATGCGATCTCATGTGCGGTGCGAATTTCAGCCATACACTTTGTATGGCTGAATTCGCACTGCATCCGCACCAAAGACGCACAGGAGGCATTTTTTGAGCCGCATCAAAATCAAATCGCACAGTGGTTCACACTTGTGCGATGCGATTCTGTGCGTACTTGCAGATCGCACTGCGATATGCAATCAAACTGGGGGTGTCGTTAACGTTTAATTGACACCCCCTGCGTATCGCATATGGCAGTGGGAACTGCTAGATGCGTGGATGCGATGCGGTAACACGCTGCATATTCGCAGCATTCCCGCATCGCACAAGTGTGAACCGAGCCTAAGACTGAAATCCAGTCATTTTTCATCTCTCTGGTCATTTCTTTGTAAAAGGAAGCAAACACAGGTAAAATGGTCCCAAAATTAAATTTTGCATATTTTGGGGGTTTTGCCCTTAAAATGTTCACATCTTTGGCCAAAGGCTTAGGGAGGCAGAAAATGTGTCAAAACGGGATCAAAAGTCCCCAAAACGGATACAACAACACTTTAAAGCCCAAAATGTCAAGGAGAAAAGTGTTTTAATGTCACTTCCGGTTTTAAGGAGGTCACTTCCGGTTTGCCACTTCCGGTTTCAGACAATGCCAGTTTCCCAGGTAATTTCAAAGCTTTTTAAGTGCCCTTTCGCACTCGTGCGGCTGCGGAGATCGCATTTAATTCGGAGCGCACTGCTCCTTCATTACATGCGATCTCATGTGCGGTGCGAATTTCAGCCATACACTTTGTATGGCTGAATTTGCACTGCATCCGCACCAAAGACGCACAGGAGGCATTTTTTGAGCCGCATCAAAATCAAATCGCACAGTGGTTCACACTTGTGCGATGCGATTCTGTGCGTACTTGCAGATCGCACTGCGATATGCAATCAAACTGGGGGTGTCGTTAACGTTTAATTGACACCCCCTGCGTATCGCATATGGCAGTGGGAACTGCTAGATGCGTGGATGCGATGCGGTAACACGCTGCATATTCGCAGCATTCCCGCATCGCACAAGTGTGAACCGAGCCTAAGACTGAAATCCAGTCATTTTTCATCTCTCTGGTCATTTCTTTGTAAAAGGAAGCAAACACAGGTAAAATGGTCCCAAAATTAAATTTTGCATATTTTGGGGGTTTTGCCCTTAAAATGTTCACATCTTTGGCCAAAGGCTTAGGGAGGCAGAAAATGTGTCAAAACGGGATCAAAAGTCCCCAAAACGGATACAACAACACTTTAAAGCCCAAAATGTCAAGGAGAAAAGTGTTTTAATGTCACTTCCGGTTTTAAGGAGGTCACTTCCGGTTTGCCACTTCCGGTTTCAGACAATGCCAGTTTCCCAGGTAATTTCAAAGCTTTTTAAGTGCCCGTTCACACTCGTGCGGCTGCAGAGATCGCATTTAATTCGGAGCGCACTGCTCCTTCATTACATGCGATCTCATGTGCGGTGCGAATTTCAGCCATACACTTTGTATGGCTGAATTCGCACTGCATCCGCACCAAAGACGCACAGGAGGCATTTTTTGAGCCGCATCAAAATCAAATCGCACAGTGGTTCACACTTGTGCGATGCGATTCTGTGCGTACTTGCAGATCGCACTGCGATATGCAATCAAACTGGGGGTGTCATTAACGTTTAATTGACACCCCCTGCGTATCGCATATGGCAGTGGGAACTGCTAGATGCGTGGATGCGATGCGGTAACACGCTGCATATTCGCAGCGTTCCCGCATCGCACAAGTGTGAACCGAGCCTAAGACTGAAATCCAGTCATTTTTCATCTCTCTGGTCATTTCTTTGTAAAAGGAAGCAAACACAGGTAAAATGGTCCCAAAATTAAATTTTGCATATTTTGGGGGTTTTGCCCTTAAAATGTTCACATCTTTGGCCAAAGGCTTAGGGAGGCAGAAAATGTGTCAAAACGGGATCAAAAGTCCCCAAAACGGATACAACAACACTTTAAAGCCCAAAATGTCAAGGAGAAAAGTGTTTTAATGTCACTTCCGGTTTTAAGGAGGTCACTTCCGGTTTGCCACTTCCGGTTTCAGACAATGCCAGTTTCCCAGGTAATTTCAAAGCTTTTTAAGTGCCCTTTCGCACTCGTGCGGCTGCGGAGATCGCATTTAATTCGGAGCGCACTGCTCCTTCATTACATGCGATCTCATGTGCGGTGCGAATTTCAGCCATACACTTTGTATGGCTGAATTCGCACTGCATCCGCACCAAAGACGCACAGGAGGCATTTTTTGAGCCGCATCAAAATCAAATCGCACAGTGGTTCACACTTGTGCGATGCGATTCTGTGCGTACTTGCAGATCGCACTGCGATATGCAATCAAACTGGGGGTGTCGTTAACGTTTAATTGACACCCCCTGCGTATCGCATATGGCAGTGGGAACTGCTAGATGCGTGGATGCGATGCGGTAACACGCTGCATATTCGCAGCATTCCCGCATCGCACAAGTGTGAACCGAGCCTAAGACTGAAATCCAGTCATTTTTCATCTCTCTGGTCATTTCTTTGTAAAAGGAAGCAAACACAGGTAAAATGGTCCCAAAATTAAATTTTGCATATTTTGGGGGTTTTGCCCTTAAAATGTTCACATCTTTGGCCAAAGGCTTAGGGAGGCAGAAAATGTGTCAAAACGGGATCAAAAGTCCCCAAAACGGATACAACAACACTTTAAAGCCCAAAATGTCAAGGAGAAAAGTGTTTTAATGTCACTTCCGGTTTTAAGGAGGTCACTTCCGGTTTGCCACTTCCGGTTTCAGACAATGCCAGTTTCCCAGGTAATTTCAAAGCTTTTTAAGTGCCCGTTCACACTCGTGCGGCTGCAGAGATCGCATTTAATTCGGAGCGCACTGCTCCTTCATTACATGCGATCTCATGTGCGGTGCGAATTTCAGCCATACACTTTGTATGGCTGAATTCGCACTGCATCCGCACCAAAGACGCACAGGAGGCATTTTTTGAGCCGCATCAAAATCAAATCGCACAGTGGTTCACACTTGTGCGATGCGATTCTGTGCGTACTTGCAGATCGCACTGCGATATGCAATCAAACTGGGGGTGTCGTTAACGTTTAATTGACACCCCCTGCGTATCGCATATGGCAGTGGGAACTGCTAGATGCGTGGATGCGATGCGGTAACACGCTGCATATTCGCAGCGTTCCCGCATCGCACAAGTGTGAACCGAGCCTAAGACTGAAATCCAGTCATTTTTCATCTCTCTGGTCATTTCTTTGTAAAAGGAAGCAAACACAGGTAAAATGGTCCCAAAATTAAATTTTGCATATTTTGGGGGTTTTGCCCTTAAAATGTTCACATCTTTGGCCAAAGGCTTAGGGAGGCAGAAAATGTGTCAAAACGGGATCAAAAGTACCCAAAACGGATACAACAACACTTTAAAGCCCAAAATGTCAAGGAGAAAAGTGTTTTAATGTCACTTCCGGTTTTAAGGAGGTCACTTCCGGTTTGCCACTTCCGGTTTCAGACAATGCCAGTTTCCCAGGTAATTTCAAAGCTTTTTAAGTGCCCTTTCGCACTCGTGCGGCTGCGGAGATCGCATTTAATTCGGAGCGCACTGCTCCTTCATTACATGCGATCTCATGTGCGGTGCGAATTTCAGCCATACACTTTGTATGGCTGAATTCGCACTGCATCCGCACCAAAGACGCACAGGAGGCATTTTTTGAGCCGCATCAAAATCAAATCGCACAGTGGTTCACACTTGTGCGATGCGATTCTGTGCGTACTTGCAGATCGCACTGCGATATGCAATCAAACTGGGGGTGTCGTTAACGTTTAATTGACACCCCCTGCGTATCGCATATGGCAGTGGGAACTGCTAGATGCGTGGATGCGATGCGGTAACACGCTGCATATTCGCAGCATTCCCGCATCGCACAAGTGTGAACCGAGCCTAAGACTGAAATCCAGTCATTTTTCATCTCTCTGGTCATTTCTTTGTAAAAGGAAGCAAACACAGGTAAAATGGTCCCAAAATTAAATTTTGCATATTTTGGGGGTTTTGCCCTTAAAATGTTCACATCTTTGGCCAAAGGCTTAGGGAGGCAGAAAATGTGTCAAAACGGGATCAAAAGTCCCCAAAACGGATACAACAACACTTTAAAGCCCAAAATGTCAAGGAGAAAAGTGTTTTAATGTCACTTCCGGTTTTAAGGAGGTCACTTCCGGTTTGCCACTTCCGGTTTCAGACAATGCCAGTTTCCCAGGTAATTTCAAAGCTTTTTAAGTGCCCTTTCGCACTCGTGCGGCTGCGGAGATCGCATTTAATTCGGAGCGCACTGCTCCTTCATTACATGCGATCTCATGTGCGGTGCGAATTTCAGCCATACACTTTGTATGGCTGAATTCGCACTGCATCCGCACCAAAGACGCACAGGAGGCATTTTTTGAGCCGCATCAAAATCAAATCGCACAGTGGTTCACACTTGTGCGATGCGATTCTGTGCGTACTTGCAGATCGCACTGCGATATGCAATCAAACTGGGGGTGTCGTTAACGTTTAATTGACACCCCCTGCGTATCGCATATGGCAGTGGGAACTGCTAGATGCGTGGATGCGATGCGGTAACACGCTGCATATTCGCAGCATTCCCGCATCGCACAAGTGTGAACCGAGCCTAAGACTGAAATCCAGTCATTTTTCATCTCTCTGGTCATTTCTTTGTAAAAGGAAGCAAACACAGGTAAAATGGTCCCAAAATTAAATTTTGCATATTTTGGGGGTTTTGCCCTTAAAATGTTCACATCTTTGGCCAAAGGCTTAGGGAGGCAGAAAATGTGTCAAAACGGGATCAAAAGTCCCCAAAACGGATACAACAACACTTTAAAGCCCAAAATGTCAAGGAGAAAAGTGTTTTAATGTCACTTCCGGTTTTAAGGAGGTCACTTCCGGTTTGCCACTTCCGGTTTCAGACAATGCCAGTTTCCCAGGTAATTTCAAAGCTTTTTAAGTGCCCGTTCACACTCGTGCGGCTGCAGAGATCGCATTTAATTCGGAGCGCACTGCTCCTTCATTACATGCGATCTCATGTGCGGTGCGAATTTCAGCCATACACTTTGTATGGCTGAATTCGCACTGCATCCGCACCAAAGACGCACAGGAGGCATTTTTTGAGCCGCATCAAAATCAAATCGCACAGTGGTTCACACTTGTGCGATGCGATTCTGTGCGTACTTGCAGATCGCACTGCGATATGCAATCAAACTGGGGGTGTCGTTAACGTTTAATTGACACCCCCTGCGTATCGCATATGGCAGTGGGAACTGCTAGATGCGTGGATGCGATGCGGTAACACGCTGCATATTCGCAGCATTCCCGCATCGCACAAGTGTGAACCGAGCCTAAGACTGAAATCCAGTCATTTTTCATCTCTCTGGTCATTTCTTTGTAAAAGGAAGCAAACACAGGTAAAATGGTCCCAAAATTAAATTTTGCATATTTTGGGGGTTTTGCCCTTAAAATGTTCACATCTTTGGCCAAAGGCTTAGGGAGGCAGAAAATGTGTCAAAACGGGATCAAAAGTCCCCAAAACGGATACAACAACACTTTAAAGCCCAAAATGTCAAGGAGAAAAGTGTTTTAATGTCACTTCCGGTTTTAAGGAGGTCACTTCCGGTTTGCCACTTCCGGTTTCAGACAATGCCAGTTTCCCAGGTAATTTCAAAGCTTTTTAAGTGCCCTTTCGCACTCGTGCGGCTGCGGAGATCGCATTTAATTCGGAGCGCACTGCTCCTTCATTACATGCGATCTCATGTGCGGTGCGAATTTCAGCCATACACTTTGTATGGCTGAATTCGCACTGCATCCGCACCAAAGACGCACAGGAGGCATTTTTTGAGCCGCATCAAAATCAAATCGCACAGTGGTTCACACTTGTGCGATGCGATTCTGTGCGTACTTGCAGATCGCACTGCGATATGCAATCAAACTGGGGGTGTCGTTAACGTTTAATTGACACCCCCTGCGTATCGCATATGGCAGTGGGAACTGCTAGATGCGTGGATGCGATGCGGTAACACGCTGCATATTCGCAGCATTCCCGCATCGCACAAGTGTGAACCGAGCCTAAGACTGAAATCCAGTCATTTTTCATCTCTCTGGTCATTTCTTTGTAAAAGGAAGCAAACACAGGTAAAATGGTCCCAAAATTAAATTTTGCATATTTTGGGGGTTTTGCCCTTAAAATGTTCACATCTTTGGCCAAAGGCTTAGGGAGGCAGAAAATGTGTCAAAACGGGATCAAAAGTCCCCAAAACGGATACAACAACACTTTAAAGCCCAAAATGTCAAGGAGAAAAGTGTTTTAATGTCACTTCCGGTTTTAAGGAGGTCACTTCCGGTTTGCCACTTCCGGTTTCAGACAATGCCAGTTTCCCAGGTAATTTCAAAGCTTTTTAAGTGCCCGTTCACACTCGTGCGGCTGCAGAGATCGCATTTAATTCGGAGCGCACTGCTCCTTCATTACATGCGATCTCATGTGCGGTGCGAATTTCAGCCATACACTTTGTATGGCTGAATTCGCACTGCATCCGCACCAAAGACGCACAGGAGGCATTTTTTGAGCCGCATCAAAATCAAATCGCACAGTGGTTCACACTTGTGCGATGCGATTCTGTGCGTACTTGCAGATCGCACTGCGATATGCAATCAAACTGGGGGTGTCGTTAACGTTTAATTGACACCCCCTGCGTATCGCATATGGCAGTGGGAACTGCTAGATGCGTGGATGCGATGCGGTAACACGCTGCATATTCGCAGCGTTCCCGCATCGCACAAGTGTGAACCGAGCCTAAGACTGAAATCCAGTCATTTTTCATCTCTCTGGTCATTTCTTTGTAAAAGGAAGCAAACACAGGTAAAATGGTCCCAAAATTAAATTTTGCATATTTTGGGGGTTTTGCCCTTAAAATGTTCACATCTTTGGCCAAAGGCTTAGGGAGGCAGAAAATGTGTCAAAACGGGATCAAAAGTCCCCAAAACGGATACAACAACACTTTAAAGCCCAAAATGTCAAGGAGAAAAGTGTTTTAATGTCACTTCCGGTTTTAAGGAGGTCACTTCCGGTTTGCCACTTCCGGTTTCAGACAATGCCAGTTTCCCAGGTAATTTCAAAGCTTTTTAAGTGCCCTTTCGCACTCGTGCGGCTGCGGAGATCGCATTTAATTCGGAGCGCACTGCTCCTTCATTACATGCGATCTCATGTGCGGTGCGAATTTCAGCCATACACTTTGTATGGCTGAATTCGCACTGCATCCGCACCAAAGACGCACAGGAGGCATTTTTTGAGCCGCATCAAAATCAAATCGCACAGTGGTTCACACTTGTGCGATGCGATTCTGTGCGTACTTGCAGATCGCACTGCAATATGCAATCAAACTGGGGGTGTCGTTAACGTTTAATTGACACCCCCTGCGTATCGCATATGGCAGTGGGAACTGCTAGATGCGTGGATGCGATGCGGTAACACGCTGCATATTTGCAGCGTTCCCGCATCGCACAAGTGTGAACCGAGCCTAAGACTGAAATCCAGTCATTTTTCATCTCTCTGGTCATTTCTTTGTAAAAGGAAGCAAACACAGGTAAAATGGTCCCAAAATTAAATTTTGCATATTTTGGGGGTTTTGCCCTTAAAATGTTCACATCTTTGGCCAAAGGCTTAGGGAGGCAGAAAATGTGTCAAAACGGGATCAAAAGTCCCCAAAACGGATACAACAACACTTTAAAGCCCAAAATGTCAAGGAGAAAAGTGTTTTAATGTCACTTCCGGTTTTAAGGAGGTCACTTCCGGTTTGCCACTTCCGGTTTCAGACAATGCCAGTTTCCCAGGTAATTTCAAAGCTTTTTAAGTGCCCTTTCGCACTCGTGCGGCTGCGGAGATCGCATTTAATTCGGAGCGCACTGCTCCTTCATTACATGCGATCTCATGTGCGGTGCGAATTTCAGCCATACACTTTGTATGGCTGAATTCGCACTGCATCCGCACCAAAGACGCACAGGAGGCATTTTTTGAGCCGCATCAAAATCAAATCGCACAGTGGTTCACACTTGTGCGATGCGATTCTGTGCGTACTTGCAGATCGCACTGCGATATGCAATCAAACTGGGGGTGTCGTTAACGTTTAATTGACACCCCCTGCGTATCGCATATGGCAGTGGGAACTGCTAGATGCGTGGATGCGATGCGGTAACACGCTGCATATTCGCAGCGTTCCCGCATCGCACAAGTGTGAACCGAGCCTAAGACTGAAATCCAGTCATTTTTCATCTCTCTGGTCATTTCTTTGTAAAAGGAAGCAAACACAGGTAAAATGGTCCCAAAATTAAATTTTGCATATTTTGGGGGTTTTGCCCTTAAAATGTTCACATCTTTGGCCAAAGGCTTAGGGAGGCAGAAAATGTGTCAAAACGGGATCAAAAGTCCCCAAAACGGATACAACAACACTTTAAAGCCCAAAATGTCAAGGAGAAAAGTGTTTTAATGTCACTTCCGGTTTTAAGGAGGTCACTTCCGGTTTGCCACTTCCGGTTTCAGACAATGCCAGTTTCCCAGGTAATTTCAAAGCTTTTTAAGTGCCCGTTCACACTCGTGCGGCTGCAGAGATCGCATTTAATTCGGAGCGCACTGCTCCTTCATTACATGCGATCTCATGTGCGGTGCGAATTTCAGCCATACACTTTGTATGGCTGAATTCGCACTGCATCCGCACCAAAGACGCACAGGAGGCATTTTTTGAGCCGCATCAAAATCAAATCGCACAGTGGTTCACACTTGTGCGATGCGATTCTGTGCGTACTTGCAGATCGCACTGCGATATGCAATCAAACTGGGGGTGTCGTTAACGTTTAATTGACACCCCCTGCGTATCGCATATGGCAGTGGGAACTGCTAGATGCGTGGATGCGATGCGGTAACACGCTGCATATTCGCAGCGTTCCCGCATCGCACAAGTGTGAACCGAGCCTAAGACTGAAATCCAGTCATTTTTCATCTCTCTGGTCATTTCTTTGTAAAAGGAAGCAAACACAGGTAAAATGGTCCCAAAATTAAATTTTGCATATTTTGGGGGTTTTGCCCTTAAAATGTTCACATCTTTGGCCAAAGGCTTAGGGAGGCAGAAAATGTGTCAAAACGGGATCAAAAGTCCCCAAAACGGATACAACAACACTTTAAAGCCCAAAATGTCAAGGAGAAAAGTGTTTTAATGTCACTTCCGGTTTTAAGGAGGTCACTTCCGGTTTGCCACTTCCGGTTTCAGACAATGCCAGTTTCCCAGGTAATTTCAAAGCTTTTTAAGTGCCCGTTCACACTCGTGCGGCTGCAGAGATCACATTTAATTCGGAGCGCACTGCTCCTTCATTACATGCGATCTCATGTGCGGTGCGAATTTCAGCCATACACTTTGTATGGCTGAATTCGCACTGCATCCGCACCAAAGACGCACAGGAGGCATTTTTTGAGCCGCATCAAAATCAAATCGCACAGTGGTTCACACTTGTGCGATGCGATTCTGTGCGTACTTGCAGATCGCACTGCGATATGCAATCAAACTGGGGGTGTCGTTAACGTTTAATTGACACCCCCTGCGTATCGCATATGGCAGTGGGAACTGCTAGATGCGTGGATGCGATGCGGTAACACACTGCATATTCGCAGCGTTCCCGCATCGCACAAGTGTGAACCGAGCCTAAGACTGAAATCCAGTCATTTTTCATCTCTCTGGTCATTTCTTTGTAAAAGGAAGCAAACACAGGTAAAATGGTCCCAAAATTAAATTTTGCATATTTTGGGGGTTTTGCCCTTAAAATGTTCACATCTTTGGCCAAAGGCTTAGGGAGGCAGAAAATGTGTCAAAACGGGATCAAAAGTCCCCAAAACGGATACAACAACACTTTAAAGCCCAAAATGTCAAGGAGAAAAGTGTTTTAATGTCACTTCCGGTTTTAAGGAGGTCACTTCCGGTTTGCCACTTCCGGTTTCAGACAATGCCAGTTTCCCAGGTAATTTCAAAGCTTTTTAAGTGCCCTTTCGCACTCGTGCGGCTGCGGAGATCGCATTTAATTCGGAGCGCACTGCTCCTTCATTACATGCGATCTCATGTGCGGTGCGAATTTCAGCCATACACTTTGTATGGCTGAATTTGCACTGCATCCGCACCAAAGACGCACAGGAGGCATTTTTTGAGCCGCATCAAAATCAAATCGCACAGTGGTTCACACTTGTGCGATGCGATTCTGTGCGTACTTGCAGATCGCACTGCGATATGCAATCAAACTGGGGTTGTCGTTAACGTTTAACCACTTGCCGACCGCCGCACGACTATCTACGTCGGCGGTCAGCCCCTCACAGGCAAACTAACGTAGGGCTACGTTGCTTGCTTGTGAGGGTCTAGGGAGCGAGCGCGCGCCCCCCGGGGCGCGCTCCCGCTCCCGCGTGGCCACGGACCCCCCCGCGCGTGTGACCAGCGGACCCGATGTCCGCCGGTCACTCGGCGATCGGCGGGGGAGAGGGAGAATGTCAGGCAGCTTGTGTAAACAAACTGCCTGTCATTCTCCTCGCTGCAAAGACACTGATAAAACGGATCTGGTATGTAGATCCGTTGATCAGTGTCTTTACAGCTAGAGCCACAGCCAATCACAGTAGAAACCACGCCCCTAGGGACACACACAGCCCCTCCCTTCCAAATAAAGTTAACCCCTTCACTACCAGTGTATTTTTACAGTAACAGTGCATATATATAGCACTGATTACTGTAGAAATGTCACTGGTAACCCCAAAAGTGTCAAAAATGTCAGTCAAGGGTCCGATCTGTCCGCCGCAATGTCGCAGTACCGCAAAAAAAATCGCAGATCGCCGCCATTACGCGTTAAAAAAAAAAACAACAAAAATGACAAAAATCTTTCCCTTTGTTAGTAAACGCGATAACTTTTGCGCAAACCAATCAAAATACGCTTTTTGCGATTTTTTTTACCAAACATAGGTAGCATAAAATAAATTGGCCGAAAATTTTTAAAAATTTTGATTTTTACATTTTTTTTTGGGGGAATTTCATATAAAAAAATGTGAAAAATATTGCTATTTTTGCAAAATTGACGCTCTTTTTTTGTTTATAGCGCGTGATCAAAAAATCGCACAGGTGATCAAATACCACCAAAAGAAAGCTCTGTTTGTGGGAAAAAAAGGACGTCAAATTCGTTTAGGTACAGCGTCGCACGACCGCGCAATTGTGCGTTAAATTCACGCAGTGCCGAATCGCAAAATACCCCCTGGTCGGAATGGGGGTAAAATCTTCCGGGGCTTAAGTGGTTAATTGACACCCCCTGCGTATCGCATATGGCAGTGGGAACTGCTAGATGCGTGGATGCGATGCGGTAACACGCTGCATATTCGCAGCATTCCCGCATCGCACAAGTGTGAACCGAGCCTAAGACTGAAATCCAGTCATTTTTCATCTCTCTGGTCATTTCTTTGTAAAAGGAAGCAAACACAGGTAAAATGGTCCCAAAATTAAATTTTGCATATTTTGGGGGTTTTGCCCTTAAAATGTTCACATCTTTGGCCAAAGGCTTAGGGAGGCAGAAAATGTGTCAAAACGGGATCAAAAGTCCCCAAAACGGATACAACAACACTTTAAAGCCCAAAATGTCAAGGAGAAAAGTGTTTTAATGTCACTTCCGGTTTTAAGGAGGTCACTTCCGGTTTGCCACTTCCGGTTTCAGACAATGCCAGTTTCCCAGGTAATTTCAAAGCTTTTTAAGTGCCCGTTCACACTCGTGCGGCTGCAGAGATCGCATTTAATTCGGAGCGCACTGCTCCTTCATTACATGCGATCTCATGTGCGGTGCGAATTTCAGCCATACACTTTGTATGGCTGAATTCGCACTGCATCCGCACCAAAGACGCACAGGAGGCATTTTTTGAGCCGCATCAAAATCAAATCGCACAGTGGTTCACACTTGTGCGATGCGATTCTGTGCGTACTTGCAGATCGCACTGCGATATGCAATCAAACTGGGGGTGTCGTTAACGTTTAATTGACACCCCCTGCGTATCGCATATGGCAGTGGGAACTGCTAGATGCGTGGATGCGATGCGGTAACACGCTGCATATTCGCAGCGTTCCCGCATCGCACAAGTGTGAACCGAGCCTAAGACTGAAATCCAGTCATTTTTCATCTCTCTGGTCATTTCTTTGTAAAAGGAAGCAAACACAGGTAAAATGGTCCCAAAATTAAATTTTGCATATTTTGGGGGTTTTGCCCTTAAAATGTTCACATCTTTGGCCAAAGGCTTAGGGAGGCAGAAAATGTGTCAAAACGGGATCAAAAGTACCCAAAACGGATACAACAACACTTTAAAGCCCAAAATGTCAAGGAGAAAAGTGTTTTAATGTCACTTCCGGTTTTAAGGAGGTCACTTCCGGTTTGCCACTTCCGGTTTCAGACAATGCCAGTTTCCCAGGTAATTTCAAAGCTTTTTAAGTGCCCTTTCGCACTCGTGCGGCTGCGGAGATCGCATTTAATTCGGAGCGCACTGCTCCTTCATTACATGCGATCTCATGTGCGGTGCGAATTTCAGCCATACACTTTGTATGGCTGAATTCGCACTGCATCCGCACCAAAGACGCACAGGAGGCATTTTTTGAGCCGCATCAAAATCAAATCGCACAGTGGTTCACACTTGTGCGATGCGATTCTGTGCGTACTTGCAGATCGCACTGCGATATGCAATCAAACTGGGGGTGTCGTTAACGTTTAATTGACACCCCCTGCGTATCGCATATGGCAGTGGGAACTGCTAGATGCGTGGATGCGATGCGGTAACACGCTGCATATTCGCAGCATTCCCGCATCGCACAAGTGTGAACCGAGCCTAAGACTGAAATCCAGTCATTTTTCATCTCTCTGGTCATTTCTTTGTAAAAGGAAGCAAACACAGGTAAAATGGTCCCAAAATTAAATTTTGCATATTTTGGGGGTTTTGCCCTTAAAATGTTCACATCTTTGGCCAAAGGCTTAGGGAGGCAGAAAATGTGTCAAAACGGGATCAAAAGTCCCCAAAACGGATACAACAACACTTTAAAGCCCAAAATGTCAAGGAGAAAAGTGTTTTAATGTCACTTCCGGTTTTAAGGAGGTCACTTCCGGTTTGCCACTTCCGGTTTCAGACAATGCCAGTTTCCCAGGTAATTTCAAAGCTTTTTAAGTGCCCGTTCACACTCGTGCGGCTGCAGAGATCGCATTTAATTCGGAGCGCACTGCTCCTTCATTACATGCGATCTCATGTGCGGTGCGAATTTCAGCCATACACTTTGTATGGCTGAATTCGCACTGCATCCGCACCAAAGACGCACAGGAGGCATTTTTTGAGCCGCATCAAAATCAAATCGCACAGTGGTTCACACTTGTGCGATGCGATTCTGTGCGTACTTGCAGATCGCACTGCGATATGCAATCAAACTGGGGGTGTCGTTAACGTTTAATTGACACCCCCTGCGTATCGCATATGGCAGTGGGAACTGCTAGATGCGTGGATGCGATGCGGTAACACACTGCATATTCGCAGCGTTCCCGCATCGCACAAGTGTGAACCGAGCCTAAGACTGAAATCCAGTCATTTTTCATCTCTCTGGTCATTTCTTTGTAAAAGGAAGCAAACACAGGTAAAATGGTCCCAAAATTAAATTTTGCATATTTTGGGGGTTTTGCCCTTAAAATGTTCACATCTTTGGCCAAAGGCTTAGGGAGGCAGAAAATGTGTCAAAACGGGATCAAAAGTCCCCAAAACGGATACAACAACACTTTAAAGCCCAAAATGTCAAGGAGAAAAGTGTTTTAATGTCACTTCCGGTTTTAAGGAGGTCACTTCCGGTTTGCCACTTCCGGTTTCAGACAATGCCAGTTTCCCAGGTAATTTCAAAGCTTTTTAAGTGCCCGTTCACACTCGTGCGGCTGCAGAGATCGCATTTAATTCGGAGCGCACTGCTCCTTCATTACATGCGATCTCATGTGCGGTGCGAATTTCAGCCATACACTTTGTATGGCTGAATTCGCACTGCATTCGCACCAAAGACGCACAGGAGGCATTTTTTGAGCCGCATCAAAATCAAATCGCACAGTGGTTCACACTTGTGCGATGCGATTCTGTGCGTACTTGCAGATCGCACTGCGATATGCAATCAAACTGGGGGTGTCGTTAACGTTTAATTGACACCCCCTGCGTATCGCATATGGCAGTGGGAACTGCTAGATGCGTGGATGCGATGCGGTAACACGCTGCATATTCGCAGCGTTCCCGCATCGCACAAGTGTGAACCGAGCCTAAGACTGAAATCCAGTCATTTTTCATCTCTCTGGTCATTTCTTTGTAAAAGGAAGCAAACACAGGTAAAATGGTCCCAAAATTAAATTTTGCATATTTTGGGGGTTTTGCCCTTAAAATGTTCACATCTTTGGCCAAAGGCTTAGGGAGGCAGAAAATGTGTCAAAACGGGATCAAAAGTCCCCAAAACGGATACAACAACACTTTAAAGCCCAAAATGTCAAGGAGAAAAGTGTTTTAATGTCACTTCCGGTTTTAAGGAGGTCACTTCCGGTTTGCCACTTCCGGTTTCAGACAATGCCAGTTTCCCAGGTAATTTCAAAGCTTTTTAAGTGCCCTTTCGCACTCGTGCGGCTGCGGAGATCGCATTTAATTCGGAGCGCACTGCTCCTTCATTACATGCGATCTCATGTGCGGTGCGAATTTCAGCCATACACTTTGTATGGCTGAATTCGCACTGCATCCGCACCAAAGACGCACAGGAGGCATTTTTTGAGCCGCATCAAAATCAAATCGCACAGTGGTTCACACTTGTGCGATGCGATTCTGTGCGTACTTGCAGATCGCACTGCGATATGCAATCAAACTGGGGGTGTCGTTAACGTTTAATTGACACCCCCTGCGTATCGCATATGGCAGTGGGAACTGCTAGATGCGTGGATGCGATGCGGTAACACGCTGCATATTCGCAGCGTTCCCGCATCGCACAAGTGTGAACCGAGCCTAAGACTGAAATCCAGTCATTTTTCATCTCTCTGGTCATTTCTTTGTAAAAGGAAGCAAACACAGGTAAAATGGTCCCAAAATTAAATTTTGCATATTTTGGGGGTTTTGCCCTTAAAATGTTCACATCTTTGGCCAAAGGCTTAGGGAGGCAGAAAATGTGTCAAAACGGGATCAAAAGTCCCCAAAACGGATACAACAACACTTTAAAGCCCAAAATGTCAAGGAGAAAAGTGTTTTAATGTCACTTCCGGTTTTAAGGAGGTCACTTCCGGTTTGCCACTTCCGGTTTCAGACAATGCCAGTTTCCCAGGTAATTTCAAAGCTTTTTAAGTGCCCGTTCACACTCGTGCGGCTGCAGAGATCGCATTTAATTCGGAGCGCACTGCTCCTTCATTACATGCGATCTCATGTGCGGTGCGAATTTCAGCCATACACTTTGTATGGCTGAATTCGCACTGCATCCGCACCAAAGACGCACAGGAGGCATTTTTTGAGCCGCATCAAAATCAAATCGCACAGTGGTTCACACTTGTGCGATGCGATTCTGTGCGTACTTGCAGATCGCACTGCGATATGCAATCAAACTGGGGGTGTCGTTAACGTTTAATTGACACCCCCTGCGTATCGCATATGGCAGTGGGAACTGCTAGATGCGTGGATGCGATGCGGTAACACGCTGCATATTCGCAGCGTTCCCGCATCGCACAAGTGTGAACCGAGCCTAAGACTGAAATCCAGTCATTTTTCATCTCTCTGGTCATTTCTTTGTAAAAGGAAGCAAACACAGGTAAAATGGTCCCAAAATTAAATTTTGCATATTTTGGGGGTTTTGCCCTTAAAATGTTCACATCTTTGGCCAAAGGCTTAGGGAGGCAGAAAATGTGTCAAAACGGGATCAAAAGTCCCCAAAACGGATACAACAACACTTTAAAGCCCAAAATGTCAAGGAGAAAAGTGTTTTAATGTCACTTCCGGTTTTAAGGAGGTCACTTCCGGTTTGCCACTTCCGGTTTCAGACAATGCCAGTTTCCCAGGTAATTTCAAAGCTTTTTAAGTGCCCTTTCGCACTCGTGCGGCTGCGGAGATCGCATTTAATTCGGAGCGCACTGCTCCTTCATTACATGCGATCTCATGTGCGGTGCGAATTTCAGCCATACACTTTGTATGGCTGAATTCGCACTGCATCCGCACCAAAGACGCACAGGAGGCATTTTTTGAGCCGCATCAAAATCAAATCGCACAGTGGTTCACACTTGTGCGATGCGATTCTGTGCGTACTTGCAGATCGCACTGCGATATGCAATCAAACTGGGGGTGTCGTTAACGTTTAATTGACACCCCCTGCGTATCGCATATGGCAGTGGGAACTGCTAGATGCGTGGATGCGATGCGGTAACACGCTGCATATTCGCAGCATTCCCGCATCGCACAAGTGTGAACCGAGCCTAAGACTGAAATCCAGTCATTTTTCATCTCTCTGGTCATTTCTTTGTAAAAGGAAGCAAACACAGGTAAAATGGTCCCAAAATTAAATTTTGCATATTTTGGGGGTTTTGCCCTTAAAATGTTCACATCTTTGGCCAAAGGCTTAGGGAGGCAGAAAATGTGTCAAAACGGGATCAAAAGTCCCCAAAACGGATACAACAACACTTTAAAGCCCAAAATGTCAAGGAGAAAAGTGTTTTAATGTCACTTCCGGTTTTAAGGAGGTCACTTCCGGTTTGCCACTTCCGGTTTCAGACAATGCCAGTTTCCCAGGTAATTTCAAAGCTTTTTAAGTGCCCGTTCACACTCGTGCGGCTGCAGAGATCGCATTTAATTCGGAGCGCACTGCTCCTTCATTACATGCGATCTCATGTGCGGTGCGAATTTCAGCCATACACTTTGTATGGCTGAATTCGCACTGCATCCGCACCAAAGACGCACAGGAGGCATTTTTTGAGCCGCATCAAAATCAAATCGCACAGTGGTTCACACTTGTGCGATGCGATTCTGTGCGTACTTGCAGATCGCACTGCGATATGCAATCAAACTGGGGGTGTCATTAACGTTTAATTGACACCCCCTGCGTATCGCATATGGCAGTGGGAACTGCTAGATGCGTGGATGCGATGCGGTAACACGCTGCATATTCGCAGCGTTCCCGCATCGCACAAGTGTGAACCGAGCCTAAGACTGAAATCCAGTCATTTTTCATCTCTCTGGTCATTTCTTTGTAAAAGGAAGCAAACACAGGTAAAATGGTCCCAAAATTAAATTTTGCATATTTTGGGGGTTTTGCCCTTAAAATGTTCACATCTTTGGCCAAAGGCTTAGGGAGGCAGAAAATGTGTCAAAACGGGATCAAAAGTCCCCAAAACGGATACAACAACACTTTAAAGCCCAAAATGTCAAGGAGAAAAGTGTTTTAATGTCACTTCCGGTTTTAAGGAGGTCACTTCCGGTTTGCCACTTCCGGTTTCAGACAATGCCAGTTTCCCAGGTAATTTCAAAGCTTTTTAAGTGCCCTTTCGCACTCGTGCGGCTGCGGAGATCGCATTTAATTCGGAGCGCACTGCTCCTTCATTACATGCGATCTCATGTGCGGTGCGAATTTCAGCCATACACTTTGTATGGCTGAATTCGCACTGCATCCGCACCAAAGACGCACAGGAGTCATTTTTTGAGCCGCATCAAAATCAAATCGCACCGTGGTTCACACTTGTGCGATGCGATTCTGTGCGTACTTGCAGATCGCACTGCGATATGCAATCAAACTGGGGGTGTCATTAACGTTTAATTGACACCCCCTGCGTATCGCATATGGCAGTGGGAACTGCTAGATGCGTGGATGCGATGCGGTAACACGCTGCATATTCGCAGCGTTCCCGCATCGCACAAGTGTGAACCGAGCCTAAGACTGAAATCCAGTCATTTTTCATCTCTCTGGTCATTTCTTTGTAAAAGGAAGCAAACACAGGTAAAATGGTCCCAAAATTAAATTTTGCATATTTTGGGGGTTTTGCCCTTAAAATGTTCACATCTTTGGCCAAAGGCTTAGGGAGGCAGAAAATGTGTCAAAACGGGATCAAAAGTACCCAAAACGGATACAACAACACTTTAAAGCCCAAAATGTCAAGGAGAAAAGTGTTTTAATGTCACTTCCGGTTTTAAGGAGGTCACTTCCGGTTTGCCACTTCCGGTTTCAGACAATGCCAGTTTCCCAGGTAATTTCAAAGCTTTTTAAGTGCCCTTTCGCACTCGTGCGGCTGCGGAGATCGCATTTAATTCGGAGCGCACTGCTCCTTCATTACATGCGATCTCATGTGCGGTGCGAATTTCAGCCATACACTTTGTATGGCTGAATTCGCACTGCATCCGCACCAAAGACGCACAGGAGGCATTTTTTGAGCCGCATCAAAATCAAATCGCACAGTGGTTCACACTTGTGCGATGCGATTCTGTGCGTACTTGCAGATCGCACTGCGATATGCAATCAAACTGGGGGTGTCGTTAACGTTTAATTGACACCCCCTGCGTATCGCATATGGCAGTGGGAACTGCTAGATGCGTGGATGCGATGCGGTAACACGCTGCATATTCGCAGCATTCCCGCATCGCACAAGTGTGAACCGAGCCTAAGACTGAAATCCAGTCATTTTTCATCTCTCTGGTCATTTCTTTGTAAAAGGAAGCAAACACAGGTAAAATGGTCCCAAAATTAAATTTTGCATATTTTGGGGGTTTTGCCCTTAAAATGTTCACATCTTTGGCCAAAGGCTTAGGGAGGCAGAAAATGTGTCAAAACGGGATCAAAAGTCCCCAAAACGGATACAACAACACTTTAAAGCCCAAAATGTCAAGGAGAAAAGTGTTTTAATGTCACTTCCGGTTTTAAGGAGGTCACTTCCGGTTTGCCACTTCCGGTTTCAGACAATGCCAGTTTCCCAGGTAATTTCAAAGCTTTTTAAGTGCCCGTTCACACTCGTGCGGCTGCAGAGATCGCATTTAATTCGGAGCGCACTGCTCCTTCATTACATGCGATCTCATGTGCGGTGCGAATTTCAGCCATACACTTTGTATGGCTGAATTCGCACTGCATCCGCACCAAAGACGCACAGGAGGCATTTTTTGAGCCGCATCAAAATCAAATCGCACAGTGGTTCACACTTGTGCGATGCGATTCTGTGCGTACTTGCAGATCGCACTGCGATATGCAATCAAACTGGGGGTGTCGTTAACGTTTAATTGACACCCCCTGCGTATCGCATATGGCAGTGGGAACTGCTAGATGCGTGGATGCGATGCGGTAACACACTGCATATTCGCAGCGTTCCCGCATCGCACAAGTGTGAACCGAGCCTAAGACTGAAATCCAGTCATTTTTCATCTCTCTGGTCATTTCTTTGTAAAAGGAAGCAAACACAGGTAAAATGGTCCCAAAATTAAATTTTGCATATTTTGGGGGTTTTGCCCTTAAAATGTTCACATCTTTGGCCAAAGGCTTAGGGAGGCAGAAAATGTGTCAAAACGGGATCAAAAGTCCCCAAAACGGATACAACAACACTTTAAAGCCCAAAATGTCAAGGAGAAAAGTGTTTTAATGTCACTTCCGGTTTTAAGGAGGTCACTTCCGGTTTGCCACTTCCGGTTTCAGACAATGCCAGTTTCCCAGGTAATTTCAAAGCTTTTTAAGTGCCCGTTCACACTCGTGCGGCTGCAGAGATCGCATTTAATTCGGAGCGCACTGCTCCTTCATTACATGCGATCTCATGTGCGGTGCGAATTTCAGCCATACACTTTGTATGGCTGAATTCGCACTGCATTCGCACCAAAGACGCACAGGAGGCATTTTTTGAGCCGCATCAAAATCAAATCGCACAGTGGTTCACACTTGTGCGATGCGATTCTGTGCGTACTTGCAGATCGCACTGCGATATGCAATCAAACTGGGGGTGTCGTTAACGTTTAATTGACACCCCCTGCGTATCGCATATGGCAGTGGGAACTGCTAGATGCGTGGATGCGATGCGGTAACACGCTGCATATTCGCAGCGTTCCCGCATCGCACAAGTGTGAACCGAGCCTAAGACTGAAATCCAGTCATTTTTCATCTCTCTGGTCATTTCTTTGTAAAAGGAAGCAAACACAGGTAAAATGGTCCCAAAATTAAATTTTGCATATTTTGGGGGTTTTGCCCTTAAAATGTTCACATCTTTGGCCAAAGGCTTAGGGAGGCAGAAAATGTGTCAAAACGGGATCAAAAGTCCCCAAAACGGATACAACAACACTTTAAAGCCCAAAATGTCAAGGAGAAAAGTGTTTTAATGTCACTTCCGGTTTTAAGGAGGTCACTTCCGGTTTGCCACTTCCGGTTTCAGACAATGCCAGTTTCCCAGGTAATTTCAAAGCTTTTTAAGTGCCCTTTCGCACTCGTGCGGCTGCGGAGATCGCATTTAATTCGGAGCGCACTGCTCCTTCATTACATGCGATCTCATGTGCGGTGCGAATTTCAGCCATACACTTTGTATGGCTGAATTCGCACTGCATCCGCACCAAAGACGCACAGGAGGCATTTTTTGAGCCGCATCAAAATCAAATCGCACAGTGGTTCACACTTGTGCGATGCGATTCTGTGCGTACTTGCAGATCGCACTGCGATATGCAATCAAACTGGGGGTGTCGTTAACGTTTAATTGACACCCCCTGCGTATCGCATATGGCAGTGGGAACTGCTAGATGCGTGGATGCGATGCGGTAACACGCTGCATATTCGCAGCATTCCCGCATCGCACAAGTGTGAACCGAGCCTAAGACTGAAATCCAGTCATTTTTCATCTCTCTGGTCATTTCTTTGTAAAAGGAAGCAAACACAGGTAAAATGGTCCCAAAATTAAATTTTGCATATTTTGGGGGTTTTGCCCTTAAAATGTTCACATCTTTGGCCAAAGGCTTAGGGAGGCAGAAAATGTGTCAAAACGGGATCAAAAGTCCCCAAAACGGATACAACAACACTTTAAAGCCCAAAATGTCAAGGAGAAAAGTGTTTTAATGTCACTTCCGGTTTTAAGGAGGTCACTTCCGGTTTGCCACTTCCGGTTTCAGACAATGCCAGTTTCCCAGGTAATTTCAAAGCTTTTTAAGTGCCCGTTCACACTCGTGCGGCTGCAGAGATCGCATTTAATTCGGAGCGCACTGCTCCTTCATTACATGCGATCTCATGTGCGGTGCGAATTTCAGCCATACACTTTGTATGGCTGAATTCGCACTGCATCCGCACCAAAGACGCACAGGAGGCATTTTTTGAGCCGCATCAAAATCAAATCGCACAGTGGTTCACACTTGTGCGATGCGATTCTGTGCGTACTTGCAGATCGCACTGCGATATGCAATCAAACTGGGGGTGTCGTTAACGTTTAATTGACACCCCCTGCGTATCGCATATGGCAGTGGGAACTGCTAGATGCGTGGATGCGATGCGGTAACACGCTGCATATTCGCAGCGTTCCCGCATCGCACAAGTGTGAACCGAGCCTAAGACTGAAATCCAGTCATTTTTCATCTCTCTGGTCATTTCTTTGTAAAAGGAAGCAAACACAGGTAAAATGGTCCCAAAATTAAATTTTGCATATTTTGGGGGTTTTGCCCTTAAAATGTTCACATCTTTGGCCAAAGGCTTAGGGAGGCAGAAAATGTGTCAAAACGGGATCAAAAGTCCCCAAAACGGATACAACAACACTTTAAAGCCCAAAATGTCAAGGAGAAAAGTGTTTTAATGTCACTTCCGGTTTTAAGGAGGTCACTTCCGGTTTGCCACTTCCGGTTTCAGACAATGCCAGTTTCCCAGGTAATTTCAAAGCTTTTTAAGTGCCCTTTCGCACTCGTGCGGCTGCGGAGATCGCATTTAATTCGGAGCGCACTGCTCCTTCATTACATGCGATCTCATGTGCGGTGCGAATTTCAGCCATACACTTTGTATGGCTGAATTCGCACTGCATCCGCACCAAAGACGCACAGGAGGCATTTTTTGAGCCGCATCAAAATCAAATCGCACAGTGGTTCACACTTGTGCGATGCGATTCTGTGCGTACTTGCAGATCGCACTGCAATATGCAATCAAACTGGGGGTGTCGTTAACGTTTAATTGACACCCCCTGCGTATCGCATATGGCAGTGGGAACTGCTAGATGCGTGGATGCGATGCGGTAACACGCTGCATATTTGCAGCGTTCCCGCATCGCACAAGTGTGAACCGAGCCTAAGACTGAAATCCAGTCATTTTTCATCTCTCTGGTCATTTCTTTGTAAAAGGAAGCAAACACAGGTAAAATGGTCCCAAAATTAAATTTTGCATATTTTGGGGGTTTTGCCCTTAAAATGTTCACATCTTTGGCCAAAGGCTTAGGGAGGCAGAAAATGTGTCAAAACGGGATCAAAAGTCCCCAAAACGGATACAACAACACTTTAAAGCCCAAAATGTCAAGGAGAAAAGTGTTTTAATGTCACTTCCGGTTTTAAGGAGGTCACTTCCGGTTTGCCACTTCCGGTTTCAGACAATGCCAGTTTCCCAGGTAATTTCAAAGCTTTTTAAGTGCCCTTTCGCACTCGTGCGGCTGCGGAGATCGCATTTAATTCGGAGCGCACTGCTCCTTCATTACATGCGATCTCATGTGCGGTGCGAATTTCAGCCATACACTTTGTATGGCTGAATTCGCACTGCATCCGCACCAAAGACGCACAGGAGGCATTTTTTGAGCCGCATCAAAATCAAATCGCACAGTGGTTCACACTTGTGCGATGCGATTCTGTGCGTACTTGCAGATCGCACTGCGATATGCAATCAAACTGGGGGTGTCGTTAACGTTTAATTGACACCCCCTGCGTATCGCATATGGCAGTGGGAACTGCTAGATGCGTGGATGCGATGCGGTAACACGCTGCATATTCGCAGCGTTCCCGCATCGCACAAGTGTGAACCGAGCCTAAGACTGAAATCCAGTCATTTTTCATCTCTCTGGTCATTTCTTTGTAAAAGGAAGCAAACACAGGTAAAATGGTCCCAAAATTAAATTTTGCATATTTTGGGGGTTTTGCCCTTAAAATGTTCACATCTTTGGCCAAAGGCTTAGGGAGGCAGAAAATGTGTCAAAACGGGATCAAAAGTCCCCAAAACGGATACAACAACACTTTAAAGCCCAAAATGTCAAGGAGAAAAGTGTTTTAATGTCACTTCCGGTTTTAAGGAGGTCACTTCCGGTTTGCCACTTCCGGTTTCAGACAATGCCAGTTTCCCAGGTAATTTCAAAGCTTTTTAAGTGCCCGTTCACACTCGTGCGGCTGCAGAGATCGCATTTAATTCGGAGCGCACTGCTCCTTCATTACATGCGATCTCATGTGCGGTGCGAATTTCAGCCATACACTTTGTATGGCTGAATTCGCACTGCATCCGCACCAAAGACGCACAGGAGGCATTTTTTGAGCCGCATCAAAATCAAATCGCACAGTGGTTCACACTTGTGCGATGCGATTCTGTGCGTACTTGCAGATCGCACTGCGATATGCAATCAAACTGGGGGTGTCGTTAACGTTTAATTGACACCCCCTGCGTATCGCATATGGCAGTGGGAACTGCTAGATGCGTGGATGCGATGCGGTAACACGCTGCATATTCGCAGCGTTCCCGCATCGCACAAGTGTGAACCGAGCCTAAGACTGAAATCCAGTCATTTTTCATCTCTCTGGTCATTTCTTTGTAAAAGGAAGCAAACACAGGTAAAATGGTCCCAAAATTAAATTTTGCATATTTTGGGGGTTTTGCCCTTAAAATGTTCACATCTTTGGCCAAAGGCTTAGGGAGGCAGAAAATGTGTCAAAACGGGATCAAAAGTCCCCAAAACGGATACAACAACACTTTAAAGCCCAAAATGTCAAGGAGAAAAGTGTTTTAATGTCACTTCCGGTTTTAAGGAGGTCACTTCCGGTTTGCCACTTCCGGTTTCAGACAATGCCAGTTTCCCAGGTAATTTCAAAGCTTTTTAAGTGCCCTTTCGCACTCGTGCGGCTGCGGAGATCGCATTTAATTCGGAGCGCACTGCTCCTTCATTACATGCGATCTCATGTGCGGTGCGAATTTCAGCCATACACTTTGTATGGCTGAATTCGCACTGCATCCGCACCAAAGACGCACAGGAGGCATTTTTTGAGCCGCATCAAAATCAAATCGCACAGTGGTTCACACTTGTGCGATGCGATTCTGTGCGTACTTGCAGATCGCACTGCGATATGCAATCAAACTGGGGGTGTCGTTAACGTTTAATTGACACCCCCTGCGTATCGCATATGGCAGTGGGAACTGCTAGATGCGTGGATGCGATGCGGTAACACGCTGCATATTCGCAGCATTCCCGCATCGCACAAGTGTGAACCGAGCCTAAGACTGAAATCCAGTCATTTTTCATCTCTCTGGTCATTTCTTTGTAAAAGGAAGCAAACACAGGTAAAATGGTCCCAAAATTAAATTTTGCATATTTTGGGGGTTTTGCCCTTAAAATGTTCACATCTTTGGCCAAAGGCTTAGGGAGGCAGAAAATGTGTCAAAACGGGATCAAAAGTCCCCAAAACGGATACAACAACACTTTAAAGCCCAAAATGTCAAGGAGAAAAGTGTTTTAATGTCACTTCCGGTTTTAAGGAGGTCACTTCCGGTTTGCCACTTCCGGTTTCAGACAATGCCAGTTTCCCAGGTAATTTCAAAGCTTTTTAAGTGCCCGTTCACACTCGTGCGGCTGCAGAGATCGCATTTAATTCGGAGCGCACTGCTCCTTCATTACATGCGATCTCATGTGCGGTGCGAATTTCAGCCATACACTTTGTATGGCTGAATTCGCACTGCATCCGCACCAAAGACGCACAGGAGGCATTTTTTGAGCCGCATCAAAATCAAATCGCACAGTGGTTCACACTTGTGCGATGCGATTCTGTGCGTACTTGCAGATCGCACTGCGATATGCAATCAAACTGGGGGTGTCATTAATGTTTAATTGACACCCCCTGCGTATCGCATATGGCAGTGGGAACTGCTAGATGCGTGGATGCGATGCGGTAACACGCTGCATATTCGCAGCGTTCCCGCATCGCACAAGTGTGAACCGAGCCTAAGACTGAAATCCAGTCATTTTTCATCTCTCTGGTCATTTCTTTGTAAAAGGAAGCAAACACAGGTAAAATGGTCCCAAAATTAAATTTTGCATATTTTGGGGGTTTTGCCCTTAAAATGTTCACATCTTTGGCCAAAGGCTTAGGGAGGCAGAAAATGTGTCAAAACGGGATCAAAAGTCCCCAAAACGGATACAACAACACTTTAAAGCCCAAAATGTCAAGGAGAAAAGTGTTTTAATGTCACTTCCGGTTTTAAGGAGGTCACTTCCGGTTTGCCACTTCCGGTTTCAGACAATGCCAGTTTCCCAGGTAATTTCAAAGCTTTTTAAGTGCCCTTTCGCACTCGTGCGGCTGCGGAGATCGCATTTAATTCGGAGCGCACTGCTCCTTCATTACATGCGATCTCATGTGCGGTGCGAATTTCAGCCATACACTTTGTATGGCTGAATTCGCACTGCATCCGCACCAAAGACGCACAGGAGTCATTTTTTGAGCCGCATCAAAATCAAATCGCACCGTGGTTCACACTTGTGCGATGCGATTCTGTGCGTACTTGCAGATCGCACTGCGATATGCAATCAAACTGGGGGTGTCATTAACGTTTAATTGACACCCCCTGCGTATCGCATATGGCAGTGGGAACTGCTAGATGCGTGGATGCGATGCGGTAACACGCTGCATATTCGCAGCGTTCCCGCATCGCACAAGTGTGAACCGAGCCTAAGACTGAAATCCAGTCATTTTTCATCTCTCTGGTCATTTCTTTGTAAAAGGAAGCAAACACAGGTAAAATGGTTCCAAAATTTAATTTTGCATATTTTGGGAGTTTTGCCCTTAAAATGTTCACATCTTTGGCCAAAGGCTTAGGGAGGCAGAAAATGTGTCAAAACGGGATCAAAAGTCCCCAAAACGGATACAACAACACTTTAAAGCCCAAAATGTCAAGGAGAAAAGTGTTTTAATGTCACTTCCGGTTTTAAGGAGGTCACTTCCGGTTTGCCACTTCCGGTTTCAGACAATGCCAGTTTCCCAGGTAATTTCAAAGCTTTTTAAGTGCCCTTTCGCACTCGTGCGGCTGCGGAGATCGCATTTAATTCGGAGCGCACTGCTCCTTCATTACATGCGATCTCATGTGCGGTGCGAATTTCAGCCATACACTTTGTATGGCTGAATTCGCACTGCATCCGCACCAAAGACGCACAGGAGGCATTTTTTGAGCCGCATCAAAATCAAATCGCACAGTGGTTCACACTTGTGCGATGCGATTCTGTGCGTACTTGCAGATCGCACTGCGATATGCAATCAAACTGGGGGTGTCGTTAACGTTTAATTGACACCCCCTGCGTATCGCATATGGCAGTGGGAACTGCTAGATGCGTGGATGCGATGCGGTAACACGCTGCATATTCGCAGCATTCCCGCATCGCACAAGTGTGAACCGAGCCTAAGACTGAAATCCAGTCATTTTTCATCTCTCTGGTCATTTCTTTGTAAAAGGAAGCAAACACAGGTAAAATGGTCCCAAAATTAAATTTTGCATATTTTGGGGGTTTTGCCCTTAAAATGTTCACATCTTTGGCCAAAGGCTTAGGGAGGCAGAAAATGTGTCAAAACGGGATCAAAAGTCCCCAAAACGGATACAACAACACTTTAAAGCCCAAAATGTCAAGGAGAAAAGTGTTTTAATGTCACTTCCGGTTTTAAGGAGGTCACTTCCGGTTTGCCACTTCCGGTTTCAGACAATGCCAGTTTCCCAGGTAATTTCAAAGCTTTTTAAGTGCCCGTTCACACTCGTGCGGCTGCAGAGATCGCATTTAATTCGGAGCGCACTGCTCCTTCATTACATGCGATCTCATGTGCGGTGCGAATTTCAGCCATACACTTTGTATGGCTGAATTCGCACTGCATCCGCACCAAAGACGCACAGGAGGCATTTTTTGAGCCGCATCAAAATCAAATCGCACAGTGGTTCACACTTGTGCGATGCGATTCTGTGCGTACTTGCAGATCGCACTGCGATATGCAATCAAACTGGGGGTGTCGTTAACGTTTAATTGACACCCCCTGCGTATCGCATATGGCAGTGGGAACTGCTAGATGCGTGGATGCGATGCGGTAACACGCTGCATATTCGCAGCATTCCCGCATCGCACAAGTGTGAACCGAGCCTAAGACTGAAATCCAGTCATTTTTCATCTCTCTGGTCATTTCTTTGTAAAAGGAAGCAAACACAGGTAAAATGGTCCCAAAATTAAATTTTGCATATTTTGGGGGTTTTGCCCTTAAAATGTTCACATCTTTGGCCAAAGGCTTAGGGAGGCAGAAAATGTGTCAAAACGGGATCAAAAGTCCCCAAAACGGATACAACAACACTTTAAAGCCCAAAATGTCAAGGAGAAAAGTGTTTTAATGTCACTTCCGGTTTTAAGGAGGTCACTTCCGGTTTGCCACTTCCGGTTTCAGACAATGCCAGTTTCCCAGGTAATTTCAAAGCTTTTTAAGTGCCCGTTCACACTCGTGCGGCTGCAGAGATCGCATTTAATTCGGAGCGCACTGCTCCTTCATTACATGCGATCTCATGTGCGGTGCGAATTTCAGCCATACACTTTGTATGGCTGAATTCGCACTGCATCCGCACCAAAGACGCACAGGAGGCATTTTTTGAGCCGCATCAAAATCAAATCGCACAGTGGTTCACACTTGTGCGATGCGATTCTGTGCGTACTTGCAGATCGCACTGCGATATGCAATCAAACTGGGGGTGTCGTTAACGTTTAATTGACACCCCCTGCGTATCGCATATGGCAGTGGGAACTGCTAGATGCGTGGATGCGATGCGGTAACACGCTGCATATTCGCAGCGTTCCCGCATCGCACAAGTGTGAACCGAGCCTAAGACTGAAATCCAGTCATTTTTCATCTCTCTGGTCATTTCTTTGTAAAAGGAAGCAAACACAGGTAAAATGGTCCCAAAATTAAATTTTGCATATTTTGGGGGTTTTGCCCTTAAAATGTTCACATCTTTGGCCAAAGGCTTAGGGAGGCAGAAAATGTGTCAAAACGGGATCAAAAGTACCCAAAACGGATACAACAACACTTTAAAGCCCAAAATGTCAAGGAGAAAAGTGTTTTAATGTCACTTCCGGTTTTAAGGAGGTCACTTCCGGTTTGCCACTTCCGGTTTCAGACAATGCCAGTTTCCCAGGTAATTTCAAAGCTTTTTAAGTGCCCTTTCGCACTCGTGCGGCTGCGGAGATCGCATTTAATTCGGAGCGCACTGCTCCTTCATTACATGCGATCTCATGTGCGGTGCGAATTTCAGCCATACACTTTGTATGGCTGAATTCGCACTGCATCCGCACCAAAGACGCACAGGAGGCATTTTTTGAGCCGCATCAAAATCAAATCGCACAGTGGTTCACACTTGTGCGATGCGATTCTGTGCGTACTTGCAGATCGCACTGCGATATGCAATCAAACTGGGGGTGTCGTTAACGTTTAATTGACACCCCCTGCGTATCGCATATGGCAGTGGGAACTGCTAGATGCGTGGATGCGATGCGGTAACACGCTGCATATTCGCAGCATTCCCGCATCGCACAAGTGTGAACCAAGCCTAAGACTGAAATCCAGTCATTTTTCATCTCTCTGGTCATTTCTTTGTAAAAGGAAGCAAACACAGGTAAAATGGTCCCAAAATTAAATTTTGCATATTTTGGGGGTTTTGCCCTTAAAATGTTCACATCTTTGGCCAAAGGCTTAGGGAGGCAGAAAATGTGTCAAAACGGGATCAAAAGTCCCCAAAACGGATACAACAACACTTTAAAGCCCAAAATGTCAAGGAGAAAAGTGTTTTAATGTCACTTCCGGTTTTAAGGAGGTCACTTCCGGTTTGCCACTTCCGGTTTCAGACAATGCCAGTTTCCCAGGTAATTTCAAAGCTTTTTAAGTGCCCTTTCGCACTCGTGCGGCTGCGGAGATCGCATTTAATTCGGAGCGCACTGCTCCTTCATTACATGCGATCTCATGTGCGGTGCGAATTTCAGCCATACACTTTGTATGGCTGAATTCGCACTGCATCCGCACCAAAGACGCACAGGAGGCATTTTTTGAGCCGCATCAAAATCAAATCGCACAGTGGTTCACACTTGTGCGATGCGATTCTGTGCGTACTTGCAGATCGCACTGCGATATGCAATCAAACTGGGGGTGTCGTTAACGTTTAATTGACACCCCCTGCGTATCGCATATGGCAGTGGGAACTGCTAGATGCGTGGATGCGATGCGGTAACACGCTGCATATTCGCAGCATTCCCGCATCGCACAAGTGTGAACCGAGCCTAAGACTGAAATCCAGTCATTTTTCATCTCTCTGGTCATTTCTTTGTAAAAGGAAGCAAACACAGGTAAAATGGTCCCAAAATTAAATTTTGCATATTTTGGGGGTTTTGCCCTTAAAATGTTCACATCTTTGGCCAAAGGCTTAGGGAGGCAGAAAATGTGTCAAAACGGGATCAAAAGTCCCCAAAACGGATACAACAACACTTTAAAGCCCAAAATGTCAAGGAGAAAAGTGTTTTAATGTCACTTCCGGTTTTAAGGAGGTCACTTCCGGTTTGCCACTTCCGGTTTCAGACAATGCCAGTTTCCCAGGTAATTTCAAAGCTTTTTAAGTGCCCGTTCACACTCGTGCGGCTGCAGAGATCGCATTTAATTCGGAGCGCACTGCTCCTTCATTACATGCGATCTCATGTGCGGTGCGAATTTCAGCCATACACTTTGTATGGCTGAATTCGCACTGCATCCGCACCAAAGACGCACAGGAGGCATTTTTTGAGCCGCATCAAAATCAAATCGCACAGTGGTTCACACTTGTGCGATGCGATTCTGTGCGTACTTGCAGATCGCACTGCGATATGCAATCAAACTGGGGGTGTCGTTAACGTTTAATTGACACCCCCTGCGTATCGCATATGGCAGTGGGAACTGCTAGATGCGTGGATGCGATGCGGTAACACGCTGCATATTCGCAGCATTCCCGCATCGCACAAGTGTGAACCGAGCCTAAGACTGAAATCCAGTCATTTTTCATCTCTCTGGTCATTTCTTTGTAAAAGGAAGCAAACACAGGTAAAATGGTCCCAAAATTAAATTTTGCATATTTTGGGGGTTTTGCCCTTAAAATGTTCACATCTTTGGCCAAAGGCTTAGGGAGGCAGAAAATGTGTCAAAACGGGATCAAAAGTCCCCAAAACGGATACAACAACACTTTAAAGCCCAAAATGTCAAGGAGAAAAGTGTTTTAATGTCACTTCCGGTTTTAAGGAGGTCACTTCCGGTTTGCCACTTCCGGTTTCAGACAATGCCAGTTTCCCAGGTAATTTCAAAGCTTTTTAAGTGCCCTTTCGCACTCGTGCGGCTGCGGAGATCGCATTTAATTCGGAGCGCACTGCTCCTTCATTACATGCGATCTCATGTGCGGTGCGAATTTCAGCCATACACTTTGTATGGCTGAATTCGCACTGCATCCGCACCAAAGACGCACAGGAGGCATTTTTTGAGCCGCATCAAAATCAAATCGCACAGTGGTTCACACTTGTGCGATGCGATTCTGTGCGTACTTGCAGATCGCACTGCGATATGCAATCAAACTGGGGGTGTCGTTAACGTTTAATTGACACCCCCTGCGTATCGCATATGGCAGTGGGAACTGCTAGATGCGTGGATGCGATGCGGTAACACGCTGCATATTCGCAGCATTCCCGCATCGCACAAGTGTGAACCGAGCCTAAGACTGAAATCCAGTCATTTTTCATCTCTCTGGTCATTTCTTTGTAAAAGGAAGCAAACACAGGTAAAATGGTCCCAAAATTAAATTTTGCATATTTTGGGGGTTTTGCCCTTAAAATGTTCACATCTTTGGCCAAAGGCTTAGGGAGGCAGAAAATGTGTCAAAACGGGATCAAAAGTCCCCAAAACGGATACAACAACACTTTAAAGCCCAAAATGTCAAGGAGAAAAGTGTTTTAATGTCACTTCCGGTTTTAAGGAGGTCACTTCCGGTTTGCCACTTCCGGTTTCAGACAATGCCAGTTTCCCAGGTAATTTCAAAGCTTTTTAAGTGCCCGTTCACACTCGTGCGGCTGCAGAGATCGCATTTAATTCGGAGCGCACTGCTCCTTCATTACATGCGATCTCATGTGCGGTGCGAATTTCAGCCATACACTTTGTATGGCTGAATTCGCACTGCATCCGCACCAAAGACGCACAGGAGGCATTTTTTGAGCCGCATCAAAATCAAATCGCACAGTGGTTCACACTTGTGCGATGCGATTCTGTGCGTACTTGCAGATCGCACTGCGATATGCAATCAAACTGGGGGTGTCGTTAACGTTTAATTGACACCCCCTGCGTATCGCATATGGCAGTGGGAACTGCTAGATGCGTGGATGCGATGCGGTAACACGCTGCATATTCGCAGCGTTCCCGCATCGCACAAGTGTGAACCGAGCCTAAGACTGAAATCCAGTCATTTTTCATCTCTCTGGTCATTTCTTTGTAAAAGGAAGCAAACACAGGTAAAATGGTCCCAAAATTAAATTTTGCATATTTTGGGGGTTTTGCCCTTAAAATGTTCACATCTTTGGCCAAAGGCTTAGGGAGGCAGAAAATGTGTCAAAACGGGATCAAAAGTACCCAAAACGGATACAACAACACTTTAAAGCCCAAAATGTCAAGGAGAAAAGTGTTTTAATGTCACTTCCGGTTTTAAGGAGGTCACTTCCGGTTTGCCACTTCCGGTTTCAGACAATGCCAGTTTCCCAGGTAATTTCAAAGCTTTTTAAGTGCCCTTTCGCACTCGTGCGGCTGCGGAGATCGCATTTAATTCGGAGCGCACTGCTCCTTCATTACATGCGATCTCATGTGCGGTGCGAATTTCAGCCATACACTTTGTATGGCTGAATTCGCACTGCATCCGCACCAAAGACGCACAGGAGGCATTTTTTGAGCCGCATCAAAATCAAATCGCACAGTGGTTCACACTTGTGCGATGCGATTCTGTGCGTACTTGCAGATCGCACTGCGATATGCAATCAAACTGGGGGTGTCGTTAACGTTTAATTGACACCCCCTGCGTATCGCATATGGCAGTGGGAACTGCTAGATGCGTGGATGCGATGCGGTAACACGCTGCATATTCGCAGCATTCCCGCATCGCACAAGTGTGAACCGAGCCTAAGACTGAAATCCAGTCATTTTTCATCTCTCTGGTCATTTCTTTGTAAAAGGAAGCAAACACAGGTAAAATGGTCCCAAAATTAAATTTTGCATATTTTGGGGGTTTTGCCCTTAAAATGTTCACATCTTTGGCCAAAGGCTTAGGGAGGCAGAAAATGTGTCAAAACGGGATCAAAAGTCCCCAAAACGGATACAACAACACTTTAAAGCCCAAAATGTCAAGGAGAAAAGTGTTTTAATGTCACTTCCGGTTTTAAGGAGGTCACTTCCGGTTTGCCACTTCCGGTTTCAGACAATGCCAGTTTCCCAGGTAATTTCAAAGCTTTTTAAGTGCCCTTTCGCACTCGTGCGGCTGCGGAGATCGCATTTAATTCGGAGCGCACTGCTCCTTCATTACATGCGATCTCATGTGCGGTGCAAATTTCAGCCATACACTTTGTATGGCTGAATTCGCACTGCATCCGCACCAAAGACGCACAGGAGGCATTTTTTGAGCCGCATCAAAATCAAATCGCACAGTGGTTCACACTTGTGCGATGCGATTCTGTGCGTACTTGCAGATCGCACTGCGATATGCAATCAAACTGGGGGTGTCGTTAACGTTTAATTGACACCCCCTGCGTATCGCATATGGCAGTGGGAACTGCTAGATGCGTGGATGCGATGCGGTAACACGCTGCATATTCGCAGCATTCCCGCATCGCACAAGTGTGAACCGAGCCTAAGACTGAAATCCAGTCATTTTTCATCTCTCTGGTCATTTCTTTGTAAAAGGAAGCAAACACAGGTAAAATGGTCCCAAAATTAAATTTTGCATATTTTGGGGGTTTTGCCCTTAAAATGTTCACATCTTTGGCCAAAGGCTTAGGGAGGCAGAAAATGTGTCAAAACGGGATCAAAAGTCCCCAAAACGGATACAACAACACTTTAAAGCCCAAAATGTCAAGGAGAAAAGTGTTTTAATGTCACTTCCGGTTTTAAGGAGGTCACTTCCGGTTTGCCACTTCCGGTTTCAGACAATGCCAGTTTCCCAGGTAATTTCAAAGCTTTTTAAGTGCCCGTTCACACTCGTGCGGCTGCAGAGATCGCATTTAATTCGGAGCGCACTGCTCCTTCATTACATGCGATCTCATGTGCGGTGCGAATTTCAGCCATACACTTTGTATGGCTGAATTCGCACTGCATCCGCACCAAAGACGCACAGGAGGCATTTTTTGAGCCGCATCAAAATCAAATCGCACAGTGGTTCACACTTGTGCGATGCGATTCTGTGCGTACTTGCAGATCGCACTGCGATATGCAATCAAACTGGGGGTGTCGTTAACGTTTAATTGACACCCCCTGCGTATCGCATATGGCAGTGGGAACTGCTAGATGCGTGGATGCGATGCGGTAACACGCTGCATATTCGCAGCATTCCCGCATCGCACAAGTGTGAACCGAGCCTAAGACTGAAATCCAGTCATTTTTCATCTCTCTGGTCATTTCTTTGTAAAAGGAAGCAAACACAGGTAAAATGGTCCCAAAATTAAATTTTGCATATTTTGGGGGTTTTGCCCTTAAAATGTTCACATCTTTGGCCAAAGGCTTAGGGAGGCAGAAAATGTGTCAAAACGGGATCAAAAGTCCCCAAAACGGATACAACAACACTTTAAAGCCCAAAATGTCAAGGAGAAAAGTGTTTTAATGTCACTTCCGGTTTTAAGGAGGTCACTTCCGGTTTGCCACTTCCGGTTTCAGACAATGCCAGTTTCCCAGGTAATTTCAAAGCTTTTTAAGTGCCCTTTCGCACTCGTGCGGCTGCGGAGATCGCATTTAATTCGGAGCGCACTGCTCCTTCATTACATGCGATCTCATGTGCGGTGCGAATTTCAGCCATACACTTTGTATGGCTGAATTCGCACTGCATCCGCACCAAAGACGCACAGGAGGCATTTTTTGAGCCGCATCAAAATCAAATCGCACAGTGGTTCACACTTGTGCGATGCGATTCTGTGCGTACTTGCAGATCGCACTGCGATATGCAATCAAACTGGGGGTGTCGTTAACGTTTAATTGACACCCCCTGCGTATCGCATATGGCAGTGGGAACTGCTAGATGCGTGGATGCGATGCGGTAACACGCTGCATATTCGCAGCATTCCCGCATCGCACAAGTGTGAACCGAGCCTAAGACTGAAATCCAGTCATTTTTCATCTCTCTGGTCATTTCTTTGTAAAAGGAAGCAAACACAGGTAAAATGGTCCCAAAATTAAATTTTGCATATTTTGGGGGTTTTGCCCTTAAAATGTTCACATCTTTGGCCAAAGGCTTAGGGAGGCAGAAAATGTGTCAAAACGGGATCAAAAGTCCCCAAAACGGATACAACAACACTTTAAAGCCCAAAATGTCAAGGAGAAAAGTGTTTTAATGTCACTTCCGGTTTTAAGGAGGTCACTTCCGGTTTGCCACTTCCGGTTTCAGACAATGCCAGTTTCCCAGGTAATTTCAAAGCTTTTTAAGTGCCCGTTCACACTCGTGCGGCTGCAGAGATCGCATTTAATTCGGAGCGCACTGCTCCTTCATTACATGCGATCTCATGTGCGGTGCGAATTTCAGCCATACACTTTGTATGGCTGAATTCGCACTGCATCCGCACCAAAGACGCACAGGAGGCATTTTTTGAGCCGCATCAAAATCAAATCGCACAGTGGTTCACACTTGTGCGATGCGATTCTGTGCGTACTTGCAGATCGCACTGCGATATGCAATCAAACTGGGGGTGTCGTTAACGTTTAATTGACACCCCCTGCGTATCGCATATGGCAGTGGGAACTGCTAGATGCGTGGATGCGATGCGGTAACACGCTGCATATTCGCAGCGTTCCCGCATCGCACAAGTGTGAACCGAGCCTAAGACTGAAATCCAGTCATTTTTCATCTCTCTGGTCATTTCTTTGTAAAAGGAAGCAAACACAGGTAAAATGGTCCCAAAATTAAATTTTGCATATTTTGGGGGTTTTGCCCTTAAAATGTTCACATCTTTGGCCAAAGGCTTAGGGAGGCAGAAAATGTGTCAAAACGGGATCAAAAGTCCCCAAAACGGATACAACAACACTTTAAAGCCCAAAATGTCAAGGAGAAAAGTGTTTTAATGTCACTTCCGGTTTTAAGGAGGTCACTTCCGGTTTGCCACTTCCGGTTTCAGACAATGCCAGTTTCCCAGGTAATTTCAAAGCTTTTTAAGTGCCCTTTCGCACTCGTGCGGCTGCGGAGATCGCATTTAATTCGGAGCGCACTGCTCCTTCATTACATGCGATCTCATGTGCGGTGCGAATTTCAGCCATACACTTTGTATGGCTGAATTCGCACTGCATCCGCACCAAAGACGCACAGGAGGCATTTTTTGAGCCGCATCAAAATCAAATCGCACAGTGGTTCACACTTGTGCGATGCGATTCTGTGCGTACTTGCAGATCGCACTGCAATATGCAATCAAACTGGGGGTGTCGTTAACGTTTAATTGACACCCCCTGCGTATCGCATATGGCAGTGGGAACTGCTAGATGCGTGGATGCGATGCGGTAACACGCTGCATATTTGCAGCGTTCCCGCATCGCACAAGTGTGAACCGAGCCTAAGACTGAAATCCAGTCATTTTTCATCTCTCTGGTCATTTCTTTGTAAAAGGAAGCAAACACAGGTAAAATGGTCCCAAAATTAAATTTTGCATATTTTGGGGGTTTTGCCCTTAAAATGTTCACATCTTTGGCCAAAGGCTTAGGGAGGCAGAAAATGTGTCAAAACGGGATCAAAAGTCCCCAAAACGGATACAACAACACTTTAAAGCCCAAAATGTCAAGGAGAAAAGTGTTTTAATGTCACTTCCGGTTTTAAGGAGGTCACTTCCGGTTTGCCACTTCCGGTTTCAGACAATGCCAGTTTCCCAGGTAATTTCAAAGCTTTTTAAGTGCCCTTTCGCACTCGTGCGGCTGCGGAGATCGCATTTAATTCGGAGCGCACTGCTCCTTCATTACATGCGATCTCATGTGCGGTGCGAATTTCAGCCATACACTTTGTATGGCTGAATTCGCACTGCATCCGCACCAAAGACGCACAGGAGGCATTTTTTGAGCCGCATCAAAATCAAATCGCACAGTGGTTCACACTTGTGCGATGCGATTCTGTGCGTACTTGCAGATCGCACTGCGATATGCAATCAAACTGGGGGTGTCGTTAACGTTTAATTGACACCCCCTGCGTATCGCATATGGCAGTGGGAACTGCTAGATGCGTGGATGCGATGCGGTAACACGCTGCATATTCGCAGCGTTCCCGCATCGCACAAGTGTGAACCGAGCCTAAGACTGAAATCCAGTCATTTTTCATCTCTCTGGTCATTTCTTTGTAAAAGGAAGCAAACACAGGTAAAATGGTCCCAAAATTAAATTTTGCATATTTTGGGGGTTTTGCCCTTAAAATGTTCACATCTTTGGCCAAAGGCTTAGGGAGGCAGAAAATGTGTCAAAACGGGATCAAAAGTCCCCAAAACGGATACAACAACACTTTAAAGCCCAAAATGTCAAGGAGAAAAGTGTTTTAATGTCACTTCCGGTTTTAAGGAGGTCACTTCCGGTTTGCCACTTCCGGTTTCAGACAATGCCAGTTTCCCAGGTAATTTCAAAGCTTTTTAAGTGCCCGTTCACACTCGTGCGGCTGCAGAGATCGCATTTAATTCGGAGCGCACTGCTCCTTCATTACATGCGATCTCATGTGCGGTGCGAATTTCAGCCATACACTTTGTATGGCTGAATTCGCACTGCATCCGCACCAAAGACGCACAGGAGGCATTTTTTGAGCCGCATCAAAATCAAATCGCACAGTGGTTCACACTTGTGCGATGCGATTCTGTGCGTACTTGCAGATCGCACTGCGATATGCAATCAAACTGGGGGTGTCGTTAACGTTTAATTGACACCCCCTGCGTATCGCATATGGCAGTGGGAACTGCTAGATGCGTGGATGCGATGCGGTAACACGCTGCATATTCGCAGCGTTCCCGCATCGCACAAGTGTGAACCGAGCCTAAGACTGAAATCCAGTCATTTTTCATCTCTCTGGTCATTTCTTTGTAAAAGGAAGCAAACACAGGTAAAATGGTCCCAAAATTAAATTTTGCATATTTTGGGGGTTTTGCCCTTAAAATGTTCACATCTTTGGCCAAAGGCTTAGGGAGGCAGAAAATGTGTCAAAACGGGATCAAAAGTCCCCAAAACGGATACAACAACACTTTAAAGCCCAAAATGTCAAGGAGAAAAGTGTTTTAATGTCACTTCCGGTTTTAAGGAGGTCACTTCCGGTTTGCCACTTCCGGTTTCAGACAATGCCAGTTTCCCAGGTAATTTCAAAGCTTTTTAAGTGCCCGTTCACACTCGTGCGGCTGCAGAGATCACATTTAATTCGGAGCGCACTGCTCCTTCATTACATGCGATCTCATGTGCGGTGCGAATTTCAGCCATACACTTTGTATGGCTGAATTCGCACTGCATCCGCACCAAAGACGCACAGGAGGCATTTTTTGAGCCGCATCAAAATCAAATCGCACAGTGGTTCACACTTGTGCGATGCGATTCTGTGCGTACTTGCAGATCGCACTGCGATATGCAATCAAACTGGGGGTGTCGTTAACGTTTAATTGACACCCCCTGCGTATCGCATATGGCAGTGGGAACTGCTAGATGCGTGGATGCGATGCGGTAACACACTGCATATTCGCAGCGTTCCCGCATCGCACAAGTGTGAACCGAGCCTAAGACTGAAATCCAGTCATTTTTCATCTCTCTGGTCATTTCTTTGTAAAAGGAAGCAAACACAGGTAAAATGGTCCCAAAATTAAATTTTGCATATTTTGGGGGTTTTGCCCTTAAAATGTTCACATCTTTGGCCAAAGGCTTAGGGAGGCAGAAAATGTGTCAAAACGGGATCAAAAGTCCCCAAAACGGATACAACAACACTTTAAAGCCCAAAATGTCAAGGAGAAAAGTGTTTTAATGTCACTTCCGGTTTTAAGGAGGTCACTTCCGGTTTGCCACTTCCGGTTTCAGACAATGCCAGTTTCCCAGGTAATTTCAAAGCTTTTTAAGTGCCCTTTCGCACTCGTGCGGCTGCGGAGATCGCATTTAATTCGGAGCGCACTGCTCCTTCATTACATGCGATCTCATGTGCGGTGCGAATTTCAGCCATACACTTTGTATGGCTGAATTTGCACTGCATCCGCACCAAAGACGCACAGGAGGCATTTTTTGAGCCGCATCAAAATCAAATCGCACAGTGGTTCACACTTGTGCGATGCGATTCTGTGCGTACTTGCAGATCGCACTGCGATATGCAATCAAACTGGGGGTGTCGTTAACGTTTAATTGACACCCCCTGCGTATCGCATATGGCAGTGGGAACTGCTAGATGCGTGGATGCGATGCGGTAACACGCTGCATATTCGCAGCATTCCCGCATCGCACAAGTGTGAACCGAGCCTAAGACTGAAATCCAGTCATTTTTCATCTCTCTGGTCATTTCTTTGTAAAAGGAAGCAAACACAGGTAAAATGGTCCCAAAATTAAATTTTGCATATTTTGGGGGTTTTGCCCTTAAAATGTTCACATCTTTGGCCAAAGGCTTAGGGAGGCAGAAAATGTGTCAAAACGGGATCAAAAGTCCCCAAAACGGATACAACAACACTTTAAAGCCCAAAATGTCAAGGAGAAAAGTGTTTTAATGTCACTTCCGGTTTTAAGGAGGTCACTTCCGGTTTGCCACTTCCGGTTTCAGACAATGCCAGTTTCCCAGGTAATTTCAAAGCTTTTTAAGTGCCCGTTCACACTCGTGCGGCTGCAGAGATCGCATTTAATTCGGAGCGCACTGCTCCTTCATTACATGCGATCTCATGTGCGGTGCGAATTTCAGCCATACACTTTGTATGGCTGAATTCGCACTGCATCCGCACCAAAGACGCACAGGAGGCATTTTTTGAGCCGCATCAAAATCAAATCGCACAGTGGTTCACACTTGTGCGATGCGATTCTGTGCGTACTTGCAGATCGCACTGCGATATGCAATCAAACTGGGGGTGTCATTAACGTTTAATTGACACCCCCTGCGTATCGCATATGGCAGTGGGAACTGCTAGATGCGTGGATGCGATGCGGTAACACGCTGCATATTCGCAGCGTTCCCGCATCGCACAAGTGTGAACCGAGCCTAAGACTGAAATCCAGTCATTTTTCATCTCTCTGGTCATTTCTTTGTAAAAGGAAGCAAACACAGGTAAAATGGTCCCAAAATTAAATTTTGCATATTTTGGGGGTTTTGCCCTTAAAATGTTCACATCTTTGGCCAAAGGCTTAGGGAGGCAGAAAATGTGTCAAAACGGGATCAAAAGTCCCCAAAACGGATACAACAACACTTTAAAGCCCAAAATGTCAAGGAGAAAAGTGTTTTAATGTCACTTCCGGTTTTAAGGAGGTCACTTCCGGTTTGCCACTTCCGGTTTCAGACAATGCCAGTTTCCCAGGTAATTTCAAAGCTTTTTAAGTGCCCTTTCGCACTCGTGCGGCTGCGGAGATCGCATTTAATTCGGAGCGCACTGCTCCTTCATTACATGCGATCTCATGTGCGGTGCGAATTTCAGCCATACACTTTGTATGGCTGAATTCGCACTGCATCCGCACCAAAGACGCACAGGAGGCATTTTTTGAGCCGCATCAAAATCAAATCGCACAGTGGTTCACACTTGTGCGATGCGATTCTGTGCGTACTTGCAGATCGCACTGCGATATGCAATCAAACTGGGGGTGTCGTTAACGTTTAATTGACACCCCCTGCGTATCGCATATGGCAGTGGGAACTGCTAGATGCGTGGATGCGATGCGGTAACACGCTGCATATTCGCAGCATTCCCGCATCGCACAAGTGTGAACCGAGCCTAAGACTGAAATCCAGTCATTTTTCATCTCTCTGGTCATTTCTTTGTAAAAGGAAGCAAACACAGGTAAAATGGTCCCAAAATTAAATTTTGCATATTTTGGGGGTTTTGCCCTTAAAATGTTCACATCTTTGGCCAAAGGCTTAGGGAGGCAGAAAATGTGTCAAAACGGGATCAAAAGTCCCCAAAACGGATACAACAACACTTTAAAGCCCAAAATGTCAAGGAGAAAAGTGTTTTAATGTCACTTCCGGTTTTAAGGAGGTCACTTCCGGTTTGCCACTTCCGGTTTCAGACAATGCCAGTTTCCCAGGTAATTTCAAAGCTTTTTAAGTGCCCGTTCACACTCGTGCGGCTGCAGAGATCGCATTTAATTCGGAGCGCACTGCTCCTTCATTACATGCGATCTCATGTGCGGTGCGAATTTCAGCCATACACTTTGTATGGCTGAATTCGCACTGCATCCGCACCAAAGACGCACAGGAGGCATTTTTTGAGCCGCATCAAAATCAAATCGCACAGTGGTTCACACTTGTGCGATGCGATTCTGTGCGTACTTGCAGATCGCACTGCGATATGCAATCAAACTGGGGGTGTCGTTAACGTTTAATTGACACCCCCTGCGTATCGCATATGGCAGTGGGAACTGCTAGATGCGTGGATGCGATGCGGTAACACGCTGCATATTCGCAGCGTTCCCGCATCGCACAAGTGTGAACCGAGCCTAAGACTGAAATCCAGTCATTTTTCATCTCTCTGGTCATTTCTTTGTAAAAGGAAGCAAACACAGGTAAAATGGTCCCAAAATTAAATTTTGCATATTTTGGGGGTTTTGCCCTTAAAATGTTCACATCTTTGGCCAAAGGCTTAGGGAGGCAGAAAATGTGTCAAAACGGGATCAAAAGTACCCAAAACGGATACAACAACACTTTAAAGCCCAAAATGTCAAGGAGAAAAGTGTTTTAATGTCACTTCCGGTTTTAAGGAGGTCACTTCCGGTTTGCCACTTCCGGTTTCAGACAATGCCAGTTTCCCAGGTAATTTCAAAGCTTTTTAAGTGCCCTTTCGCACTCGTGCGGCTGCGGAGATCGCATTTAATTCGGAGCGCACTGCTCCTTCATTACATGCGATCTCATGTGCGGTGCGAATTTCAGCCATACACTTTGTATGGCTGAATTCGCACTGCATCCGCACCAAAGACGCACAGGAGGCATTTTTTGAGCCGCATCAAAATCAAATCGCACAGTGGTTCACACTTGTGCGATGCGATTCTGTGCGTACTTGCAGATCGCACTGCGATATGCAATCAAACTGGGGGTGTCGTTAACGTTTAATTGACACCCCCTGCGTATCGCATATGGCAGTGGGAACTGCTAGATGCGTGGATGCGATGCGGTAACACGCTGCATATTCGCAGCATTCCCGCATCGCACAAGTGTGAACCGAGCCTAAGACTGAAATCCAGTCATTTTTCATCTCTCTGGTCATTTCTTTGTAAAAGGAAGCAAACACAGGTAAAATGGTCCCAAAATTAAATTTTGCATATTTTGGGGGTTTTGCCCTTAAAATGTTCACATCTTTGGCCAAAGGCTTAGGGAGGCAGAAAATGTGTCAAAACGGGATCAAAAGTCCCCAAAACGGATACAACAACACTTTAAAGCCCAAAATGTCAAGGAGAAAAGTGTTTTAATGTCACTTCCGGTTTTAAGGAGGTCACTTCCGGTTTGCCACTTCCGGTTTCAGACAATGCCAGTTTCCCAGGTAATTTCAAAGCTTTTTAAGTGCCCGTTCACACTCGTGCGGCTGCAGAGATCGCATTTAATTCGGAGCGCACTGCTCCTTCATTACATGCGATCTCATGTGCGGTGCGAATTTCAGCCATACACTTTGTATGGCTGAATTCGCACTGCATCCGCACCAAAGACGCACAGGAGGCATTTTTTGAGCCGCATCAAAATCAAATCGCACAGTGGTTCACACTTGTGCGATGCGATTCTGTGCGTACTTGCAGATCGCACTGCGATATGCAATCAAACTGGGGGTGTCGTTAACGTTTAATTGACACCCCCTGCGTATCGCATATGGCAGTGGGAACTGCTAGATGCGTGGATGCGATGCGGTAACACACTGCATATTCGCAGCGTTCCCGCATCGCACAAGTGTGAACCGAGCCTAAGACTGAAATCCAGTCATTTTTCATCTCTCTGGTCATTTCTTTGTAAAAGGAAGCAAACACAGGTAAAATGGTCCCAAAATTAAATTTTGCATATTTTGGGGGTTTTGCCCTTAAAATGTTCACATCTTTGGCCAAAGGCTTAGGGAGGCAGAAAATGTGTCAAAACGGGATCAAAAGTCCCCAAAACGGATACAACAACACTTTAAAGCCCAAAATGTCAAGGAGAAAAGTGTTTTAATGTCACTTCCGGTTTTAAGGAGGTCACTTCCGGTTTGCCACTTCCGGTTTCAGACAATGCCAGTTTCCCAGGTAATTTCAAAGCTTTTTAAGTGCCCGTTCACACTCGTGCGGCTGCAGAGATCGCATTTAATTCGGAGCGCACTGCTCCTTCATTACATGCGATCTCATGTGCGGTGCGAATTTCAGCCATACACTTTGTATGGCTGAATTCGCACTGCATTCGCACCAAAGACGCACAGGAGGCATTTTTTGAGCCGCATCAAAATCAAATCGCACAGTGGTTCACACTTGTGCGATGCGATTCTGTGCGTACTTGCAGATCGCACTGCGATATGCAATCAAACTGGGGGTGTCGTTAACGTTTAATTGACACCCCCTGCGTATCGCATATGGCAGTGGGAACTGCTAGATGCGTGGATGCGATGCGGTAACACGCTGCATATTCGCAGCGTTCCCGCATCGCACAAGTGTGAACCGAGCCTAAGACTGAAATCCAGTCATTTTTCATCTCTCTGGTCATTTCTTTGTAAAAGGAAGCAAACACAGGTAAAATGGTCCCAAAATTAAATTTTGCATATTTTGGGGGTTTTGCCCTTAAAATGTTCACATCTTTGGCCAAAGGCTTAGGGAGGCAGAAAATGTGTCAAAACGGGATCAAAAGTCCCCAAAACGGATACAACAACACTTTAAAGCCCAAAATGTCAAGGAGAAAAGTGTTTTAATGTCACTTCCGGTTTTAAGGAGGTCACTTCCGGTTTGCCACTTCCGGTTTCAGACAATGCCAGTTTCCCAGGTAATTTCAAAGCTTTTTAAGTGCCCTTTCGCACTCGTGCGGCTGCGGAGATCGCATTTAATTCGGAGCGCACTGCTCCTTCATTACATGCGATCTCATGTGCGGTGCGAATTTCAGCCATACACTTTGTATGGCTGAATTCGCACTGCATCCGCACCAAAGACGCACAGGAGGCATTTTTTGAGCCGCATCAAAATCAAATCGCACAGTGGTTCACACTTGTGCGATGCGATTCTGTGCGTACTTGCAGATCGCACTGCGATATGCAATCAAACTGGGGGTGTCGTTAACGTTTAATTGACACCCCCTGCGTATCGCATATGGCAGTGGGAACTGCTAGATGCGTGGATGCGATGCGGTAACACGCTGCATATTCGCAGCATTCCCGCATCGCACAAGTGTGAACCGAGCCTAAGACTGAAATCCAGTCATTTTTCATCTCTCTGGTCATTTCTTTGTAAAAGGAAGCAAACACAGGTAAAATGGTCCCAAAATTAAATTTTGCATATTTTGGGGGTTTTGCCCTTAAAATGTTCACATCTTTGGCCAAAGGCTTAGGGAGGCAGAAAATGTGTCAAAACGGGATCAAAAGTCCCCAAAACGGATACAACAACACTTTAAAGCCCAAAATGTCAAGGAGAAAAGTGTTTTAATGTCACTTCCGGTTTTAAGGAGGTCACTTCCGGTTTGCCACTTCCGGTTTCAGACAATGCCAGTTTCCCAGGTAATTTCAAAGCTTTTTAAGTGCCCGTTCACACTCGTGCGGCTGCAGAGATCGCATTTAATTTGGAGCGCACTGCTCCTTCATTACATGCGATCTCATGTGCGGTGCGAATTTCAGCCATACACTTTGTATGGCTGAATTCGCACTGCATCCGCACCAAAGACGCACAGGAGGCATTTTTTGAGCCGCATCAAAATCAAATCGCACAGTGGTTCACACTTGTGCGATGCGATTCTGTGCGTACTTGCAGATCGCACTGCGATATGCAATCAAACTGGGGGTGTCGTTAACGTTTAATTGACACCCCCTGCGTATCGCATATGGCAGTGGGAACTGCTAGATGCGTGGATGCGATGCGGTAACACGCTGCATATTCGCAGCGTTCCCGCATCGCACAAGTGTGAACCGAGCCTAAGACTGAAATCCAGTCATTTTTCATCTCTCTGGTCATTTCTTTGTAAAAGGAAGCAAACACAGGTAAAATGGTCCCAAAATTAAATTTTGCATATTTTGGGGGTTTTGCCCTTAAAATGTTCACATCTTTGGCCAAAGGCTTAGGGAGGCAGAAAATGTGTCAAAACGGGATCAAAAGTCCCCAAAACGGATACAACAACACTTTAAAGCCCAAAATGTCAAGGAGAAAAGTGTTTTAATGTCACTTCCGGTTTTAAGGAGGTCACTTCCGGTTTGCCACTTCCGGTTTCAGACAATGCCAGTTTCCCAGGTAATTTCAAAGCTTTTTAAGTGCCCTTTCGCACTCGTGCGGCTGCGGAGATCGCATTTAATTCGGAGCGCACTGCTCCTTCATTACATGCGATCTCATGTGCGGTGCGAATTTCAGCCATACACTTTGTATGGCTGAATTCGCACTGCATCCGCACCAAAGACGCACAGGAGGCATTTTTTGAGCCGCATCAAAATCAAATCGCACAGTAGTTCACACTTGTGCGATGCGATTCTGTGCGTACTTGCAGATCGCACTGCAATATGCAATCAAACTGGGGGTGTCGTTAACGTTTAATTGACACCCCCTGCGTATCGCATATGGCAGTGGGAACTGCTAGATGCGTGGATGCGATGCGGTAACACGCTGCATATTTGCAGCGTTCCCGCATCGCACAAGTGTGAACCGAGCCTAAGACTGAAATCCAGTCATTTTTCATCTCTCTGGTCATTTCTTTGTAAAAGGAAGCAAACACAGGTAAAATGGTCCCAAAATTAAATTTTGCATATTTTGGGGGTTTTGCCCTTAAAATGTTCACATCTTTGGCCAAAGGCTTAGGGAGGCAGAAAATGTGTCAAAACGGGATCAAAAGTCCCCAAAACGGATACAACAACACTTTAAAGCCCAAAATGTCAAGGAGAAAAGTGTTTTAATGTCACTTCCGGTTTTAAGGAGGTCACTTCCGGTTTGCCACTTCCGGTTTCAGACAATGCCAGTTTCCCAGGTAATTTCAAAGCTTTTTAAGTGCCCTTTCGCACTCGTGCGGCTGCGGAGATCGCATTTAATTCGGAGCGCACTGCTCCTTCATTACATGCGATCTCATGTGCGGTGCGAATTTCAGCCATACACTTTGTATGGCTGAATTCGCACTGCATCCGCACCAAAGACGCACAGGAGGCATTTTTTGAGCCGCATCAAAATCAAATCGCACAGTGGTTCACACTTGTGCGATGCGATTCTGTGCGTACTTGCAGATCGCACTGCGATATGCAATCAAACTGGGGGTGTCGTTAACGTTTAATTGACACCCCCTGCGTATCGCATATGGCAGTGGGAACTGCTAGATGCGTGGATGCGATGCGGTAACACGCTGCATATTCGCAGCGTTCCCGCATCGCACAAGTGTGAACCGAGCCTAAGACTGAAATCCAGTCATTTTTCATCTCTCTGGTCATTTCTTTGTAAAAGGAAGCAAACACAGGTAAAATGGTCCCAAAATTAAATTTTGCATATTTTGGGGGTTTTGCCCTTAAAATGTTCACATCTTTGGCCAAAGGCTTAGGGAGGCAGAAAATGTGTCAAAACGGGATCAAAAGTCCCCAAAACGGATACAACAACACTTTAAAGCCCAAAATGTCAAGGAGAAAAGTGTTTTAATGTCACTTCCGGTTTTAAGGAGGTCACTTCCGGTTTGCCACTTCCGGTTTCAGACAATGCCAGTTTCCCAGGTAATTTCAAAGCTTTTTAAGTGCCCGTTCACACTCGTGCGGCTGCAGAGATCGCATTTAATTCGGAGCGCACTGCTCCTTCATTACATGCGATCTCATGTGCGGTGCGAATTTCAGCCATACACTTTGTATGGCTGAATTCGCACTGCATCCGCACCAAAGACGCACAGGAGGCATTTTTTGAGCCGCATCAAAATCAAATCGCACAGTGGTTCACACTTGTGCGATGCGATTCTGTGCGTACTTGCAGATCGCACTGCGATATGCAATCAAACTGGGGGTGTCGTTAACGTTTAATTGACACCCCCTGCGTATCGCATATGGCAGTGGGAACTGCTAGATGCGTGGATGCGATGCGGTAACACGCTGCATATTCGCAGCGTTCCCGCATCGCACAAGTGTGAACCGAGCCTAAGACTGAAATCCAGTCATTTTTCATCTCTCTGGTCATTTCTTTGTAAAAGGAAGCAAACACAGGTAAAATGGTCCCAAAATTAAATTTTGCATATTTTGGGGGTTTTGCCCTTAAAATGTTCACATCTTTGGCCAAAGGCTTAGGGAGGCAGAAAATGTGTCAAAACGGGATCAAAAGTCCCCAAAACGGATACAACAACACTTTAAAGCCCAAAATGTCAAGGAGAAAAGTGTTTTAATGTCACTTCCGGTTTTAAGGAGGTCACTTCCGGTTTGCCACTTCCGGTTTCAGACAATGCCAGTTTCCCAGGTAATTTCAAAGCTTTTTAAGTGCCCTTTCGCACTCGTGCGGCTGCGGAGATTGCATTTAATTCGGAGCGCACTGCTCCTTCATTACATGCGATCTCATGTGCGGTGCGAATTTCAGCCATACACTTTGTATGGCTGAATTCGCACTGCATCCGCACCAAAGACGCACAGGAGGCATTTTTTGAGCCGCATCAAAATCAAATCGCACAGTGGTTCACACTTGTGCGATGCGATTCTGTGCGTACTTGCAGATCGCACTGCGATATGCAATCAAACTGGGGGTGTCGTTAACGTTTAATTGACACCCCCTGCGTATCGCATATGGCAGTGGGAACTGCTAGATGCGTGGATGCGATGCGGTAACACGCTGCATATTCGCAGCATTCCCGCATCGCACAAGTGTGAACCGAGCCTAAGACTGAAATCCAGTCATTTTTCATCTCTCTGGTCATTTCTTTGTAAAAGGAAGCAAACACAGGTAAAATGGTCCCAAAATTAAATTTTGCATATTTTGGGGGTTTTGCCCTTAAAATGTTCACATCTTTGGCCAAAGGCTTAGGGAGGCAGAAAATGTGTCAAAACGGGATCAAAAGTCCCCAAAACGGATACAACAACACTTTAAAGCCCAAAATGTCAAGGAGAAAAGTGTTTTAATGTCACTTCCGGTTTTAAGGAGGTCACTTCCGGTTTGCCACTTCCGGTTTCAGACAATGCCAGTTTCCCAGGTAATTTCAAAGCTTTTTAAGTGCCCTTTCGCACTCGTGCGGCTGCGGAGATCGCATTTAATTCGGAGCGCACTGCTCCTTCATTACATGCGATCTCATGTGCGGTGCGAATTTCAGCCATACACTTTGTATGGCTGAATTCGCACTGCATCCGCACCAAAGACGCACAGGAGGCATTTTTTGAGCCGCATCAAAATCAAATCGCACCGTGGTTCACACTTGTGCGATGCGATTCTGTGCGTACTTGCAGATCGCACTGCGATATGCAATCAAACTGGGGGTGTCATTAACGTTTAATTGACACCCCCTGCGTATCGCATATGGCAGTGGGAACTGCTAGATGCGTGGATGCGATGCGGTAACACGCTGCATATTCGCAGCGTTCCCGCATCGCACAAGTGTGAACCGAGCCTAAGACTGAAATCCAGTCATTTTTCATCTCTCTGGTCATTTCTTTGTAAAAGGAAGCAAACACAGGTAAAATGGTTCCAAAATTTAATTTTGCATATTTTGGGAGTTTTGCCCTTAAAATGTTCACATCTTTGGCCAAAGGCTTAGGGAGGCAGAAAATGTGTCAAAACGGGATCAAAAGTCCCCAAAACGGATACAACAACACTTTAAAGCCCAAAATGTCAAGGAGAAAAGTGTTTTAATGTCACTTCCGGTTTTAAGGAGGTCACTTCCGGTTTGCCACTTCCGGTTTCAGACAATGCCAGTTTCCCAGGTAATTTCAAAGCTTTTTAAGTGCCCTTTCGCACTCGTGCGGCTGCGGAGATCGCATTTAATTCGGAGCGCACTGCTCCTTCATTACATGCGATCTCATGTGCGGTGCGAATTTCAGCCATACACTTTGTATGGCTGAATTCGCACTGCATCCGCACCAAAGACGCACAGGAGGCATTTTTTGAGCCGCATCAAAATCAAATCGCACAGTGGTTCACACTTGTGCGATGCGATTCTGTGCGTACTTGCAGATCGCACTGCGATATGCAATCAAACTGGGGGTGTCGTTAACGTTTAATTGACACCCCCTGCGTATCGCATATGGCAGTGGGAACTGCTAGATGCGTGGATGCGATGCGGTAACACGCTGCATATTCGCAGCATTCCCGCATCGCACAAGTGTGAACCGAGCCTAAGACTGAAATCCAGTCATTTTTCATCTCTCTGGTCATTTCTTTGTAAAAGGAAGCAAACACAGGTAAAATGGTCCCAAAATTAAATTTTGCATATTTTGGGGGTTTTGCCCTTAAAATGTTCACATCTTTGGCCAAAGGCTTAGGGAGGCAGAAAATGTGTCAAAACGGGATCAAAAGTCCCCAAAACGGATACAACAACACTTTAAAGCCCAAAATGTCAAGGAGAAAAGTGTTTTAATGTCACTTCCGGTTTTAAGGAGGTCACTTCCGGTTTGCCACTTCCGGTTTCAGACAATGCCAGTTTCCCAGGTAATTTCAAAGCTTTTTAAGTGCCCGTTCACACTCGTGCGGCTGCAGAGATCGCATTTAATTCGGAGCGCACTGCTCCTTCATTACATGCGATCTCATGTGCGGTGCGAATTTCAGCCATACACTTTGTATGGCTGAATTCGCACTGCATCCGCACCAAAGACGCACAGGAGGCATTTTTTGAGCCGCATCAAAATCAAATCGCACAGTGGTTCACACTTGTGCGATGCGATTCTGTGCGTACTTGCAGATCGCACTGCGATATGCAATCAAACTGGGGGTGTCGTTAACGTTTAATTGACACCCCCTGCGTATCGCATATGGCAGTGGGAACTGCTAGATGCGTGGATGCGATGCGGTAACACGCTGCATATTCGCAGCATTCCCGCATCGCACAAGTGTGAACCGAGCCTAAGACTGAAATCCAGTCATTTTTCATCTCTCTGGTCATTTCTTTGTAAAAGGAAGCAAACACAGGTAAAATGGTCCCAAAATTAAATTTTGCATATTTTGGGGGTTTTGCCCTTAAAATGTTCACATCTTTGGCCAAAGGCTTAGGGAGGCAGAAAATGTGTCAAAACGGGATCAAAAGTCCCCAAAACGGATACAACAACACTTTAAAGCCCAAAATGTCAAGGAGAAAAGTGTTTTAATGTCACTTCCGGTTTTAAGGAGGTCACTTCCGGTTTGCCACTTCCGGTTTCAGACAATGCCAGTTTCCCAGGTAATTTCAAAGCTTTTTAAGTGCCCGTTCACACTCGTGCGGCTGCAGAGATCGCATTTAATTCGGAGCGCACTGCTCCTTCATTACATGCGATCTCATGTGCGGTGCGAATTTCAGCCATACACTTTGTATGGCTGAATTCGCACTGCATCCGCACCAAAGACGCACAGGAGGCATTTTTTGAGCCGCATCAAAATCAAATCGCACAGTGGTTCACACTTGTGCGATGCGATTCTGTGCGTACTTGCAGATCGCACTGCGATATGCAATCAAACTGGGGGTGTCGTTAACGTTTAATTGACACCCCCTGCGTATCGCATATGGCAGTGGGAACTGCTAGATGCGTGGATGCGATGCGGTAACACGCTGCATATTCGCAGCGTTCCCGCATCGCACAAGTGTGAACCGAGCCTAAGACTGAAATCCAGTCATTTTTCATCTCTCTGGTCATTTCTTTGTAAAAGGAAGCAAACACAGGTAAAATGGTCCCAAAATTAAATTTTGCATATTTTGGGGGTTTTGCCCTTAAAATGTTCACATCTTTGGCCAAAGGCTTAGGGAGGCAGAAAATGTGTCAAAACGGGATCAAAAGTCCCCAAAACGGATACAACAACACTTTAAAGCCCAAAATGTCAAGGAGAAAAGTGTTTTAATGTCACTTCCGGTTTTAAGGAGGTCACTTCCGGTTTCAGACAATGCCAGTTTCCCAGGTAATTTCAAAGCTTTTTAAGTGCCCGTTCACACTCGTGCGGCTGCGGAGATCGCATTTAATTTGGAGCGCACTGCTCCTTCATTACATGCGATCTCATGTGCGGTGCGAATTTCAGCCATACACTTTGTATGGCTGAATTCGCACTGCATCCGCACCAAAGACGCACAGGAGGCATTTTTTGAGCCGCATCAAAATCAAATCGCACAGTGGTTCACACTTGTGCGATGCGATTCTGTGCGTACTTGCAGATCGCACTGCGATATGCAATCAAACTGGGGGTGTCGTTAACTTTTAATTGACACCCCCTGCGTATCGCATATGGCAGTGGGAACTGCTAGATGCGTGGATGAGATGCGGTAACACGCTGCATATTCGCAGCGTTCCCGCATCGCACAAGTGTGAACCGAGCCTAAGACTGAAATCCAGTCATTTTTCATCTCTCTGGTCATTTCTTTGTAAAAGGAAGCAAACACAGGTAAAATGGTCCCAAAATTAAATTTTGCATATTTTGGGGGTTTTGCCCTTAAAATGTTCACATCTTTGGCCAAAGGCTTAGGGAGGCAGAAAATGTGTCAAAACGGGATCAAAAGTCCCCAAAACGGATACAGCAACACTTTAAAGCCCAAAATGTCAAGGAGAAAAGTGTTTTAATGTCACTTCCGGTTTTAAGGAGGTCACTTCCGGTTTGCCACTTCCGGTTTCAGACAATGCCAGTTTCCCAGGTAATTTCAAAGCTTTTTAAGTGCCCGTTCACACTCGTGCGGCTGCAGAGATCGCATTTAATTCGGAGCGCACTGCTCCTTCATTACATGCGATCTCATGTGCGGTGCGAATTTCAGCCATACACTTTGTATGGCTGAATTCGCACTGCATCCGCACCAAAGACGCACAGGAGGCATTTTTTGAGCCGCATCAAAATCAAATCGCACAGTGGTTCACACTTGTGCGATGCGATTCTGTGCGTACTTGCAGATCGCACTGCGATATGCAATCAAACTGGGGGTGTCGTTAACGTTTAATTGACACCCCCTGCGTATCGCATATGGCAGTGGGAACTGCTAGATGCGTGGATGCGATGCGGTAACACGCTGCATATTCGCAGCATTCCCGCATCGCACAAGTGTGAACCGAGCCTAAGACTGAAATCCAGTCATTTTTCATCTCTCTGGTCATTTCTTTGTAAAAGGAAGCAAACACAGGTAAAATGGTCCCAAAATTAAATTTTGCATATTTTGGGGGTTTTGCCCTTAAAATGTTCACATCTTTGGCCAAAGGCTTAGGGAGGCAGAAAATGTGTCAAAACGGGATCAAAAGTCCCCAAAACGGATACAACAACACTTTAAAGCCCAAAATGTCAAGGAGAAAAGTGTTTTAATGTCACTTCCGGTTTTAAGGAGGTCACTTCCGGTTTGCCACTTCCGGTTTCAGACAATGCCAGTTTCCCAGGTAATTTCAAAGCTTTTTAAGTGCCCGTTCACACTCGTGCGGCTGCAGAGATCGCATTTAATTCGGAGCGCACTGCTCCTTCATTACATGCGATCTCATGTGCGGTGCGAATTTCAGCCATACACTTTGTATGGCTGAATTCGCACTGCATCCGCACCAAAGACGCACAGGAGGCATTTTTTGAGCCGCATCAAAATCAAATCGCACAGTGGTTCACACTTGTGCGATGCGATTCTGTGCGTACTTGCAGATCGCACTGCGATATGCAATCAAACTGGGGGTGTCGTTAACGTTTAATTGACACCCCCTGCGTATCGCATATGGCAGTGGGAACTGCTAGATGCGTGGATGCGATGCGGTAACACGCTGCATATTCGCAGCGTTCCCGCATCGCACAAGTGTGAACCGAGCCTAAGACTGAAATCCAGTCATTTTTCATCTCTCTGGTCATTTCTTTGTAAAAGGAAGCAAACACAGGTAAAATGGTCCCAAAATTAAATTTTGCATATTTTGGGGGTTTTGCCCTTAAAATGTTCACATCTTTGGCCAAAGGCTTAGGGAGGCAGAAAATGTGTCAAAACGGGATCAAAAGTCCCCAAAACGGATACAACAACACTTTAAAGCCCAAAATGTCAAGGAGAAAAGTGTTTTAATGTCACTTCCGGTTTTAAGGAGGTCACTTCCGGTTTGCCACTTCCGGTTTCAGACAATGCCAGTTTCCCAGGTAATTTCAAAGCTTTTTAAGTGCCCTTTCGCACTCGTGCGGCTGCGGAGATCGCATTTAATTCGGAGCGCACTGCTCCTTCATTACATGCGATCTCATGTGCGGTGCGAATTTCAGCCATACACTTTGTATGGCTGAATTCGCACTGCATCCGCACCAAAGACGCACAGGAGGCATTTTTTGAGCCGCATCAAAATCAAATCGCACAGTGGTTCACACTTGTGCGATGCGATTCTGTGCGTACTTGCAGATCGCACTGCAATATGCAATCAAACTGGGGGTGTCGTTAACGTTTAATTGACACCCCCTGCGTATCGCATATGGCAGTGGGAACTGCTAGATGCGTGGATGCGATGCGGTAACACGCTGCATATTTGCAGCGTTCCCGCATCGCACAAGTGTGAACCGAGCCTAAGACTGAAATCCAGTCATTTTTCATCTCTCTGGTCATTTCTTTGTAAAAGGAAGCAAACACAGGTAAAATGGTCCCAAAATTAAATTTTGCATATTTTGGGGGTTTTGCCCTTAAAATGTTCACATCTTTGGCCAAAGGCTTAGGGAGGCAGAAAATGTGTCAAAACGGGATCAAAAGTCCCCAAAACGGATACAACAACACTTTAAAGCCCAAAATGTCAAGGAGAAAAGTGTTTTAATGTCACTTCCGGTTTTAAGGAGGTCACTTCCGGTTTGCCACTTCCGGTTTCAGACAATGCCAGTTTCCCAGGTAATTTCAAAGCTTTTTAAGTGCCCTTTCGCACTCGTGCGGCTGCGGAGATCGCATTTAATTCGGAGCGCACTGCTCCTTCATTACATGCGATCTCATGTGCGGTGCGAATTTCAGCCATACACTTTGTATGGCTGAATTCGCACTGCATCCGCACCAAAGACGCACAGGAGGCATTTTTTGAGCCGCATCAAAATCAAATCGCACCGTGGTTCACACTTGTGCGATGCGATTCTGTGCGTACTTGCAGATCGCACTGCGATATGCAATCAAACTGGGGGTGTCATTAACGTTTAATTGACACCCCCTGCGTATCGCATATGGCAGTGGGAACTGCTAGATGCGTGGATGCGATGCGGTAACACGCTGCATATTCGCAGCGTTCCCGCATCGCACAAGTGTGAACCGAGCCTAAGACTGAAATCCAGTCATTTTTCATCTCTCTGGTCATTTCTTTGTAAAAGGAAGCAAACACAGGTAAAATGGTTCCAAAATTTAATTTTGCATATTTTGGGAGTTTTGCCCTTAAAATGTTCACATCTTTGGCCAAAGGCTTAGGGAGGCAGAAAATGTGTCAAAACGGGATCAAAAGTCCCCAAAACGGATACAACAACACTTTAAAGCCCAAAATGTCAAGGAGAAAAGTGTTTTAATGTCACTTCCGGTTTTAAGGAGGTCACTTCCGGTTTGCCACTTCCGGTTTCAGACAATGCCAGTTTCCCAGGTAATTTCAAAGCTTTTTAAGTGCCCTTTCGCACTCGTGCGGCTGCGGAGATCGCATTTAATTCGGAGCGCACTGCTCCTTCATTACATGCGATCTCATGTGCGGTGCGAATTTCAGCCATACACTTTGTATGGCTGAATTCGCACTGCATCCGCACCAAAGACGCACAGGAGGCATTTTTTGAGCCGCATCAAAATCAAATCGCACAGTGGTTCACACTTGTGCGATGCGATTCTGTGCGTACTTGCAGATCGCACTGCGATATGCAATCAAACTGGGGGTGTCGTTAACGTTTAATTGACACCCCCTGCGTATCGCATATGGCAGTGGGAACTGCTAGATGCGTGGATGCGATGCGGTAACACGCTGCATATTCGCAGCATTCCCGCATCGCACAAGTGTGAACCGAGCCTAAGACTGAAATCCAGTCATTTTTCATCTCTCTGGTCATTTCTTTGTAAAAGGAAGCAAACACAGGTAAAATGGTCCCAAAATTAAATTTTGCATATTTTGGGGGTTTTGCCCTTAAAATGTTCACATCTTTGGCCAAAGGCTTAGGGAGGCAGAAAATGTGTCAAAACGGGATCAAAAGTCCCCAAAACGGATACAACAACACTTTAAAGCCCAAAATGTCAAGGAGAAAAGTGTTTTAATGTCACTTCCGGTTTTAAGGAGGTCACTTCCGGTTTGCCACTTCCGGTTTCAGACAATGCCAGTTTCCCAGGTAATTTCAAAGCTTTTTAAGTGCCCGTTCACACTCGTGCGGCTGCAGAGATCGCATTTAATTCGGAGCGCACTGCTCCTTCATTACATGCGATCTCATGTGCGGTGCGAATTTCAGCCATACACTTTGTATGGCTGAATTCGCACTGCATCCGCACCAAAGACGCACAGGAGGCATTTTTTGAGCCGCATCAAAATCAAATCGCACAGTGGTTCACACTTGTGCGATGCGATTCTGTGCGTACTTGCAGATCGCACTGCGATATGCAATCAAACTGGGGGTGTCGTTAACGTTTAATTGACACCCCCTGCGTATCGCATATGGCAGTGGGAACTGCTAGATGCGTGGATGCGATGCGGTAACACGCTGCATATTCGCAGCATTCCCGCATCGCACAAGTGTGAACCGAGCCTAAGACTGAAATCCAGTCATTTTTCATCTCTCTGGTCATTTCTTTGTAAAAGGAAGCAAACACAGGTAAAATGGTCCCAAAATTAAATTTTGCATATTTTGGGGGTTTTGCCCTTAAAATGTTCACATCTTTGGCCAAAGGCTTAGGGAGGCAGAAAATGTGTCAAAACGGGATCAAAAGTCCCCAAAACGGATACAACAACACTTTAAAGCCCAAAATGTCAAGGAGAAAAGTGTTTTAATGTCACTTCCGGTTTTAAGGAGGTCACTTCCGGTTTGCCACTTCCGGTTTCAGACAATGCCAGTTTCCCAGGTAATTTCAAAGCTTTTTAAGTGCCCGTTCACACTCGTGCGGCTGCAGAGATCGCATTTAATTCGGAGCGCACTGCTCCTTCATTACATGCGATCTCATGTGCGGTGCGAATTTCAGCCATACACTTTGTATGGCTGAATTCGCACTGCATCCGCACCAAAGACGCACAGGAGGCATTTTTTGAGCCGCATCAAAATCAAATCGCACAGTGGTTCACACTTGTGCGATGCGATTCTGTGCGTACTTGCAGATCGCACTGCGATATGCAATCAAACTGGGGGTGTCGTTAACGTTTAATTGACACCCCCTGCGTATCGCATATGGCAGTGGGAACTGCTAGATGCGTGGATGCGATGCGGTAACACGCTGCATATTCGCAGCGTTCCCGCATCGCACAAGTGTGAACCGAGCCTAAGACTGAAATCCAGTCATTTTTCATCTCTCTGGTCATTTCTTTGTAAAAGGAAGCAAACACAGGTAAAATGGTCCCAAAATTAAATTTTGCATATTTTGGGGGTTTTGCCCTTAAAATGTTCACATCTTTGGCCAAAGGCTTAGGGAGGCAGAAAATGTGTCAAAACGGGATCAAAAGTCCCCAAAACGGATACAACAACACTTTAAAGCCCAAAATGTCAAGGAGAAAAGTGTTTTAATGTCACTTCCGGTTTTAAGGAGGTCACTTCCGGTTTCAGACAATGCCAGTTTCCCAGGTAATTTCAAAGCTTTTTAAGTGCCCGTTCACACTCGTGCGGCTGCGGAGATCGCATTTAATTTGGAGCGCACTGCTCCTTCATTACATGCGATCTCATGTGCGGTGCGAATTTCAGCCATACACTTTGTATGGCTGAATTCGCACTGCATCCGCACCAAAGACGCACAGGAGGCATTTTTTGAGCCGCATCAAAATCAAATCGCACAGTGGTTCACACTTGTGCGATGCGATTCTGTGCGTACTTGCAGATCGCACTGCGATATGCAATCAAACTGGGGGTGTCGTTAACTTTTAATTGACACCCCCTGCGTATCGCATATGGCAGTGGGAACTGCTAGATGCGTGGATGAGATGCGGTAACACGCTGCATATTCGCAGCGTTCCCGCATCGCACAAGTGTGAACCGAGCCTAAGACTGAAATCCAGTCATTTTTCATCTCTCTGGTCATTTCTTTGTAAAAGGAAGCAAACACAGGTAAAATGGTCCCAAAATTAAATTTTGCATATTTTGGGGGTTTTGCCCTTAAAATGTTCACATCTTTGGCCAAAGGCTTAGGGAGGCAGAAAATGTGTCAAAACGGGATCAAAAGTCCCCAAAACGGATACAGCAACACTTTAAAGCCCAAAATGTCAAGGAGAAAAGTGTTTTAATGTCACTTCCGGTTTTAAGGAGGTCACTTCCGGTTTGCCACTTCCGGTTTCAGACAATGCCAGTTTCCCAGGTAATTTCAAAGCTTTTTAAGTGCCCGTTCACACTCGTGCGGCTGCAGAGATCGCATTTAATTCGGAGCGCACTGCTCCTTCATTACATGCGATCTCATGTGCGGTGCGAATTTCAGCCATACACTTTGTATGGCTGAATTCGCACTGCATCCGCACCAAAGACGCACAGGAGGCATTTTTTGAGCCGCATCAAAATCAAATCGCACAGTGGTTCACACTTGTGCGATGCGATTCTGTGCGTACTTGCAGATCGCACTGCGATATGCAATCAAACTGGGGGTGTCGTTAACGTTTAATTGACACCCCCTGCGTATCGCATATGGCAGTGGGAACTGCTAGATGCGTGGATGCGATGCGGTAACACGCTGCATATTCGCAGCATTCCCGCATCGCACAAGTGTGAACCGAGCCTAAGACTGAAATCCAGTCATTTTTCATCTCTCTGGTCATTTCTTTGTAAAAGGAAGCAAACACAGGTAAAATGGTCCCAAAATTAAATTTTGCATATTTTGGGGGTTTTGCCCTTAAAATGTTCACATCTTTGGCCAAAGGCTTAGGGAGGCAGAAAATGTGTCAAAACGGGATCAAAAGTCCCCAAAACGGATACAACAACACTTTAAAGCCCAAAATGTCAAGGAGAAAAGTGTTTTAATGTCACTTCCGGTTTTAAGGAGGTCACTTCCGGTTTGCCACTTCCGGTTTCAGACAATGCCAGTTTCCCAGGTAATTTCAAAGCTTTTTAAGTGCCCGTTCACACTCGTGCGGCTGCAGAGATCGCATTTAATTCGGAGCGCACTGCTCCTTCATTACATGCGATCTCATGTGCGGTGCGAATTTCAGCCATACACTTTGTATGGCTGAATTCGCACTGCATCCGCACCAAAGACGCACAGGAGGCATTTTTTGAGCCGCATCAAAATCAAATCGCACAGTGGTTCACACTTGTGCGATGCGATTCTGTGCGTACTTGCAGATCGCACTGCGATATGCAATCAAACTGGGGGTGTCGTTAACGTTTAATTGACACCCCCTGCGTATCGCATATGGCAGTGGGAACTGCTAGATGCGTGGATGCGATGCGGTAACACGCTGCATATTTGCAGCGTTCCCGCATCGCACAAGTGTGAACCGAGCCTAAGACTGAAATCCAGTCATTTTTCATCTCTCTGGTCATTTCTTTGTAAAAGGAAGCAAACACAGGTAAAATGGTCCCAAAATTAAATTTTGCATATTTTGGGGGTTTTGCCCTTAAAATGTTCACATCTTTGGCCAAAGGCTTAGGGAGGCAGAAAATGTGTCAAAACGGGATCAAAAGTCCCCAAAACGGATACAACAACACTTTAAAGCCCAAAATGTCAAGGAGAAAAGTGTTTTAATGTCACTTCCGGTTTTAAGGAGGTCACTTCCGGTTTGCCACTTCCGGTTTCAGACAATGCCAGTTTCCCAGGTAATTTCAAAGCTTTTTAAGTGCCCTTTCGCACTCGTGCGGCTGCGGAGATCGCATTTAATTCGGAGCGCACTGCTCCTTCATTACATGCGATCTCATGTGCGGTGCGAATTTCAGCCATACACTTTGTATGGCTGAATTCGCACTGCATCCGCACCAAAGACGCACAGGAGGCATTTTTTGAGCCGCATCAAAATCAAATCGCACAGTGGTTCACACTTGTGCGATGCGATTCTGTGCGTACTTGCAGATCGCACTGCGATATGCAATCAAACTGGGGGTGTCGTTAACGTTTAATTGACACCCCCTGCGTATCGCATATGGCAGTGGGAACTGCTAGATGCGTGGATGCGATGCGGTAACACGCTGCATATTCGCAGCGTTCCCGCATCGCACAAGTGTGAACCGAGCCTAAGACTGAAATCCAGTCATTTTTCATCTCTCTGGTCATTTCTTTGTAAAAGGAAGCAAACACAGGTAAAATGGTCCCAAAATTAAATTTTGCATATTTTGGGGGTTTTGCCCTTAAAATGTTCACATCTTTGGCCAAAGGCTTAGGGAGGCAGAAAATGTGTCAAAACGGGATCAAAAGTCCCCAAAACGGATACAACAACACTTTAAAGCCCAAAATGTCAAGGAGAAAAGTGTTTTAATGTCACTTCCGGTTTTAAGGAGGTCACTTCCGGTTTGCCACTTCCGGTTTCAGACAATGCCAGTTTCCCAGGTAATTTCAAAGCTTTTTAAGTGCCCGTTCACACTCGTGCGGCTGCAGAGATCGCATTTAATTCGGAGCGCACTGCTCCTTCATTACATGCGATCTCATGTGCGGTGCGAATTTCAGCCATACACTTTGTATGGCTGAATTCGCACTGCATCCGCACCAAAGACGCACAGGAGGCATTTTTTGAGCCGCATCAAAATCAAATCGCACAGTGGTTCACACTTGTGCGATGCGATTCTGTGCGTACTTGCAGATCGCACTGCGATATGCAATCAAACTGGGGGTGTCGTTAACGTTTAATTGACACCCCCTGCGTATCGCATATGGCAGTGGGAACTGCTAGATGCGTGGATGCGATGCGGTAACACGCTGCATATTCGCAGCGTTCCCGCATCGCACAAGTGTGAACCGAGCCTAAGACTGAAATCCAGTCATTTTTCATCTCTCTGGTCATTTCTTTGTAAAAGGAAGCAAACACAGGTAAAATGGTCCCAAAATTAAATTTTGCATATTTTGGGGGTTTTGCCCTTAAAATGTTCACATCTTTGGCCAAAGGCTTAGGGAGGCAGAAAATGTGTCAAAACGGGATCAAAAGTCCCCAAAACGGATACAACAACACTTTAAAGCCCAAAATGTCAAGGAGAAAAGTGTTTTAATGTCACTTCCGGTTTTAAGGAGGTCACTTCCGGTTTGCCACTTCCGGTTTCAGACAATGCCAGTTTCCCAGGTAATTTCAAAGCTTTTTAAGTGCCCTTTCGCACTCGTGCGGCTGCGGAGATCGCATTTAATTCGGAGCGCACTGCTCCTTCATTACATGCGATCTCATGTGCGGTGCGAATTTCAGCCATACACTTTGTATGGCTGAATTCGCACTGCATCCGCACCAAAGACGCACAGGAGGCATTTTTTGAGCCGCATCAAAATCAAATCGCACAGTGGTTCACACTTGTGCGATGCGATTCTGTGCGTACTTGCAGATCGCACTGCAATATGCAATCAAACTGGGGGTGTCGTTAACGTTTAATTGACACCCCCTGCGTATCGCATATGGCAGTGGGAACTGCTAGATGCGTGGATGCGATGCGGTAACACGCTGCATATTTGCAGCGTTCCCGCATCGCACAAGTGTGAACCGAGCCTAAGACTGAAATCCAGTCATTTTTCATCTCTCTGGTCATTTCTTTGTAAAAGGAAGCAAACACAGGTAAAATGGTCCCAAAATTAAATTTTGCATATTTTGGGGGTTTTGCCCTTAAAATGTTCACATCTTTGGCCAAAGGCTTAGGGAGGCAGAAAATGTGTCAAAACGGGATCAAAAGTCCCCAAAACGGATACAACAACACTTTAAAGCCCAAAATGTCAAGGAGAAAAGTGTTTTAATGTCACTTCCGGTTTTAAGGAGGTCACTTCCGGTTTGCCACTTCCGGTTTCAGACAATGCCAGTTTCCCAGGTAATTTCAAAGCTTTTTAAGTGCCCTTTCGCACTCGTGCGGCTGCGGAGATCGCATTTAATTCGGAGCGCACTGCTCCTTCATTACATGCGATCTCATGTGCGGTGCGAATTTCAGCCATACACTTTGTATGGCTGAATTCGCACTGCATCCGCACCAAAGACGCACAGGAGGCATTTTTTGAGCCGCATCAAAATCAAATCGCACCGTGGTTCACACTTGTGCGATGCGATTCTGTGCGTACTTGCAGATCGCACTGCGATATGCAATCAAACTGGGGGTGTCATTAACGTTTAATTGACACCCCCTGCGTATCGCATATGGCAGTGGGAACTGCTAGATGCGTGGATGCGATGCGGTAACACGCTGCATATTCGCAGCGTTCCCGCATCGCACAAGTGTGAACCGAGCCTAAGACTGAAATCCAGTCATTTTTCATCTCTCTGGTCATTTCTTTGTAAAAGGAAGCAAACACAGGTAAAATGGTTCCAAAATTTAATTTTGCATATTTTGGGAGTTTTGCCCTTAAAATGTTCACATCTTTGGCCAAAGGCTTAGGGAGGCAGAAAATGTGTCAAAACGGGATCAAAAGTCCCCAAAACGGATACAACAACACTTTAAAGCCCAAAATGTCAAGGAGAAAAGTGTTTTAATGTCACTTCCGGTTTTAAGGAGGTCACTTCCGGTTTGCCACTTCCGGTTTCAGACAATGCCAGTTTCCCAGGTAATTTCAAAGCTTTTTAAGTGCCCTTTCGCACTCGTGCGGCTGCGGAGATCGCATTTAATTCGGAGCGCACTGCTCCTTCATTACATGCGATCTCATGTGCGGTGCGAATTTCAGCCATACACTTTGTATGGCTGAATTCGCACTGCATCCGCACCAAAGACGCACAGGAGGCATTTTTTGAGCCGCATCAAAATCAAATCGCACAGTGGTTCACACTTGTGCGATGCGATTCTGTGCGTACTTGCAGATCGCACTGCGATATGCAATCAAACTGGGGGTGTCGTTAACGTTTAATTGACACCCCCTGCGTATCGCATATGGCAGTGGGAACTGCTAGATGCGTGGATGCGATGCGGTAACACGCTGCATATTCGCAGCATTCCCGCATCGCACAAGTGTGAACCGAGCCTAAGACTGAAATCCAGTCATTTTTCATCTCTCTGGTCATTTCTTTGTAAAAGGAAGCAAACACAGGTAAAATGGTCCCAAAATTAAATTTTGCATATTTTGGGGGTTTTGCCCTTAAAATGTTCACATCTTTGGCCAAAGGCTTAGGGAGGCAGAAAATGTGTCAAAACGGGATCAAAAGTCCCCAAAACGGATACAACAACACTTTAAAGCCCAAAATGTCAAGGAGAAAAGTGTTTTAATGTCACTTCCGGTTTTAAGGAGGTCACTTCCGGTTTGCCACTTCCGGTTTCAGACAATGCCAGTTTCCCAGGTAATTTCAAAGCTTTTTAAGTGCCCGTTCACACTCGTGCGGCTGCAGAGATCGCATTTAATTCGGAGCGCACTGCTCCTTCATTACATGCGATCTCATGTGCGGTGCGAATTTCAGCCATACACTTTGTATGGCTGAATTCGCACTGCATCCGCACCAAAGACGCACAGGAGGCATTTTTTGAGCCGCATCAAAATCAAATCGCACAGTGGTTCACACTTGTGCGATGCGATTCTGTGCGTACTTGCAGATCGCACTGCGATATGCAATCAAACTGGGGGTGTCGTTAACGTTTAATTGACACCCCCTGCGTATCGCATATGGCAGTGGGAACTGCTAGATGCGTGGATGCGATGCGGTAACACGCTGCATATTCGCAGCATTCCCGCATCGCACAAGTGTGAACCGAGCCTAAGACTGAAATCCAGTCATTTTTCATCTCTCTGGTCATTTCTTTGTAAAAGGAAGCAAACACAGGTAAAATGGTCCCAAAATTAAATTTTGCATATTTTGGGGGTTTTGCCCTTAAAATGTTCACATCTTTGGCCAAAGGCTTAGGGAGGCAGAAAATGTGTCAAAACGGGATCAAAAGTCCCCAAAACGGATACAACAACACTTTAAAGCCCAAAATGTCAAGGAGAAAAGTGTTTTAATGTCACTTCCGGTTTTAAGGAGGTCACTTCCGGTTTGCCACTTCCGGTTTCAGACAATGCCAGTTTCCCAGGTAATTTCAAAGCTTTTTAAGTGCCCGTTCACACTCGTGCGGCTGCAGAGATCGCATTTAATTCGGAGCGCACTGCTCCTTCATTACATGCGATCTCATGTGCGGTGCGAATTTCAGCCATACACTTTGTATGGCTGAATTCGCACTGCATCCGCACCAAAGACGCACAGGAGGCATTTTTTGAGCCGCATCAAAATCAAATCGCACAGTGGTTCACACTTGTGCGATGCGATTCTGTGCGTACTTGCAGATCGCACTGCGATATGCAATCAAACTGGGGGTGTCGTTAACGTTTAATTGACACCCCCTGCGTATCGCATATGGCAGTGGGAACTGCTAGATGCGTGGATGCGATGCGGTAACACGCTGCATATTCGCAGCGTTCCCGCATCGCACAAGTGTGAACCGAGCCTAAGACTGAAATCCAGTCATTTTTCATCTCTCTGGTCATTTCTTTGTAAAAGGAAGCAAACACAGGTAAAATGGTCCCAAAATTAAATTTTGCATATTTTGGGGGTTTTGCCCTTAAAATGTTCACATCTTTGGCCAAAGGCTTAGGGAGGCAGAAAATGTGTCAAAACGGGATCAAAAGTCCCCAAAACGGATACAACAACACTTTAAAGCCCAAAATGTCAAGGAGAAAAGTGTTTTAATGTCACTTCCGGTTTTAAGGAGGTCACTTCCGGTTTCAGACAATGCCAGTTTCCCAGGTAATTTCAAAGCTTTTTAAGTGCCCGTTCACACTCGTGCGGCTGCGGAGATCGCATTTAATTTGGAGCGCACTGCTCCTTCATTACATGCGATCTCATGTGCGGTGCGAATTTCAGCCATACACTTTGTATGGCTGAATTCGCACTGCATCCGCACCAAAGACGCACAGGAGGCATTTTTTGAGCCGCATCAAAATCAAATCGCACAGTGGTTCACACTTGTGCGATGCGATTCTGTGCGTACTTGCAGATCGCACTGCGATATGCAATCAAACTGGGGGTGTCGTTAACTTTTAATTGACACCCCCTGCGTATCGCATATGGCAGTGGGAACTGCTAGATGCGTGGATGAGATGCGGTAACACGCTGCATATTCGCAGCGTTCCCGCATCGCACAAGTGTGAACCGAGCCTAAGACTGAAATCCAGTCATTTTTCATCTCTCTGGTCATTTCTTTGTAAAAGGAAGCAAACACAGGTAAAATGGTCCCAAAATTAAATTTTGCATATTTTGGGGGTTTTGCCCTTAAAATGTTCACATCTTTGGCCAAAGGCTTAGGGAGGCAGAAAATGTGTCAAAACGGGATCAAAAGTCCCCAAAACGGATACAGCAACACTTTAAAGCCCAAAATGTCAAGGAGAAAAGTGTTTTAATGTCACTTCCGGTTTTAAGGAGGTCACTTCCGGTTTGCCACTTCCGGTTTCAGACAATGCCAGTTTCCCAGGTAATTTCAAAGCTTTTTAAGTGCCCGTTCACACTCGTGCGGCTGCAGAGATCGCATTTAATTCGGAGCGCACTGCTCCTTCATTACATGCGATCTCATGTGCGGTGCGAATTTCAGCCATACACTTTGTATGGCTGAATTCGCACTGCATCCGCACCAAAGACGCACAGGAGGCATTTTTTGAGCCGCATCAAAATCAAATCGCACAGTGGTTCACACTTGTGCGATGCGATTCTGTGCGTACTTGCAGATCGCACTGCGATATGCAATCAAACTGGGGGTGTCGTTAACGTTTAATTGACACCCCCTGCGTATCGCATATGGCAGTGGGAACTGCTAGATGCGTGGATGCGATGCGGTAACACGCTGCATATTCGCAGCATTCCCGCATCGCACAAGTGTGAACCGAGCCTAAGACTGAAATCCAGTCATTTTTCATCTCTCTGGTCATTTCTTTGTAAAAGGAAGCAAACACAGGTAAAATGGTCCCAAAATTAAATTTTGCATATTTTGGGGGTTTTGCCCTTAAAATGTTCACATCTTTGGCCAAAGGCTTAGGGAGGCAGAAAATGTGTCAAAACGGGATCAAAAGTCCCCAAAACGGATACAACAACACTTTAAAGCCCAAAATGTCAAGGAGAAAAGTGTTTTAATGTCACTTCCGGTTTTAAGGAGGTCACTTCCGGTTTGCCACTTCCGGTTTCAGACAATGCCAGTTTCCCAGGTAATTTCAAAGCTTTTTAAGTGCCCGTTCACACTCGTGCGGCTGCAGAGATCGCATTTAATTCGGAGCGCACTGCTCCTTCATTACATGCGATCTCATGTGCGGTGCGAATTTCAGCCATACACTTTGTATGGCTGAATTCGCACTGCATCCGCACCAAAGACGCACAGGAGGCATTTTTTGAGCCGCATCAAAATCAAATCGCACAGTGGTTCACACTTGTGCGATGCGATTCTGTGCGTACTTGCAGATCGCACTGCGATATGCAATCAAACTGGGGGTGTCGTTAACGTTTAATTGACACCCCCTGCGTATCGCATATGGCAGTGGGAACTGCTAGATGCGTGGATGCGATGCGGTAACACGCTGCATATTTGCAGCGTTCCCGCATCGCACAAGTGTGAACCGAGCCTAAGACTGAAATCCAGTCATTTTTCATCTCTCTGGTCATTTCTTTGTAAAAGGAAGCAAACACAGGTAAAATGGTCCCAAAATTAAATTTTGCATATTTTGGGGGTTTTGCCCTTAAAATGTTCACATCTTTGGCCAAAGGCTTAGGGAGGCAGAAAATGTGTCAAAACGGGATCAAAAGTCCCCAAAACGGATACAACAACACTTTAAAGCCCAAAATGTCAAGGAGAAAAGTGTTTTAATGTCACTTCCGGTTTTAAGGAGGTCACTTCCGGTTTGCCACTTCCGGTTTCAGACAATGCCAGTTTCCCAGGTAATTTCAAAGCTTTTTAAGTGCCCTTTCGCACTCGTGCGGCTGCGGAGATCGCATTTAATTCGGAGCGCACTGCTCCTTCATTACATGCGATCTCATGTGCGGTGCGAATTTCAGCCATACACTTTGTATGGCTGAATTCGCACTGCATCCGCACCAAAGACGCACAGGAGGCATTTTTTGAGCCGCATCAAAATCAAATCGCACAGTGGTTCACACTTGTGCGATGCGATTCTGTGCGTACTTGCAGATCGCACTGCGATATGCAATCAAACTGGGGGTGTCGTTAACGTTTAATTGACACCCCCTGCGTATCGCATATGGCAGTGGGAACTGCTAGATGCGTGGATGCGATGCGGTAACACGCTGCATATTCGCAGCGTTCCCGCATCGCACAAGTGTGAACCGAGCCTAAGACTGAAATCCAGTCATTTTTCATCTCTCTGGTCATTTCTTTGTAAAAGGAAGCAAACACAGGTAAAATGGTCCCAAAATTAAATTTTGCATATTTTGGGGGTTTTGCCCTTAAAATGTTCACATCTTTGGCCAAAGGCTTAGGGAGGCAGAAAATGTGTCAAAACGGGATCAAAAGTCCCCAAAACGGATACAACAACACTTTAAAGCCCAAAATGTCAAGGAGAAAAGTGTTTTAATGTCACTTCCGGTTTTAAGGAGGTCACTTCCGGTTTGCCACTTCCGGTTTCAGACAATGCCAGTTTCCCAGGTAATTTCAAAGCTTTTTAAGTGCCCGTTCACACTCGTGCGGCTGCAGAGATCGCATTTAATTCGGAGCGCACTGCTCCTTCATTACATGCGATCTCATGTGCGGTGCGAATTTCAGCCATACACTTTGTATGGCTGAATTCGCACTGCATCCGCACCAAAGACGCACAGGAGGCATTTTTTGAGCCGCATCAAAATCAAATCGCACAGTGGTTCACACTTGTGCGATGCGATTCTGTGCGTACTTGCAGATCGCACTGCGATATGCAATCAAACTGGGGGTGTCGTTAACGTTTAATTGACACCCCCTGCGTATCGCATATGGCAGTGGGAACTGCTAGATGCGTGGATGCGATGCGGTAACACGCTGCATATTCGCAGCGTTCCCGCATCGCACAAGTGTGAACCGAGCCTAAGACTGAAATCCAGTCATTTTTCATCTCTCTGGTCATTTCTTTGTAAAAGGAAGCAAACACAGGTAAAATGGTCCCAAAATTAAATTTTGCATATTTTGGGGGTTTTGCCCTTAAAATGTTCACATCTTTGGCCAAAGGCTTAGGGAGGCAGAAAATGTGTCAAAACGGGATCAAAAGTCCCCAAAACGGATACAACAACACTTTAAAGCCCAAAATGTCAAGGAGAAAAGTGTTTTAATGTCACTTCCGGTTTTAAGGAGGTCACTTCCGGTTTGCCACTTCCGGTTTCAGACAATGCCAGTTTCCCAGGTAATTTCAAAGCTTTTTAAGTGCCCTTTCGCACTCGTGCGGCTGCGGAGATCGCATTTAATTCGGAGCGCACTGCTCCTTCATTACATGCGATCTCATGTGCGGTGCGAATTTCAGCCATACACTTTGTATGGCTGAATTCGCACTGCATCCGCACCAAAGACGCACAGGAGGCATTTTTTGAGCCGCATCAAAATCAAATCGCACAGTGGTTCACACTTGTGCGATGCGATTCTGTGCGTACTTGCAGATCGCACTGCGATATGCAATCAAACTGGGGGTGTCGTTAACGTTTAATTGACACCCCCTGCGTATCGCATATGGCAGTGGGAACTGCTAGATGCGTGGATGCGATGCGGTAACACGCTGCATATTCGCAGCGTTCCCGCATCGCACAAGTGTGAACCGAGCCTAAGACTGAAATCCAGTCATTTTTCATCTCTCTGGTCATTTCTTTGTAAAAGGAAGCAAACACAGGTAAAATGGTCCCAAAATTAAATTTTGCATATTTTGGGGGTTTTGCCCTTAAAATGTTCACATCTTTGGCCAAAGGCTTAGGGAGGCAGAAAATGTGTCAAAACGGGATCAAAAGTCCCCAAAACGGATACAACAACACTTTAAAGCCCAAAATGTCAAGGAGAAAAGTGTTTTAATGTCACTTCCGGTTTTAAGGAGGTCACTTCCGGTTTGCCACTTCCGGTTTCAGACAATGCCAGTTTCCCAGGTAATTTCAAAGCTTTTTAAGTGCCCGTTCACACTCGTGCGGCTGCAGAGATCGCATTTAATTCGGAGCGCACTGCTCCTTCATTACATGCGATCTCATGTGCGGTGCGAATTTCAGCCATACACTTTGTATGGCTGAATTCGCACTGCATCCGCACCAAAGACGCACAGGAGGCATTTTTTGAGCCGCATCAAAATCAAATCGCACAGTGGTTCACACTTGTGCGATGCGATTCTGTGCGTACTTGCAGATCGCACTGCGATATGCAATCAAACTGGGGGTGTCGTTAACGTTTAATTGACACCCCCTGCGTATCGCATATGGCAGTGGGAACTGCTAGATGCGTGGATGCGATGCGGTAACACGCTGCATATTCGCAGCGTTCCCGCATCGCACAAGTGTGAACCGAGCCTAAGACTGAAATCCAGTCATTTTTCATCTCTCTGGTCATTTCTTTGTAAAAGGAAGCAAACACAGGTAAAATGGTCCCAAAATTAAATTTTGCATATTTTGGGGGTTTTGCCCTTAAAATGTTCACATCTTTGGCCAAAGGCTTAGGGAGGCAGAAAATGTGTCAAAACGGGATCAAAAGTCCCCAAAACGGATACAACAACACTTTAAAGCCCAAAATGTCAAGGAGAAAAGTGTTTTAATGTCACTTCCGGTTTTAAGGAGGTCACTTCCGGTTTGCCACTTCCGGTTTCAGACAATGCCAGTTTCCCAGGTAATTTCAAAGCTTTTTAAGTGCCCTTTCGCACTCGTGCGGCTGCGGAGATCGCATTTAATTCGGAGCGCACTGCTCCTTCATTACATGCGATCTCATGTGCGGTGCGAATTTCAGCCATACACTTTGTATGGCTGAATTCGCACTGCATCCGCACCAAAGACGCACAGGAGGCATTTTTTGAGCCGCATCAAAATCAAATCGCACAGTGGTTCACACTTGTGCGATGCGATTCTGTGCGTACTTGCAGATCGCACTGCAATATGCAATCAAACTGGGGGTGTCGTTAACGTTTAATTGACACCCCCTGCGTATCGCATATGGCAGTGGGAACTGCTAGATGCGTGGATGCGATGCGGTAACACGCTGCATATTTGCAGCGTTCCCGCATCGCACAAGTGTGAACCGAGCCTAAGACTGAAATCCAGTCATTTTTCATCTCTCTGGTCATTTCTTTGTAAAAGGAAGCAAACACAGGTAAAATGGTCCCAAAATTAAATTTTGCATATTTTGGGGGTTTTGCCCTTAAAATGTTCACATCTTTGGCCAAAGGCTTAGGGAGGCAGAAAATGTGTCAAAACGGGATCAAAAGTCCCCAAAACGGATACAACAACACTTTAAAGCCCAAAATGTCAAGGAGAAAAGTGTTTTAATGTCACTTCCGGTTTTAAGGAGGTCACTTCCGGTTTGCCACTTCCGGTTTCAGACAATGCCAGTTTCCCAGGTAATTTCAAAGCTTTTTAAGTGCCCTTTCGCACTCGTGCGGCTGCGGAGATCGCATTTAATTCGGAGCGCACTGCTCCTTCATTACATGCGATCTCATGTGCGGTGCGAATTTCAGCCATACACTTTGTATGGCTGAATTCGCACTGCATCCGCACCAAAGACGCACAGGAGGCATTTTTTGAGCCGCATCAAAATCAAATCGCACAGTGGTTCACACTTGTGCGATGCGATTCTGTGCGTACTTGCAGATCGCACTGCGATATGCAATCAAACTGGGGGTGTCGTTAACGTTTAATTGACACCCCCTGCGTATCGCATATGGCAGTGGGAACTGCTAGATGCGTGGATGCGATGCGGTAACACGCTGCATATTCGCAGCATTCCCGCATCGCACAAGTGTGAACCGAGCCTAAGACTGAAATCCAGTCATTTTTCATCTCTCTGGTCATTTCTTTGTAAAAGGAAGCAAACACAGGTAAAATGGTCCCAAAATTAAATTTTGCATATTTTGGGGGTTTTGCCCTTAAAATGTTCACATCTTTGGCCAAAGGCTTAGGGAGGCAGAAAATGTGTCAAAACGGGATCAAAAGTCCCCAAAACGGATACAACAACACTTTAAAGCCCAAAATGTCAAGGAGAAAAGTGTTTTAATGTCACTTCCGGTTTTAAGGAGGTCACTTCCGGTTTGCCACTTCCGGTTTCAGACAATGCCAGTTTCCCAGGTAATTTCAAAGCTTTTTAAGTGCCCGTTCACACTCGTGCGGCTGCAGAGATCGCATTTAATTCGGAGCGCACTGCTCCTTCATTACATGCGATCTCATGTGCGGTGCGAATTTCAGCCATACACTTTGTATGGCTGAATTCGCACTGCATCCGCACCAAAGACGCACAGGAGGCATTTTTTGAGCCGCATCAAAATCAAATCGCACAGTGGTTCACACTTGTGCGATGCGATTCTGTGCGTACTTGCAGATCGCACTGCGATATGCAATCAAACTGGGGGTGTCGTTAACGTTTAATTGACACCCCCTGCGTATCGCATATGGCAGTGGGAACTGCTAGATGCGTGGATGCGATGCGGTAACACGCTGCATATTCGCAGCGTTCCCGCATCGCACAAGTGTGAACCGAGCCTAAGACTGAAATCCAGTCATTTTTCATCTCTCTGGTCATTTCTTTGTAAAAGGAAGCAAACACAGGTAAAATGGTCCCAAAATTAAATTTTGCATATTTTGGGGGTTTTGCCCTTAAAATGTTCACATCTTTGGCCAAAGGCTTAGGGAGGCAGAAAATGTGTCAAAACGGGATCAAAAGTACCCAAAACGGATACAACAACACTTTAAAGCCCAAAATGTCAAGGAGAAAAGTGTTTTAATGTCACTTCCGGTTTTAAGGAGGTCACTTCCGGTTTGCCACTTCCGGTTTCAGACAATGCCAGTTTCCCAGGTAATTTCAAAGCTTTTTAAGTGCCCTTTCGCACTCGTGCGGCTGCGGAGATCGCATTTAATTCGGAGCGCACTGCTCCTTCATTACATGCGATCTCATGTGCGGTGCGAATTTCAGCCATACACTTTGTATGGCTGAATTCGCACTGCATCCGCACCAAAGACGCACAGGAGGCATTTTTTGAGCCGCATCAAAATCAAATCGCACAGTGGTTCACACTTGTGCGATGCGATTCTGTGCGTACTTGCAGATCGCACTGCAATATGCAATCAAACTGGGGGTGTCGTTAACGTTTAATTGACACCCCCTGCGTATCGCATATGGCAGTGGGAACTGCTAGATGCGTGGATGCGATGCGGTAACACGCTGCATATTTGCAGCGTTCCCGCATCGCACAAGTGTGAACCGAGCCTAAGACTGAAATCCAGTCATTTTTCATCTCTCTGGTCATTTCTTTGTAAAAGGAAGCAAACACAGGTAAAATGGTCCCAAAATTAAATTTTGCATATTTTGGGGGTTTTGCCCTTAAAATGTTCACATCTTTGGCCAAAGGCTTAGGGAGGCAGAAAATGTGTCAAAACGGGATCAAAAGTCCCCAAAACGGATACAACAACACTTTAAAGCCCAAAATGTCAAGGAGAAAAGTGTTTTAATGTCACTTCCGGTTTTAAGGAGGTCACTTCCGGTTTGCCACTTCCGGTTTCAGACAATGCCAGTTTCCCAGGTAATTTCAAAGCTTTTTAAGTGCCCTTTCGCACTCGTGCGGCTGCGGAGATCGCATTTAATTCGGAGCGCACTGCTCCTTCATTACATGCGATCTCATGTGCGGTGCGAATTTCAGCCATACACTTTGTATGGCTGAATTCGCACTGCATCCGCACCAAAGACGCACAGGAGGCATTTTTTGAGCCGCATCAAAATCAAATCGCACAGTGGTTCACACTTGTGCGATGCGATTCTGTGCGTACTTGCAGATCGCACTGCGATATGCAATCAAACTGGGGGTGTCGTTAACGTTTAATTGACACCCCCTGCGTATCGCATATGGCAGTGGGAACTGCTAGATGCGTGGATGCGATGCGGTAACACGCTGCATATTCGCAGCGTTCCCGCATCGCACAAGTGTGAACCGAGCCTAAGACTGAAATCCAGTCATTTTTCATCTCTCTGGTCATTTCTTTGTAAAAGGAAGCAAACACAGGTAAAATGGTCCCAAAATTAAATTTTGCATATTTTGGGGGTTTTGCCCTTAAAATGTTCACATCTTTGGCCAAAGGCTTAGGGAGGCAGAAAATGTGTCAAAACGGGATCAAAAGTACCCAAAACGGATACAACAACACTTTAAAGCCCAAAATGTCAAGGAGAAAAGTGTTTTAATGTCACTTCCGGTTTTAAGGAGGTCACTTCCGGTTTGCCACTTCCGGTTTCAGACAATGCCAGTTTCCCAGGTAATTTCAAAGCTTTTTAAGTGCCCGTTCACACTCGTGCGGCTGCAGAGATCGCATTTAATTCGGAGCGCACTGCTCCTTCATTACATGCGATCTCATGTGCGGTGCGAATTTCAGCCATACACTTTGTATGGCTGAATTCGCACTGCATCCGCACCAAAGACGCACAGGAGGCATTTTTTGAGCCGCATCAAAATCAAATCGCACAGTGGTTCACACTTGTGCGATGCGATTCTGTGCGTACTTGCAGATCGCACTGCGATATGCAATCAAACTGGGGGTGTCGTTAACGTTTAATTGACACCCCCTGCGTATCGCATATGGCAGTGGGAACTGCTAGATGCGTGGATGCGATGCGGTAACACGCTGCATATTCGCAGCGTTCCCGCATCGCACAAGTGTGAACCGAGCCTAAGACTGAAATCCAGTCATTTTTCATCTCTCTGGTCATTTCTTTGTAAAAGGAAGCAAACACAGGTAAAATGGTCCCAAAATTAAATTTTGCATATTTTGGGGGTTTTGCCCTTAAAATGTTCACATCTTTGGCCAAAGGCTTAGGGAGGCAGAAAATGTGTCAAAACGGGATCAAAAGTCCCCAAAACGGATACAACAACACTTTAAAGCCCAAAATGTCAAGGAGAAAAGTGTTTTAATGTCACTTCCGGTTTTAAGGAGGTCACTTCCGGTTTGCCACTTCCGGTTTCAGACAATGCCAGTTTCCCAGGTAATTTCAAAGCTTTTTAAGTGCCCTTTCGCACTCGTGCGGCTGCGGAGATCGCATTTAATTCGGAGCGCACTGCTCCTTCATTACATGCGATCTCATGTGCGGTGCGAATTTCAGCCATACACTTTGTATGGCTGAATTCGCACTGCATCCGCACCAAAGACGCACAGGAGGCATTTTTTGAGCCGCATCAAAATCAAATCGCACAGTGGTTCACACTTGTGCGATGCGATTCTGTGCGTACTTGCAGATCGCACTGCGATATGCAATCAAACTGGGGGTGTCGTTAACGTTTAATTGACACCCCCTGCGTATCGCATATGGCAGTGGGAACTGCTAGATGCGTGGATGCGATGCGGTAACACGCTGCATATTCGCAGCGTTCCCGCATCGCACAAGTGTGAACCGAGCCTAAGACTGAAATCCAGTCATTTTTCATCTCTCTGGTCATTTCTTTGTAAAAGGAAGCAAACACAGGTAAAATGGTCCCAAAATTAAATTTTGCATATTTTGGGGGTTTTGCCCTTAAAATGTTCACATCTTTGGCCAAAGGCTTAGGGAGGCAGAAAATGTGTCAAAACGGGATCAAAAGTCCCCAAAACGGATACAACAACACTTTAAAGCCCAAAATGTCAAGGAGAAAAGTGTTTTAATGTCACTTCCGGTTTTAAGGAGGTCACTTCCGGTTTCAGACAATGCCAGTTTCCCAGGTAATTTCAAAGCTTTTTAAGTGCCCGTTCACACTCGTGCGGCTGCGGAGATCGCATTTAATTTGGAGCGCACTGCTCCTTCATTACATGCGATCTCATGTGCGGTGCGAATTTCAGCCATACACTTTGTATGGCTGAATTCGCACTGCATCCGCACCAAAGACGCACAGGAGGCATTTTTTGAGCCGCATCAAAATCAAATCGCACAGTGGTTCACACTTGTGCGATGCGATTCTGTGCGTACTTGCAGATCGCACTGCGATATGCAATCAAACTGGGGGTGTCGTTAACTTTTAATTGACACCCCCTGCGTATCGCATATGGCAGTGGGAACTGCTAGATGCGTGGATGAGATGCGGTAACACGCTGCATATTCGCAGCGTTCCCGCATCGCACAAGTGTGAACCGAGCCTAAGACTGAAATCCAGTCATTTTTCATCTCTCTGGTCATTTCTTTGTAAAAGGAAGCAAACACAGGTAAAATGGTCCCAAAATTAAATTTTGCATATTTTGGGGGTTTTGCCCTTAAAATGTTCACATCTTTGGCCAAAGGCTTAGGGAGGCAGAAAATGTGTCAAAACGGGATCAAAAGTCCCCAAAACGGATACAGCAACACTTTAAAGCCCAAAATGTCAAGGAGAAAAGTGTTTTAATGTCACTTCCGGTTTTAAGGAGGTCACTTCCGGTTTGCCACTTCCGGTTTCAGACAATGCCAGTTTCCCAGGTAATTTCAAAGCTTTTTAAGTGCCCGTTCACACTCGTGCGGCTGCAGAGATCGCATTTAATTCGGAGCGCACTGCTCCTTCATTACATGCGATCTCATGTGCGGTGCGAATTTCAGCCATACACTTTGTATGGCTGAATTCGCACTGCATCCGCACCAAAGACGCACAGGAGGCATTTTTTGAGCCGCATCAAAATCAAATCGCACAGTGGTTCACACTTGTGCGATGCGATTCTGTGCGTACTTGCAGATCGCACTGCGATATGCAATCAAACTGGGGGTGTCGTTAACGTTTAATTGACACCCCCTGCGTATCGCATATGGCAGTGGGAACTGCTAGATGCGTGGATGCGATGCGGTAACACGCTGCATATTCGCAGCATTCCCGCATCGCACAAGTGTGAACCGAGCCTAAGACTGAAATCCAGTCATTTTTCATCTCTCTGGTCATTTCTTTGTAAAAGGAAGCAAACACAGGTAAAATGGTCCCAAAATTAAATTTTGCATATTTTGGGGGTTTTGCCCTTAAAATGTTCACATCTTTGGCCAAAGGCTTAGGGAGGCAGAAAATGTGTCAAAACGGGATCAAAAGTCCCCAAAACGGATACAACAACACTTTAAAGCCCAAAATGTCAAGGAGAAAAGTGTTTTAATGTCACTTCCGGTTTTAAGGAGGTCACTTCCGGTTTGCCACTTCCGGTTTCAGACAATGTCAGTTTCCCAGGTAATTTCAAAGCTTTTTAAGTGCCCGTTCACACTCGTGCGGCTGCAGAGATCGCATTTAATTCGGAGCGCACTGCTCCTTCATTACATGCGATCTCATGTGCGGTGCGAATTTCAGCCATACACTTTGTATGGCTGAATTCGCACTGCATCCGCACCAAAGACGCACAGGAGGCATTTTTTGAGCCGCATCAAAATCAAATCGCACAGTGGTTCACACTTGTGCGATGCGATTCTGTGCGTACTTGCAGATCGCACTGCGATATGCAATCAAACTGGGGGTGTCGTTAACGTTTAATTGACACCCCCTGCGTATCGCATATGGCAGTGGGAACTGCTAGATGCGTGGATGCGATGCGGTAACACGCTGCATATTCGCAGCGTTCCCGCATCGCACAAGTGTGAACCGAGCCTAAGACTGAAATCCAGTCATTTTTCATCTCTCTGGTCATTTCTTTGTAAAAGGAAGCAAACACAGGTAAAATGGTCCCAAAATTAAATTTTGCATATTTTGGGGGTTTTGCCCTTAAAATGTTCACATCTTTGGCCAAAGGCTTAGGGAGGCAGAAAATGTGTCAAAACGGGATCAAAAGTCCCCAAAACGGATACAACAACACTTTAAAGCCCAAAATGTCAAGGAGAAAAGTGTTTTAATGTCACTTCCGGTTTTAAGGAGGTCACTTCCGGTTTGCCACTTCCGGTTTCAGACAATGCCAGTTTCCCAGGTAATTTCAAAGCTTTTTAAGTGCCCTTTCGCACTCGTGCGGCTGCGGAGATCGCATTTAATTCGGAGCGCACTGCTCCTTCATTACATGCGATCTCATGTGCGGTGCGAATTTCAGCCATACACTTTGTATGGCTGAATTCGCACTGCATCCGCACCAAAGACGCACAGGAGGCATTTTTTGAGCCGCATCAAAATCAAATCGCACAGTGGTTCACACTTGTGCGATGCGATTCTGTGCGTACTTGCAGATCGCACTGCAATATGCAATCAAACTGGGGGTGTCGTTAACGTTTAATTGACACCCCCTGCGTATCGCATATGGCAGTGGGAACTGCTAGATGCGTGGATGCGATGCGGTAACACGCTGCATATTTGCAGCGTTCCCGCATCGCACAAGTGTGAACCGAGCCTAAGACTGAAATCCAGTCATTTTTCATCTCTCTGGTCATTTCTTTGTAAAAGGAAGCAAACACAGGTAAAATGGTCCCAAAATTAAATTTTGCATATTTTGGGGGTTTTGCCCTTAAAATGTTCACATCTTTGGCCAAAGGCTTAGGGAGGCAGAAAATGTGTCAAAACGGGATCAAAAGTCCCCAAAACGGATACAACAACACTTTAAAGCCCAAAATGTCAAGGAGAAAAGTGTTTTAATGTCACTTCCGGTTTTAAGGAGGTCACTTCCGGTTTGCCACTTCCGGTTTCAGACAATGCCAGTTTCCCAGGTAATTTCAAAGCTTTTTAAGTGCCCTTTCGCACTCGTGCGGCTGCGGAGATCGCATTTAATTCGGAGCGCACTGCTCCTTCATTACATGCGATCTCATGTGCGGTGCGAATTTCAGCCATACACTTTGTATGGCTGAATTCGCACTGCATCCGCACCAAAGACGCACAGGAGGCATTTTTTGAGCCGCATCAAAATCAAATCGCACAGTGGTTCACACTTGTGCGATGCGATTCTGTGCGTACTTGCAGATCGCACTGCGATATGCAATCAAACTGGGGGTGTCGTTAACGTTTAATTGACACCCCCTGCGTATCGCATATGGCAGTGGGAACTGCTAGATGCGTGGATGCGATGCGGTAACACGCTGCATATTCGCAGCGTTCCCGCATCGCACAAGTGTGAACCGAGCCTAAGACTGAAATCCAGTCATTTTTCATCTCTCTGGTCATTTCTTTGTAAAAGGAAGCAAACACAGGTAAAATGGTCCCAAAATTAAATTTTGCATATTTTGGGGGTTTTGCCCTTAAAATGTTCACATCTTTGGCCAAAGGCTTAGGGAGGCAGAAAATGTGTCAAAACGGGATCAAAAGTCCCCAAAACGGATACAACAACACTTTAAAGCCCAAAATGTCAAGGAGAAAAGTGTTTTAATGTCACTTCCGGTTTTAAGGAGGTCACTTCCGGTTTGCCACTTCCGGTTTCAGACAATGCCAGTTTCCCAGGTAATTTCAAAGCTTTTTAAGTGCCCGTTCACACTCGTGCGGCTGCAGAGATCGCATTTAATTCGGAGCGCACTGCTCCTTCATTACATGCGATCTCATGTGCGGTGCGAATTTCAGCCATACACTTTGTATGGCTGAATTCGCACTGCATCCGCACCAAAGACGCACAGGAGGCATTTTTTGAGCCGCATCAAAATCAAATCGCACAGTGGTTCACACTTGTGCGATGCGATTCTGTGCGTACTTGCAGATCGCACTGCGATATGCAATCAAACTGGGGGTGTCGTTAACGTTTAATTGACACCCCCTGCGTATCGCATATGGCAGTGGGAACTGCTAGATGCGTGGATGCGATGCGGTAACACGCTGCATATTCGCAGCGTTCCCGCATCGCACAAGTGTGAACCGAGCCTAAGACTGAAATCCAGTCATTTTTCATCTCTCTGGTCATTTCTTTGTAAAAGGAAGCAAACACAGGTAAAATGGTCCCAAAATTAAATTTTGCATATTTTGGGGGTTTTGCCCTTAAAATGTTCACATCTTTGGCCAAAGGCTTAGGGAGGCAGAAAATGTGTCAAAACGGGATCAAAAGTCCCCAAAACGGATACAACAACACTTTAAAGCCCAAAATGTCAAGGAGAAAAGTGTTTTAATGTCACTTCCGGTTTTAAGGAGGTCACTTCCGGTTTGCCACTTCCGGTTTCAGACAATGCCAGTTTCCCAGGTAATTTCAAAGCTTTTTAAGTGCCCTTTCGCACTCGTGCGGCTGCGGAGATCGCATTTAATTCGGAGCGCACTGCTCCTTCATTACATGCGATCTCATGTGCGGTGCGAATTTCAGCCATACACTTTGTATGGCTGAATTCGCACTGCATCCGCACCAAAGACGCACAGGAGGCATTTTTTGAGCCGCATCAAAATCAAATCGCACAGTGGTTCACACTTGTGCGATGCGATTCTGTGCGTACTTGCAGATCGCACTGCGATATGCAATCAAACTGGGGGTGTCGTTAACGTTTAATTGACACCCCCTGCGTATCGCATATGGCAGTGGGAACTGCTAGATGCGTGGATGCGATGCGGTAACACGCTGCATATTCGCAGCGTTCCCGCATCGCACAAGTGTGAACCGAGCCTAAGACTGAAATCCAGTCATTTTTCATCTCTCTGGTCATTTCTTTGTAAAAGGAAGCAAACACAGGTAAAATGGTCCCAAAATTAAATTTTGCATATTTTGGGGGTTTTGCCCTTAAAATGTTCACATCTTTGGCCAAAGGCTTAGGGAGGCAGAAAATGTGTCAAAACGGGATCAAAAGTCCCCAAAACGGATACAACAACACTTTAAAGCCCAAAATGTCAAGGAGAAAAGTGTTTTAATGTCACTTCCGGTTTTAAGGAGGTCACTTCCGGTTTGCCACTTCCGGTTTCAGACAATGCCAGTTTCCCAGGTAATTTCAAAGCTTTTTAAGTGCCCTTTCGCACTCGTGCGGCTGCGGAGATCGCATTTAATTCGGAGCGCACTGCTCCTTCATTACATGCGATCTCATGTGCGGTGCGAATTTCAGCCATACACTTTGTATGGCTGAATTCGCACTGCATCCGCACCAAAGACGCACAGGAGGCATTTTTTGAGCCGCATCAAAATCAAATCGCACAGTGGTTCACACTTGTGCGATGCGATTCTGTGCGTACTTGCAGATCGCACTGCGATATGCAATCAAACTGGGGGTGTCGTTAACGTTTAATTGACACCCCCTGCGTATCGCATATGGCAGTGGGAACTGCTAGATGCGTGGATGCGATGCGGTAACACGCTGCATATTCGCAGCGTTCCCGCATCGCACAAGTGTGAACCGAGCCTAAGACTGAAATCCAGTCATTTTTCATCTCTCTGGTCATTTCTTTGTAAAAGGAAGCAAACACAGGTAAAATGGTCCCAAAATTAAATTTTGCATATTTTGGGGGTTTTGCCCTTAAAATGTTCACATCTTTGGCCAAAGGCTTAGGGAGGCAGAAAATGTGTCAAAACGGGATCAAAAGTCCCCAAAACGGATACAACAACACTTTAAAGCCCAAAATGTCAAGGAGAAAAGTGTTTTAATGTCACTTCCGGTTTTAAGGAGGTCACTTCCGGTTTGCCACTTCCGGTTTCAGACAATGCCAGTTTCCCAGGTAATTTCAAAGCTTTTTAAGTGCCCGTTCACACTCGTGCGGCTGCAGAGATCGCATTTAATTCGGAGCGCACTGCTCCTTCATTACATGCGATCTCATGTGCGGTGCGAATTTCAGCCATACACTTTGTATGGCTGAATTCGCACTGCATCCGCACCAAAGACGCACAGGAGGCATTTTTTGAGCCGCATCAAAATCAAATCGCACAGTGGTTCACACTTGTGCGATGCGATTCTGTGCGTACTTGCAGATCGCACTGCGATATGCAATCAAACTGGGGGTGTCGTTAACGTTTAATTGACACCCCCTGCGTATCGCATATGGCAGTGGGAACTGCTAGATGCGTGGATGCGATGCGGTAACACGCTGCATATTCGCAGCGTTCCCGCATCGCACAAGTGTGAACCGAGCCTAAGACTGAAATCCAGTCATTTTTCATCTCTCTGGTCATTTCTTTGTAAAAGGAAGCAAACACAGGTAAAATGGTCCCAAAATTAAATTTTGCATATTTTGGGGGTTTTGCCCTTAAAATGTTCACATCTTTGGCCAAAGGCTTAGGGAGGCAGAAAATGTGTCAAAACGGGATCAAAAGTCCCCAAAACGGATACAACAACACTTTAAAGCCCAAAATGTCAAGGAGAAAAGTGTTTTAATGTCACTTCCGGTTTTAAGGAGGTCACTTCCGGTTTGCCACTTCCGGTTTCAGACAATGCCAGTTTCCCAGGTAATTTCAAAGCTTTTTAAGTGCCCTTTCGCACTCGTGCGGCTGCGGAGATCGCATTTAATTCGGAGCGCACTGCTCCTTCATTACATGCGATCTCATGTGCGGTGCGAATTTCAGCCATACACTTTGTATGGCTGAATTCGCACTGCATCCGCACCAAAGACGCACAGGAGGCATTTTTTGAGCCGCATCAAAATCAAATCGCACAGTGGTTCACACTTGTGCGATGCGATTCTGTGCGTACTTGCAGATCGCACTGCGATATGCAATCAAACTGGGGGTGTCGTTAACGTTTAATTGACACCCCCTGCGTATCGCATATGGCAGTGGGAACTGCTAGATGCGTGGATGCGATGCGGTAACACGCTGCATATTCGCAGCGTTCCCGCATCGCACAAGTGTGAACCGAGCCTAAGACTGAAATCCAGTCATTTTTCATCTCTCTGGTCATTTCTTTGTAAAAGGAAGCAAACACAGGTAAAATGGTCCCAAAATTAAATTTTGCATATTTTGGGGGTTTTGCCCTTAAAATGTTCACATCTTTGGCCAAAGGCTTAGGGAGGCAGAAAATGTGTCAAAACGGGATCAAAAGTCCCCAAAACGGATACAACAACACTTTAAAGCCCAAAATGTCAAGGAGAAAAGTGTTTTAATGTCACTTCCGGTTTTAAGGAGGTCACTTCCGGTTTGCCACTTCCGGTTTCAGACAATGCCAGTTTCCCAGGTAATTTCAAAGCTTTTTAAGTGCCCTTTCGCACTCGTGCGGCTGCGGAGATCGCATTTAATTCGGAGCGCACTGCTCCTTCATTACATGCGATCTCATGTGCGGTGCGAATTTCAGCCATACACTTTGTATGGCTGAATTCGCACTGCATCCGCACCAAAGACGCACAGGAGGCATTTTTTGAGCCGCATCAAAATCAAATCGCACAGTGGTTCACACTTGTGCGATGCGATTCTGTGCGTACTTGCAGATCGCACTGCGATATGCAATCAAACTGGGGGTGTCGTTAACGTTTAATTGACACCCCCTGCGTATCGCATATGGCAGTGGGAACTGCTAGATGCGTGGATGCGATGCGGTAACACGCTGCATATTCGCAGCATTCCCGCATCGCACAAGTGTGAACCGAGCCTAAGACTGAAATCCAGTCATTTTTCATCTCTCTGGTCATTTCTTTGTAAAAGGAAGCAAACACAGGTAAAATGGTCCCAAAATTAAATTTTGCATATTTTGGGGGTTTTGCCCTTAAAATGTTCACATCTTTGGCCAAAGGCTTAGGGAGGCAGAAAATGTGTCAAAACGGGATCAAAAGTCCCCAAAACGGATACAACAACACTTTAAAGCCCAAAATGTCAAGGAGAAAAGTGTTTTAATGTCACTTCCGGTTTTAAGGAGGTCACTTCCGGTTTGCCACTTCCGGTTTCAGACAATGCCAGTTTCCCAGGTAATTTCAAAGCTTTTTAAGTGCCCGTTCACACTCGTGCGGCTGCAGAGATCGCATTTAATTCGGAGCGCACTGCTCCTTCATTACATGCGATCTCATGTGCGGTGCGAATTTCAGCCATACACTTTGTATGGCTGAATTCGCACTGCATCCGCACCAAAGACGCACAGGAGGCATTTTTTGAGCCGCATCAAAATCAAATCGCACAGTGGTTCACACTTGTGCGATGCGATTCTGTGCGTACTTGCAGATCGCACTGCGATATGCAATCAAACTGGGGGTGTCATTAACGTTTAATTGACACCCCCTGCGTATCGCATATGGCAGTGGGAACTGCTAGATGCGTGGATGCGATGCGGTAACACGCTGCATATTCGCAGCGTTCCCGCATCGCACAAGTGTGAACCGAGCCTAAGACTGAAATCCAGTCATTTTTCATCTCTCTGGTCATTTCTTTGTAAAAGGAAGCAAACACAGGTAAAATGGTCCCAAAATTAAATTTTGCATATTTTGGGGGTTTTGCCCTTAAAATGTTCACATCTTTGGCCAAAGGCTTAGGGAGGCAGAAAATGTGTCAAAACGGGATCAAAAGTCCCCAAAACGGATACAACAACACTTTAAAGCCCAAAATGTCAAGGAGAAAAGTGTTTTAATGTCACTTCCGGTTTTAAGGAGGTCACTTCCGGTTTGCCACTTCCGGTTTCAGACAATGCCAGTTTCCCAGGTAATTTCAAAGCTTTTTAAGTGCCCTTTCGCACTCGTGCGGCTGCGGAGATCGCATTTAATTCGGAGCGCACTGCTCCTTCATTACATGCGATCTCATGTGCGGTGCGAATTTCAGCCATACACTTTGTATGGCTGAATTCGCACTGCATCCGCACCAAAGACGCACAGGAGGCATTTTTTGAGCCGCATCAAAATCAAATCGCACCGTGGTTCACACTTGTGCGATGCGATTCTGTGCGTACTTGCAGATCGCACTGCGATATGCAATCAAACTGGGGGTGTCATTAACGTTTAATTGACACCCCCTGCGTATCGCATATGGCAGTGGGAACTGCTAGATGCGTGGATGCGATGCGGTAACACGCTGCATATTCGCAGCGTTCCCGCATCGCACAAGTGTGAACCGAGCCTAAGACTGAAATCCAGTCATTTTTCATCTCTCTGGTCATTTCTTTGTAAAAGGAAGCAAACACAGGTAAAATGGTTCCAAAATTTAATTTTGCATATTTTGGGAGTTTTGCCCTTAAAATGTTCACATCTTTGGCCAAAGGCTTAGGGAGGCAGAAAATGTGTCAAAACGGGATCAAAAGTCCCCAAAACGGATACAACAACACTTTAAAGCCCAAAATGTCAAGGAGAAAAGTGTTTTAATGTCACTTCCGGTTTTAAGGAGGTCACTTCCGGTTTGCCACTTCCGGTTTCAGACAATGCCAGTTTCCCAGGTAATTTCAAAGCTTTTTAAGTGCCCTTTCGCACTCGTGCGGCTGCGGAGATCGCATTTAATTCGGAGCGCACTGCTCCTTCATTACATGCGATCTCATGTGCGGTGCGAATTTCAGCCATACACTTTGTATGGCTGAATTCGCACTGCATCCGCACCAAAGACGCACAGGAGGCATTTTTTGAGCCGCATCAAAATCAAATCGCACAGTGGTTCACACTTGTGCGATGCGATTCTGTGCGTACTTGCAGATCGCACTGCGATATGCAATCAAACTGGGGGTGTCGTTAACGTTTAATTGACACCCCCTGCGTATCGCATATGGCAGTGGGAACTGCTAGATGCGTGGATGCGATGCGGTAACACGCTGCATATTCGCAGCATTCCCGCATCGCACAAGTGTGAACCGAGCCTAAGACTGAAATCCAGTCATTTTTCATCTCTCTGGTCATTTCTTTGTAAAAGGAAGCAAACACAGGTAAAATGGTCCCAAAATTAAATTTTGCATATTTTGGGGGTTTTGCCCTTAAAATGTTCACATCTTTGGCCAAAGGCTTAGGGAGGCAGAAAATGTGTCAAAACGGGATCAAAAGTCCCCAAAACGGATACAACAACACTTTAAAGCCCAAAATGTCAAGGAGAAAAGTGTTTTAATGTCACTTCCGGTTTTAAGGAGGTCACTTCCGGTTTGCCACTTCCGGTTTCAGACAATGCCAGTTTCCCAGGTAATTTCAAAGCTTTTTAAGTGCCCGTTCACACTCGTGCGGCTGCAGAGATCGCATTTAATTCGGAGCGCACTGCTCCTTCATTACATGCGATCTCATGTGCGGTGCGAATTTCAGCCATACACTTTGTATGGCTGAATTCGCACTGCATCCGCACCAAAGACGCACAGGAGGCATTTTTTGAGCCGCATCAAAATCAAATCGCACAGTGGTTCACACTTGTGCGATGCGATTCTGTGCGTACTTGCAGATCGCACTGCGATATGCAATCAAACTGGGGGTGTCGTTAACGTTTAATTGACACCCCCTGCGTATCGCATATGGCAGTGGGAACTGCTAGATGCGTGGATGCGATGCGGTAACACGCTGCATATTCGCAGCATTCCCGCATCGCACAAGTGTGAACCGAGCCTAAGACTGAAATCCAGTCATTTTTCATCTCTCTGGTCATTTCTTTGTAAAAGGAAGCAAACACAGGTAAAATGGTCCCAAAATTAAATTTTGCATATTTTGGGGGTTTTGCCCTTAAAATGTTCACATCTTTGGCCAAAGGCTTAGGGAGGCAGAAAATGTGTCAAAACGGGATCAAAAGTCCCCAAAACGGATACAACAACACTTTAAAGCCCAAAATGTCAAGGAGAAAAGTGTTTTAATGTCACTTCCGGTTTTAAGGAGGTCACTTCCGGTTTGCCACTTCCGGTTTCAGACAATGCCAGTTTCCCAGGTAATTTCAAAGCTTTTTAAGTGCCCGTTCACACTCGTGCGGCTGCAGAGATCGCATTTAATTCGGAGCGCACTGCTCCTTCATTACATGCGATCTCATGTGCGGTGCGAATTTCAGCCATACACTTTGTATGGCTGAATTCGCACTGCATCCGCACCAAAGACGCACAGGAGGCATTTTTTGAGCCGCATCAAAATCAAATCGCACAGTGGTTCACACTTGTGCGATGCGATTCTGTGCGTACTTGCAGATCGCACTGCGATATGCAATCAAACTGGGGGTGTCGTTAACGTTTAATTGACACCCCCTGCGTATCGCATATGGCAGTGGGAACTGCTAGATGCGTGGATGCGATGCGGTAACACGCTGCATATTCGCAGCGTTCCCGCATCGCACAAGTGTGAACCGAGCCTAAGACTGAAATCCAGTCATTTTTCATCTCTCTGGTCATTTCTTTGTAAAAGGAAGCAAACACAGGTAAAATGGTCCCAAAATTAAATTTTGCATATTTTGGGGGTTTTGCCCTTAAAATGTTCACATCTTTGGCCAAAGGCTTAGGGAGGCAGAAAATGTGTCAAAACGGGATCAAAAGTCCCCAAAACGGATACAACAACACTTTAAAGCCCAAAATGTCAAGGAGAAAAGTGTTTTAATGTCACTTCCGGTTTTAAGGAGGTCACTTCCGGTTTGCCACTTCCGGTTTCAGACAATGCCAGTTTCCCAGGTAATTTCAAAGCTTTTTAAGTGCCCGTTCACACTCGTGCGGCTGCGGAGATTGCATTTAATTTGGAGCGCACTGCTCCTTCATTACATGCGATCTCATGTGCGGTGCGAATTTCAGCCATACACTTTGTATGGCTGAATTCGCACTGCATCCGCACCAAAGACGCACAGGAGGCATTTTTTGAGCCGCATCAAAATCAAATCGCACAGTGGTTCACACTTGTGCGATGCGATTCTGTGCGTACTTGCAGATCGCACTGCGATATGCAATCAAACTGGGGGTGTCGTTAACTTTTAATTGACACCCCCTGCGTATCGCATATGGCAGTGGGAACTGCTAGATGCGTGGATGAGATGCGGTAACACGCTGCATATTCGCAGCGTTCCCGCATCGCACAAGTGTGAACCGAGCCTAAGACTGAAATCCAGTCATTTTTCATCTCTCTGGTCATTTCTTTGTAAAAGGAAGCAAACACAGGTAAAATGGTCCCAAAATTAAATTTTGCATATTTTGGGGGTTTTGCCCTTAAAATGTTCACATCTTTGGCCAAAGGCTTAGGGAGGCAGAAAATGTGTCAAAACGGGATCAAAAGTCCCCAAAACGGATACAGCAACACTTTAAAGCCCAAAATGTCAAGGAGAAAAGTGTTTTAATGTCACTTCCGGTTTTAAGGAGGTCACTTCCGGTTTGCCACTTCCGGTTTCAGACAATGCCAGTTTCCCAGGTAATTTCAAAGCTTTTTAAGTGCCCGTTCACACTCGTGCGGCTGCAGAGATCGCATTTAATTCGGAGCGCACTGCTCCTTCATTACATGCGATCTCATGTGCGGTGCGAATTTCAGCCATACACTTTGTATGGCTGAATTCGCACTGCATCCGCACCAAAGACGCACAGGAGGCATTTTTTGAGCCGCATCAAAATCAAATCGCACAGTGGTTCACACTTGTGCGATGCGATTCTGTGCGTACTTGCAGATCGCACTGCGATATGCAATCAAACTGGGGGTGTCGTTAACGTTTAATTGACACCCCCTGCGTATCGCATATGGCAGTGGGAACTGCTAGATGCGTGGATGCGATGCGGTAACACGCTGCATATTCGCAGCATTCCCGCATCGCACAAGTGTGAACCGAGCCTAAGACTGAAATCCAGTCATTTTTCATCTCTCTGGTCATTTCTTTGTAAAAGGAAGCAAACACAGGTAAAATGGTCCCAAAATTAAATTTTGCATATTTTGGGGGTTTTGCCCTTAAAATGTTCACATCTTTGGCCAAAGGCTTAGGGAGGCAGAAAATGTGTCAAAACGGGATCAAAAGTCCCCAAAACGGATACAACAACACTTTAAAGCCCAAAATGTCAAGGAGAAAAGTGTTTTAATGTCACTTCCGGTTTTAAGGAGGTCACTTCCGGTTTGCCACTTCCGGTTTCAGACAATGCCAGTTTCCCAGGTAATTTCAAAGCTTTTTAAGTGCCCGTTCACACTCGTGCGGCTGCAGAGATCGCATTTAATTCGGAGCGCACTGCTCCTTCATTACATGCGATCTCATGTGCGGTGCGAATTTCAGCCATACACTTTGTATGGCTGAATTCGCACTGCATCCGCACCAAAGACGCACAGGAGGCATTTTTTGAGCCGCATCAAAATCAAATCGCACAGTGGTTCACACTTGTGCGATGCGATTCTGTGCGTACTTGCAGATCGCACTGCGATATGCAATCAAACTGGGGGTGTCGTTAACGTTTAATTGACACCCCCTGCGTATCGCATATGGCAGTGGGAACTGCTAGATGCGTGGATGCGATGCGGTAACACGCTGCATATTCGCAGCGTTCCCGCATCGCACAAGTGTGAACCGAGCCTAAGACTGAAATCCAGTCATTTTTCATCTCTCTGGTCATTTCTTTGTAAAAGGAAGCAAACACAGGTAAAATGGTCCCAAAATTAAATTTTGCATATTTTGGGGGTTTTGCCCTTAAAATGTTCACATCTTTGGCCAAAGGCTTAGGGAGGCAGAAAATGTGTCAAAACGGGATCAAAAGTCCCCAAAACGGATACAACAACACTTTAAAGCCCAAAATGTCAAGGAGAAAAGTGTTTTAATGTCACTTCCGGTTTTAAGGAGGTCACTTCCGGTTTGCCACTTCCGGTTTCAGACAATGCCAGTTTCCCAGGTAATTTCAAAGCTTTTTAAGTGCCCTTTCGCACTCGTGCGGCTGCGGAGATCGCATTTAATTCGGAGCGCACTGCTCCTTCATTACATGCGATCTCATGTGCGGTGCGAATTTCAGCCATACACTTTGTATGGCTGAATTCGCACTGCATCCGCACCAAAGACGCACAGGAGGCATTTTTTGAGCCGCATCAAAATCAAATCGCACAGTGGTTCACACTTGTGCGATGCGATTCTGTGCGTACTTGCAGATCGCACTGCGATATGCAATCAAACTGGGGGTGTCGTTAACGTTTAATTGACACCCCCTGCGTATCGCATATGGCAGTGGGAACTGCTAGATGCGTGGATGCGATGCGGTAACACGCTGCATATTCGCAGCATTCCCGCATCGCACAAGTGTGAACCGAGCCTAAGACTGAAATCCAGTCATTTTTCATCTCTCTGGTCATTTCTTTGTAAAAGGAAGCAAACACAGGTAAAATGGTCCCAAAATTAAATTTTGCATATTTTGGGGGTTTTGCCCTTAAAATGTTCACATCTTTGGCCAAAGGCTTAGGGAGGCAGAAAATGTGTCAAAACGGGATCAAAAGTCCCCAAAACGGATACAACAACACTTTAAAGCCCAAAATGTCAAGGAGAAAAGTGTTTTAATGTCACTTCCGGTTTTAAGGAGGTCACTTCCGGTTTGCCACTTCCGGTTTCAGACAATGCCAGTTTCCCAGGTAATTTCAAAGCTTTTTAAGTGCCCTTTCGCACTCGTGCGGCTGCGGAGATCGCATTTAATTCGGAGCGCACTGCTCCTTCATTACATGCGATCTCATGTGCGGTGCGAATTTCAGCCATACACTTTGTATGGCTGAATTCGCACTGCATCCGCACCAAAGACGCACAGGAGGCATTTTTTGAGCCGCATCAAAATCAAATCGCACAGTGGTTCACACTTGTGCGATGCGATTCTGTGCGTACTTGCAGATCGCACTGCGATATGCAATCAAACTGGGGGTGTCGTTAACGTTTAATTGACACCCCCTGCGTATCGCATATGGCAGTGGGAACTGCTAGATGCGTGGATGCGATGCGGTAACACGCTGCATATTCGCAGCATTCCCGCATCGCACAAGTGTGAACCGAGCCTAAGACTGAAATCCAGTCATTTTTCATCTCTCTGGTCATTTCTTTGTAAAAGGAAGCAAACACAGGTAAAATGGTCCCAAAATTAAATTTTGCATATTTTGGGGGTTTTGCCCTTAAAATGTTCACATCTTTGGCCAAAGGCTTAGGGAGGCAGAAAATGTGTCAAAACGGGATCAAAAGTCCCCAAAACGGATACAACAACACTTTAAAGCCCAAAATGTCAAGGAGAAAAGTGTTTTAATGTCACTTCCGGTTTTAAGGAGGTCACTTCCGGTTTGCCACTTCCGGTTTCAGACAATGCCAGTTTCCCAGGTAATTTCAAAGCTTTTTAAGTGCCCGTTCACACTCGTGCGGCTGCAGAGATCGCATTTAATTCGGAGCGCACTGCTCCTTCATTACATGCGATCTCATGTGCGGTGCGAATTTCAGCCATACACTTTGTATGGCTGAATTCGCACTGCATCCGCACCAAAGACGCACAGGAGGCATTTTTTGAGCCGCATCAAAATCAAATCGCACAGTGGTTCACACTTGTGCGATGCGATTCTGTGCGTACTTGCAGATCGCACTGCGATATGCAATCAAACTGGGGGTGTCATTAACGTTTAATTGACACCCCCTGCGTATCGCATATGGCAGTGGGAACTGCTAGATGCGTGGATGCGATGCGGTAACACGCTGCATATTCGCAGCGTTCCCGCATCGCACAAGTGTGAACCGAGCCTAAGACTGAAATCCAGTCATTTTTCATCTCTCTGGTCATTTCTTTGTAAAAGGAAGCAAACACAGGTAAAATGGTCCCAAAATTAAATTTTGCATATTTTGGGGGTTTTGCCCTTAAAATGTTCACATCTTTGGCCAAAGGCTTAGGGAGGCAGAAAATGTGTCAAAACGGGATCAAAAGTCCCCAAAACGGATACAACAACACTTTAAAGCCCAAAATGTCAAGGAGAAAAGTGTTTTAATGTCACTTCCGGTTTTAAGGAGGTCACTTCCGGTTTGCCACTTCCGGTTTCAGACAATGCCAGTTTCCCAGGTAATTTCAAAGCTTTTTAAGTGCCCTTTCGCACTCGTGCGGCTGCGGAGATCGCATTTAATTCGGAGCGCACTGCTCCTTCATTACATGCGATCTCATGTGCGGTGCGAATTTCAGCCATACACTTTGTATGGCTGAATTCGCACTGCATCCGCACCAAAGACGCACAGGAGGCATTTTTTGAGCCGCATCAAAATCAAATCGCACCGTGGTTCACACTTGTGCGATGCGATTCTGTGCGTACTTGCAGATCGCACTGCGATATGCAATCAAACTGGGGGTGTCATTAACGTTTAATTGACACCCCCTGCGTATCGCATATGGCAGTGGGAACTGCTAGATGCGTGGATGCGATGCGGTAACACGCTGCATATTCGCAGCGTTCCCGCATCGCACAAGTGTGAACCGAGCCTAAGACTGAAATCCAGTCATTTTTCATCTCTCTGGTCATTTCTTTGTAAAAGGAAGCAAACACAGGTAAAATGGTTCCAAAATTTAATTTTGCATATTTTGGGAGTTTTGCCCTTAAAATGTTCACATCTTTGGCCAAAGGCTTAGGGAGGCAGAAAATGTGTCAAAACGGGATCAAAAGTCCCCAAAACGGATACAACAACACTTTAAAGCCCAAAATGTCAAGGAGAAAAGTGTTTTAATGTCACTTCCGGTTTTAAGGAGGTCACTTCCGGTTTGCCACTTCCGGTTTCAGACAATGCCAGTTTCCCAGGTAATTTCAAAGCTTTTTAAGTGCCCTTTCGCACTCGTGCGGCTGCGGAGATCGCATTTAATTCGGAGCGCACTGCTCCTTCATTACATGCGATCTCATGTGCGGTGCGAATTTCAGCCATACACTTTGTATGGCTGAATTCGCACTGCATCCGCACCAAAGACGCACAGGAGGCATTTTTTGAGCCGCATCAAAATCAAATCGCACAGTGGTTCACACTTGTGCGATGCGATTCTGTGCGTACTTGCAGATCGCACTGCGATATGCAATCAAACTGGGGGTGTCGTTAACGTTTAATTGACACCCCCTGCGTATCGCATATGGCAGTGGGAACTGCTAGATGCGTGGATGCGATGCGGTAACACGCTGCATATTCGCAGCATTCCCGCATCGCACAAGTGTGAACCGAGCCTAAGACTGAAATCCAGTCATTTTTCATCTCTCTGGTCATTTCTTTGTAAAAGGAAGCAAACACAGGTAAAATGGTCCCAAAATTAAATTTTGCATATTTTGGGGGTTTTGCCCTTAAAATGTTCACATCTTTGGCCAAAGGCTTAGGGAGGCAGAAAATGTGTCAAAACGGGATCAAAAGTCCCCAAAACGGATACAACAACACTTTAAAGCCCAAAATGTCAAGGAGAAAAGTGTTTTAATGTCACTTCCGGTTTTAAGGAGGTCACTTCCGGTTTGCCACTTCCGGTTTCAGACAATGCCAGTTTCCCAGGTAATTTCAAAGCTTTTTAAGTGCCCGTTCACACTCGTGCGGCTGCAGAGATCGCATTTAATTCGGAGCGCACTGCTCCTTCATTACATGCGATCTCATGTGCGGTGCGAATTTCAGCCATACACTTTGTATGGCTGAATTCGCACTGCATCCGCACCAAAGACGCACAGGAGGCATTTTTTGAGCCGCATCAAAATCAAATCGCACAGTGGTTCACACTTGTGCGATGCGATTCTGTGCGTACTTGCAGATCGCACTGCGATATGCAATCAAACTGGGGGTGTCGTTAACGTTTAATTGACACCCCCTGCGTATCGCATATGGCAGTGGGAACTGCTAGATGCGTGGATGCGATGCGGTAACACGCTGCATATTCGCAGCATTCCCGCATCGCACAAGTGTGAACCGAGCCTAAGACTGAAATCCAGTCATTTTTCATCTCTCTGGTCATTTCTTTGTAAAAGGAAGCAAACACAGGTAAAATGGTCCCAAAATTAAATTTTGCATATTTTGGGGGTTTTGCCCTTAAAATGTTCACATCTTTGGCCAAAGGCTTAGGGAGGCAGAAAATGTGTCAAAACGGGATCAAAAGTCCCCAAAACGGATACAACAACACTTTAAAGCCCAAAATGTCAAGGAGAAAAGTGTTTTAATGTCACTTCCGGTTTTAAGGAGGTCACTTCCGGTTTGCCACTTCCGGTTTCAGACAATGCCAGTTTCCCAGGTAATTTCAAAGCTTTTTAAGTGCCCGTTCACACTCGTGCGGCTGCAGAGATCGCATTTAATTCGGAGCGCACTGCTCCTTCATTACATGCGATCTCATGTGCGGTGCGAATTTCAGCCATACACTTTGTATGGCTGAATTCGCACTGCATCCGCACCAAAGACGCACAGGAGGCATTTTTTGAGCCGCATCAAAATCAAATCGCACAGTGGTTCACACTTGTGCGATGCGATTCTGTGCGTACTTGCAGATCGCACTGCGATATGCAATCAAACTGGGGGTGTCGTTAACGTTTAATTGACACCCCCTGCGTATCGCATATGGCAGTGGGAACTGCTAGATGCGTGGATGCGATGCGGTAACACGCTGCATATTCGCAGCGTTCCCGCATCGCACAAGTGTGAACCGAGCCTAAGACTGAAATCCAGTCATTTTTCATCTCTCTGGTCATTTCTTTGTAAAAGGAAGCAAACACAGGTAAAATGGTCCCAAAATTAAATTTTGCATATTTTGGGGGTTTTGCCCTTAAAATGTTCACATCTTTGGCCAAAGGCTTAGGGAGGCAGAAAATGTGTCAAAACGGGATCAAAAGTCCCCAAAACGGATACAACAACACTTTAAAGCCCAAAATGTCAAGGAGAAAAGTGTTTTAATGTCACTTCCGGTTTTAAGGAGGTCACTTCCGGTTTGCCACTTCCGGTTTCAGACAATGCCAGTTTCCCAGGTAATTTCAAAGCTTTTTAAGTGCCCGTTCACACTCGTGCGGCTGCGGAGATCGCATTTAATTTGGAGCGCACTGCTCCTTCATTACATGCGATCTCATGTGCGGTGCGAATTTCAGCCATACACTTTGTATGGCTGAATTCGCACTGCATCCGCACCAAAGACGCACAGGAGGCATTTTTTGAGCCGCATCAAAATCAAATCGCACAGTGGTTCACACTTGTGCGATGCGATTCTGTGCGTACTTGCAGATCGCACTGCGATATGCAATCAAACTGGGGGTGTCGTTAACTTTTAATTGACACCCCCTGCGTATCGCATATGGCAGTGGGAACTGCTAGATGCGTGGATGAGATGCGGTAACACGCTGCATATTCGCAGCGTTCCCGCATCGCACAAGTGTGAACCGAGCCTAAGACTGAAATCCAGTCATTTTTCATCTCTCTGGTCATTTCTTTGTAAAAGGAAGCAAACACAGGTAAAATGGTCCCAAAATTAAATTTTGCATATTTTGGGGGTTTTGCCCTTAAAATGTTCACATCTTTGGCCAAAGGCTTAGGGAGGCAGAAAATGTGTCAAAACGGGATCAAAAGTCCCCAAAACGGATACAGCAACACTTTAAAGCCCAAAATGTCAAGGAGAAAAGTGTTTTAATGTCACTTCCGGTTTTAAGGAGGTCACTTCCGGTTTGCCACTTCCGGTTTCAGACAATGCCAGTTTCCCAGGTAATTTCAAAGCTTTTTAAGTGCCCGTTCACACTCGTGCGGCTGCAGAGATCGCATTTAATTCGGAGCGCACTGCTCCTTCATTACATGCGATCTCATGTGCGGTGCGAATTTCAGCCATACACTTTGTATGGCTGAATTCGCACTGCATCCGCACCAAAGACGCACAGGAGGCATTTTTTGAGCCGCATCAAAATCAAATCGCACAGTGGTTCACACTTGTGCGATGCGATTCTGTGCGTACTTGCAGATCGCACTGCGATATGCAATCAAACTGGGGGTGTCGTTAACGTTTAATTGACACCCCCTGCGTATCGCATATGGCAGTGGGAACTGCTAGATGCGTGGATGCGATGCGGTAACACGCTGCATATTCGCAGCATTCCCGCATCGCACAAGTGTGAACCGAGCCTAAGACTGAAATCCAGTCATTTTTCATCTCTCTGGTCATTTCTTTGTAAAAGGAAGCAAACACAGGTAAAATGGTCCCAAAATTAAATTTTGCATATTTTGGGGGTTTTGCCCTTAAAATGTTCACATCTTTGGCCAAAGGCTTAGGGAGGCAGAAAATGTGTCAAAACGGGATCAAAAGTCCCCAAAACGGATACAACAACACTTTAAAGCCCAAAATGTCAAGGAGAAAAGTGTTTTAATGTCACTTCCGGTTTTAAGGAGGTCACTTCCGGTTTGCCACTTCCGGTTTCAGACAATGCCAGTTTCCCAGGTAATTTCAAAGCTTTTTAAGTGCCCGTTCACACTCGTGCGGCTGCAGAGATCGCATTTAATTCGGAGCGCACTGCTCCTTCATTACATGCGATCTCATGTGCGGTGCGAATTTCAGCCATACACTTTGTATGGCTGAATTCGCACTGCATCCGCACCAAAGACGCACAGGAGGCATTTTTTGAGCCGCATCAAAATCAAATCGCACAGTGGTTCACACTTGTGCGATGCGATTCTGTGCGTACTTGCAGATCGCACTGCGATATGCAATCAAACTGGGGGTGTCGTTAACGTTTAATTGACACCCCCTGCGTATCGCATATGGCAGTGGGAACTGCTAGATGCGTGGATGCGATGCGGTAACACGCTGCATATTCGCAGCGTTCCCGCATCGCACAAGTGTGAACCGAGCCTAAGACTGAAATCCAGTCATTTTTCATCTCTCTGGTCATTTCTTTGTAAAAGGAAGCAAACACAGGTAAAATGGTCCCAAAATTAAATTTTGCATATTTTGGGGGTTTTGCCCTTAAAATGTTCACATCTTTGGCCAAAGGCTTAGGGAGGCAGAAAATGTGTCAAAACGGGATCAAAAGTCCCCAAAACGGATACAACAACACTTTAAAGCCCAAAATGTCAAGGAGAAAAGTGTTTTAATGTCACTTCCGGTTTTAAGGAGGTCACTTCCGGTTTGCCACTTCCGGTTTCAGACAATGCCAGTTTCCCAGGTAATTTCAAAGCTTTTTAAGTGCCCTTTCGCACTCGTGCGGCTGCGGAGATCGCATTTAATTCGGAGCGCACTGCTCCTTCATTACATGCGATCTCATGTGCGGTGCGAATTTCAGCCATACACTTTGTATGGCTGAATTCGCACTGCATCCGCACCAAAGACGCACAGGAGGCATTTTTTGAGCCGCATCAAAATCAAATCGCACAGTGGTTCACACTTGTGCGATGCGATTCTGTGCGTACTTGCAGATCGCACTGCGATATGCAATCAAACTGGGGGTGTCGTTAACGTTTAATTGACACCCCCTGCGTATCGCATATGGCAGTGGGAACTGCTAGATGCGTGGATGCGATGCGGTAACACGCTGCATATTCGCAGCATTCCCGCATCGCACAAGTGTGAACCGAGCCTAAGACTGAAATCCAGTCATTTTTCATCTCTCTGGTCATTTCTTTGTAAAAGGAAGCAAACACAGGTAAAATGGTCCCAAAATTAAATTTTGCATATTTTGGGGGTTTTGCCCTTAAAATGTTCACATCTTTGGCCAAAGGCTTAGGGAGGCAGAAAATGTGTCAAAACGGGATCAAAAGTCCCCAAAACGGATACAACAACACTTTAAAGCCCAAAATGTCAAGGAGAAAAGTGTTTTAATGTCACTTCCGGTTTTAAGGAGGTCACTTCCGGTTTGCCACTTCCGGTTTCAGACAATGCCAGTTTCCCAGGTAATTTCAAAGCTTTTTAAGTGCCCTTTCGCACTCGTGCGGCTGCGGAGATCGCATTTAATTCGGAGCGCACTGCTCCTTCATTACATGCGATCTCATGTGCGGTGCGAATTTCAGCCATACACTTTGTATGGCTGAATTCGCACTGCATCCGCACCAAAGACGCACAGGAGGCATTTTTTGAGCCGCATCAAAATCAAATCGCACAGTGGTTCACACTTGTGCGATGCGATTCTGTGCGTACTTGCAGATCGCACTGCAATATGCAATCAAACTGGGGGTGTCGTTAACTTTTAATTGACACCCCCTGCGTATCGCATATGGCAGTGGGAACTGCTAGATGCGTGGATGAGATGCGGTAACACGCTGCATATTCGCAGCGTTCCCGCATCGCACAAGTGTGAACCGAGCCTAAGACTGAAATCCAGTCATTTTTCATCTCTCTGGTCATTTCTTTGTAAAAGGAAGCAAACACAGGTAAAATGGTCCCAAAATTAAATTTTGCATATTTTGGGGGTTTTGCCCTTAAAATGTTCACATCTTTGGCCAAAGGCTTAGGGAGGCAGAAAATGTGTCAAAACGGGATCAAAAGTCCCCAAAACGGATACAGCAACACTTTAAAGCCCAAAATGTCAAGGAGAAAAGTGTTTTAATGTCACTTCCGGTTTTAAGGAGGTCACTTCCGGTTTGCCACTTCCGGTTTCAGACAATGCCAGTTTCCCAGGTAATTTCAAAGCTTTTTAAGTGCCCGTTCACACTCGTGCGGCTGCAGAGATCGCATTTAATTCGGAGCGCACTGCTCCTTCATTACATGCGATCTCATGTGCGGTGCGAATTTCAGCCATACACTTTGTATGGCTGAATTCGCACTGCATCCGCACCAAAGACGCACAGGAGGCATTTTTTGAGCCGCATCAAAATCAAATCGCACAGTGGTTCACACTTGTGCGATGCGATTCTGTGCGTACTTGCAGATCGCACTGCGATATGCAATCAAACTGGGGGTGTCGTTAACGTTTAATTGACACCCCCTGCGTATCGCATATGGCAGTGGGAACTGCTAGATGCGTGGATGCGATGCGGTAACACGCTGCATATTCGCAGCATTCCCGCATCGCACAAGTGTGAACCGAGCCTAAGACTGAAATCCAGTCATTTTTCATCTCTCTGGTCATTTCTTTGTAAAAGGAAGCAAACACAGGTAAAATGGTCCCAAAATTAAATTTTGCATATTTTGGGGGTTTTGCCCTTAAAATGTTCACATCTTTGGCCAAAGGCTTAGGGAGGCAGAAAATGTGTCAAAACGGGATCAAAAGTCCCCAAAACGGATACAACAACACTTTAAAGCCCAAAATGTCAAGGAGAAAAGTGTTTTAATGTCACTTCCGGTTTTAAGGAGGTCACTTCCGGTTTGCCACTTCCGGTTTCAGACAATGCCAGTTTCCCAGGTAATTTCAAAGCTTTTTAAGTGCCCGTTCACACTCGTGCGGCTGCAGAGATCGCATTTAATTCGGAGCGCACTGCTCCTTCATTACATGCGATCTCATGTGCGGTGCGAATTTCAGCCATACACTTTGTATGGCTGAATTCGCACTGCATCCGCACCAAAGACGCACAGGAGGCATTTTTTGAGCCGCATCAAAATCAAATCGCACAGTGGTTCACACTTGTGCGATGCGATTCTGTGCGTACTTGCAGATCGCACTGCGATATGCAATCAAACTGGGGGTGTCGTTAACGTTTAATTGACACCCCCTGCGTATCGCATATGGCAGTGGGAACTGCTAGATGCGTGGATGCGATGCGGTAACACGCTGCATATTCGCAGCGTTCCCGCATCGCACAAGTGTGAACCGAGCCTAAGACTGAAATCCAGTCATTTTTCATCTCTCTGGTCATTTCTTTGTAAAAGGAAGCAAACACAGGTAAAATGGTCCCAAAATTAAATTTTGCATATTTTGGGGGTTTTGCCCTTAAAATGTTCACATCTTTGGCCAAAGGCTTAGGGAGGCAGAAAATGTGTCAAAACGGGATCAAAAGTCCCCAAAACGGATACAACAACACTTTAAAGCCCAAAATGTCAAGGAGAAAAGTGTTTTAATGTCACTTCCGGTTTTAAGGAGGTCACTTCCGGTTTGCCACTTCCGGTTTCAGACAATGCCAGTTTCCCAGGTAATTTCAAAGCTTTTTAAGTGCCCTTTCGCACTCGTGCGGCTGCGGAGATCGCATTTAATTCGGAGCGCACTGCTCCTTCATTACATGCGATCTCATGTGCGGTGCGAATTTCAGCCATACACTTTGTATGGCTGAATTCGCACTGCATCCGCACCAAAGACGCACAGGAGGCATTTTTTGAGCCGCATCAAAATCAAATCGCACAGTGGTTCACACTTGTGCGATGCGATTCTGTGCGTACTTGCAGATCGCACTGCGATATGCAATCAAACTGGGGGTGTCGTTAACGTTTAATTGACACCCCCTGCGTATCGCATATGGCAGTGGGAACTGCTAGATGCGTGGATGCGATGCGGTAACACGCTGCATATTCGCAGCATTCCCGCATCGCACAAGTGTGAACCGAGCCTAAGACTGAAATCCAGTCATTTTTCATCTCTCTGGTCATTTCTTTGTAAAAGGAAGCAAACACAGGTAAAATGGTCCCAAAATTAAATTTTGCATATTTTGGGGGTTTTGCCCTTAAAATGTTCACATCTTTGGCCAAAGGCTTAGGGAGGCAGAAAATGTGTCAAAACGGGATCAAAAGTCCCCAAAACGGATACAACAACACTTTAAAGCCCAAAATGTCAAGGAGAAAAGTGTTTTAATGTCACTTCCGGTTTTAAGGAGGTCACTTCCGGTTTGCCACTTCCGGTTTCAGACAATGCCAGTTTCCCAGGTAATTTCAAAGCTTTTTAAGTGCCCTTTCGCACTCGTGCGGCTGCGGAGATCGCATTTAATTCGGAGCGCACTGCTCCTTCATTACATGCGATCTCATGTGCGGTGCGAATTTCAGCCATACACTTTGTATGGCTGAATTCGCACTGCATCCGCACCAAAGACGCACAGGAGGCATTTTTTGAGCCGCATCAAAATCAAATCGCACAGTGGTTCACACTTGTGCGATGCGATTCTGTGCGTACTTGCAGATCGCACTGCAATATGCAATCAAACTGGGGGTGTCGTTAACGTTTAATTGACACCCCCTGCGTATCGCATATGGCAGTGGGAACTGCTAGATGCGTGGATGCGATGCGGTAACACGCTGCATATTTGCAGCGTTCCCGCATCGCACAAGTGTGAACCGAGCCTAAGACTGAAATCCAGTCATTTTTCATCTCTCTGGTCATTTCTTTGTAAAAGGAAGCAAACACAGGTAAAATGGTCCCAAAATTAAATTTTGCATATTTTGGGGGTTTTGCCCTTAAAATGTTCACATCTTTGGCCAAAGGCTTAGGGAGGCAGAAAATGTGTCAAAACGGGATCAAAAGTCCCCAAAACGGATACAACAACACTTTAAAGCCCAAAATGTCAAGGAGAAAAGTGTTTTAATGTCACTTCCGGTTTTAAGGAGGTCACTTCCGGTTTGCCACTTCCGGTTTCAGACAATGCCAGTTTCCCAGGTAATTTCAAAGCTTTTTAAGTGCCCTTTCGCACTCGTGCGGCTGCGGAGATCGCATTTAATTCGGAGCGCACTGCTCCTTCATTACATGCGATCTCATGTGCGGTGCGAATTTCAGCCATACACTTTGTATGGCTGAATTCGCACTGCATCCGCACCAAAGACGCACAGGAGGCATTTTTTGAGCCGCATCAAAATCAAATCGCACAGTGGTTCACACTTGTGCGATGCGATTCTGTGCGTACTTGCAGATCGCACTGCGATATGCAATCAAACTGGGGGTGTCGTTAACGTTTAATTGACACCCCCTGCGTATCGCATATGGCAGTGGGAACTGCTAGATGCGTGGATGCGATGCGGTAACACGCTGCATATTCGCAGCGTTCCCGCATCGCACAAGTGTGAACCGAGCCTAAGACTGAAATCCAGTCATTTTTCATCTCTCTGGTCATTTCTTTGTAAAAGGAAGCAAACACAGGTAAAATGGTCCCAAAATTAAATTTTGCATATTTTGGGGGTTTTGCCCTTAAAATGTTCACATCTTTGGCCAAAGGCTTAGGGAGGCAGAAAATGTGTCAAAACGGGATCAAAAGTCCCCAAAACGGATACAACAACACTTTAAAGCCCAAAATGTCAAGGAGAAAAGTGTTTTAATGTCACTTCCGGTTTTAAGGAGGTCACTTCCGGTTTGCCACTTCCGGTTTCAGACAATGCCAGTTTCCCAGGTAATTTCAAAGCTTTTTAAGTGCCCGTTCACACTCGTGCGGCTGCAGAGATCGCATTTAATTCGGAGCGCACTGCTCCTTCATTACATGCGATCTCATGTGCGGTGCGAATTTCAGCCATACACTTTGTATGGCTGAATTCGCACTGCATCCGCACCAAAGACGCACAGGAGGCATTTTTTGAGCCGCATCAAAATCAAATCGCACAGTGGTTCACACTTGTGCGATGCGATTCTGTGCGTACTTGCAGATCGCACTGCGATATGCAATCAAACTGGGGGTGTCGTTAACGTTTAATTGACACCCCCTGCGTATCGCATATGGCAGTGGGAACTGCTAGATGCGTGGATGCGATGCGGTAACACGCTGCATATTCGCAGCATTCCCGCATCGCACAAGTGTGAACCGAGCCTAAGACTGAAATCCAGTCATTTTTCATCTCTCTGGTCATTTCTTTGTAAAAGGAAGCAAACACAGGTAAAATGGTCCCAAAATTAAATTTTGCATATTTTGGGGGTTTTGCCCTTAAAATGTTCACATCTTTGGCCAAAGGCTTAGGGAGGCAGAAAATGTGTCAAAACGGGATCAAAAGTCCCCAAAACGGATACAACAACACTTTAAAGCCCAAAATGTCAAGGAGAAAAGTGTTTTAATGTCACTTCCGGTTTTAAGGAGGTCACTTCCGGTTTGCCACTTCCGGTTTCAGACAATGCCAGTTTCCCAGGTAATTTCAAAGCTTTTTAAGTGCCCGTTCACACTCGTGCGGCTGCAGAGATCGCATTTAATTCGGAGCGCACTGCTCCTTCATTACATGCGATCTCATGTGCGGTGCGAATTTCAGCCATACACTTTGTATGGCTGAATTCGCACTGCATCCGCACCAAAGACGCACAGGAGGCATTTTTTGAGCCGCATCAAAATCAAATCGCACAGTGGTTCACACTTGTGCGATGCGATTCTGTGCGTACTTGCAGATCGCACTGCGATATGCAATCAAACTGGGGGTGTCGTTAACGTTTAATTGACACCCCCTGCGTATCGCATATGGCAGTGGGAACTGCTAGATGCGTGGATGCGATGCGGTAACACGCTGCATATTCGCAGCGTTCCCGCATCGCACAAGTGTGAACCGAGCCTAAGACTGAAATCCAGTCATTTTTCATCTCTCTGGTCATTTCTTTGTAAAAGGAAGCAAACACAGGTAAAATGGTCCCAAAATTAAATTTTGCATATTTTGGGGGTTTTGCCCTTAAAATGTTCACATCTTTGGCCAAAGGCTTAGGGAGGCAGAAAATGTGTCAAAACGGGATCAAAAGTCCCCAAAACGGATACAACAACACTTTAAAGCCCAAAATGTCAAGGAGAAAAGTGTTTTAATGTCACTTCCGGTTTTAAGGAGGTCACTTCCGGTTTGCCACTTCCGGTTTCAGACAATGCCAGTTTCCCAGGTAATTTCAAAGCTTTTTAAGTGCCCTTTCGCACTCGTGCGGCTGCGGAGATCGCATTTAATTCGGAGCGCACTGCTCCTTCATTACATGCGATCTCATGTGCGGTGCGAATTTCAGCCATACACTTTGTATGGCTGAATTCGCACTGCATCCGCACCAAAGACGCACAGGAGGCATTTTTTGAGCCGCATCAAAATCAAATCGCACAGTGGTTCACACTTGTGCGATGCGATTCTGTGCGTACTTGCAGATCGCACTGCGATATGCAATCAAACTGGGGGTGTCGTTAACGTTTAATTGACACCCCCTGCGTATCGCATATGGCAGTGGGAACTGCTAGATGCGTGGATGCGATGCGGTAACACGCTGCATATTCGCAGCATTCCCGCATCGCACAAGTGTGAACCGAGCCTAAGACTGAAATCCAGTCATTTTTCATCTCTCTGGTCATTTCTTTGTAAAAGGAAGCAAACACAGGTAAAATGGTCCCAAAATTAAATTTTGCATATTTTGGGGGTTTTGCCCTTAAAATGTTCACATCTTTGGCCAAAGGCTTAGGGAGGCAGAAAATGTGTCAAAACGGGATCAAAAGTCCCCAAAACGGATACAACAACACTTTAAAGCCCAAAATGTCAAGGAGAAAAGTGTTTTAATGTCACTTCCGGTTTTAAGGAGGTCACTTCCGGTTTGCCACTTCCGGTTTCAGACAATGCCAGTTTCCCAGGTAATTTCAAAGCTTTTTAAGTGCCCTTTCGCACTCGTGCGGCTGCGGAGATCGCATTTAATTCGGAGCGCACTGCTCCTTCATTACATGCGATCTCATGTGCGGTGCGAATTTCAGCCATACACTTTGTATGGCTGAATTCGCACTGCATCCGCACCAAAGACGCACAGGAGGCATTTTTTGAGCCGCATCAAAATCAAATCGCACAGTGGTTCACACTTGTGCGATGCGATTCTGTGCGTACTTGCAGATCGCACTGCAATATGCAATCAAACTGGGGGTGTCGTTAACTTTTAATTGACACCCCCTGCGTATCGCATATGGCAGTGGGAACTGCTAGATGCGTGGATGAGATGCGGTAACACGCTGCATATTCGCAGCGTTCCCGCATCGCACAAGTGTGAACCGAGCCTAAGACTGAAATCCAGTCATTTTTCATCTCTCTGGTCATTTCTTTGTAAAAGGAAGCAAACACAGGTAAAATGGTCCCAAAATTAAATTTTGCATATTTTGGGGGTTTTGCCCTTAAAATGTTCACATCTTTGGCCAAAGGCTTAGGGAGGCAGAAAATGTGTCAAAACGGGATCAAAAGTCCCCAAAACGGATACAGCAACACTTTAAAGCCCAAAATGTCAAGGAGAAAAGTGTTTTAATGTCACTTCCGGTTTTAAGGAGGTCACTTCCGGTTTGCCACTTCCGGTTTCAGACAATGCCAGTTTCCCAGGTAATTTCAAAGCTTTTTAAGTGCCCGTTCACACTCGTGCGGCTGCAGAGATCGCATTTAATTCGGAGCGCACTGCTCCTTCATTACATGCGATCTCATGTGCGGTGCGAATTTCAGCCATACACTTTGTATGGCTGAATTCGCACTGCATCCGCACCAAAGACGCACAGGAGGCATTTTTTGAGCCGCATCAAAATCAAATCGCACAGTGGTTCACACTTGTGCGATGCGATTCTGTGCGTACTTGCAGATCGCACTGCGATATGCAATCAAACTGGGGGTGTCGTTAACGTTTAATTGACACCCCCTGCGTATCGCATATGGCAGTGGGAACTGCTAGATGCGTGGATGCGATGCGGTAACACGCTGCATATTCGCAGCATTCCCGCATCGCACAAGTGTGAACCGAGCCTAAGACTGAAATCCAGTCATTTTTCATCTCTCTGGTCATTTCTTTGTAAAAGGAAGCAAACACAGGTAAAATGGTCCCAAAATTAAATTTTGCATATTTTGGGGGTTTTGCCCTTAAAATGTTCACATCTTTGGCCAAAGGCTTAGGGAGGCAGAAAATGTGTCAAAACGGGATCAAAAGTCCCCAAAACGGATACAACAACACTTTAAAGCCCAAAATGTCAAGGAGAAAAGTGTTTTAATGTCACTTCCGGTTTTAAGGAGGTCACTTCCGGTTTGCCACTTCCGGTTTCAGACAATGCCAGTTTCCCAGGTAATTTCAAAGCTTTTTAAGTGCCCGTTCACACTCGTGCGGCTGCAGAGATCGCATTTAATTCGGAGCGCACTGCTCCTTCATTACATGCGATCTCATGTGCGGTGCGAATTTCAGCCATACACTTTGTATGGCTGAATTCGCACTGCATCCGCACCAAAGACGCACAGGAGGCATTTTTTGAGCCGCATCAAAATCAAATCGCACAGTGGTTCACACTTGTGCGATGCGATTCTGTGCGTACTTGCAGATCGCACTGCGATATGCAATCAAACTGGGGGTGTCGTTAACGTTTAATTGACACCCCCTGCGTATCGCATATGGCAGTGGGAACTGCTAGATGCGTGGATGCGATGCGGTAACACGCTGCATATTCGCAGCGTTCCCGCATCGCACAAGTGTGAACCGAGCCTAAGACTGAAATCCAGTCATTTTTCATCTCTCTGGTCATTTCTTTGTAAAAGGAAGCAAACACAGGTAAAATGGTCCCAAAATTAAATTTTGCATATTTTGGGGGTTTTGCCCTTAAAATGTTCACATCTTTGGCCAAAGGCTTAGGGAGGCAGAAAATGTGTCAAAACGGGATCAAAAGTCCCCAAAACGGATACAACAACACTTTAAAGCCCAAAATGTCAAGGAGAAAAGTGTTTTAATGTCACTTCCGGTTTTAAGGAGGTCACTTCCGGTTTGCCACTTCCGGTTTCAGACAATGCCAGTTTCCCAGGTAATTTCAAAGCTTTTTAAGTGCCCTTTCGCACTCGTGCGGCTGCGGAGATCGCATTTAATTCGGAGCGCACTGCTCCTTCATTACATGCGATCTCATGTGCGGTGCGAATTTCAGCCATACACTTTGTATGGCTGAATTCGCACTGCATCCGCACCAAAGACGCACAGGAGGCATTTTTTGAGCCGCATCAAAATCAAATCGCACAGTGGTTCACACTTGTGCGATGCGATTCTGTGCGTACTTGCAGATCGCACTGCGATATGCAATCAAACTGGGGGTGTCGTTAACGTTTAATTGACACCCCCTGCGTATCGCATATGGCAGTGGGAACTGCTAGATGCGTGGATGCGATGCGGTAACACGCTGCATATTCGCAGCATTCCCGCATCGCACAAGTGTGAACCGAGCCTAAGACTGAAATCCAGTCATTTTTCATCTCTCTGGTCATTTCTTTGTAAAAGGAAGCAAACACAGGTAAAATGGTCCCAAAATTAAATTTTGCATATTTTGGGGGTTTTGCCCTTAAAATGTTCACATCTTTGGCCAAAGGCTTAGGGAGGCAGAAAATGTGTCAAAACGGGATCAAAAGTCCCCAAAACGGATACAACAACACTTTAAAGCCCAAAATGTCAAGGAGAAAAGTGTTTTAATGTCACTTCCGGTTTTAAGGAGGTCACTTCCGGTTTGCCACTTCCGGTTTCAGACAATGCCAGTTTCCCAGGTAATTTCAAAGCTTTTTAAGTGCCCTTTCGCACTCGTGCGGCTGCGGAGATCGCATTTAATTCGGAGCGCACTGCTCCTTCATTACATGCGATCTCATGTGCGGTGCGAATTTCAGCCATACACTTTGTATGGCTGAATTCGCACTGCATCCGCACCAAAGACGCACAGGAGGCATTTTTTGAGCCGCATCAAAATCAAATCGCACAGTGGTTCACACTTGTGCGATGCGATTCTGTGCGTACTTGCAGATCGCACTGCAATATGCAATCAAACTGGGGGTGTCGTTAACGTTTAATTGACACCCCCTGCGTATCGCATATGGCAGTGGGAACTGCTAGATGCGTGGATGCGATGCGGTAACACGCTGCATATTTGCAGCGTTCCCGCATCGCACAAGTGTGAACCGAGCCTAAGACTGAAATCCAGTCATTTTTCATCTCTCTGGTCATTTCTTTGTAAAAGGAAGCAAACACAGGTAAAATGGTCCCAAAATTAAATTTTGCATATTTTGGGGGTTTTGCCCTTAAAATGTTCACATCTTTGGCCAAAGGCTTAGGGAGGCAGAAAATGTGTCAAAACGGGATCAAAAGTCCCCAAAACGGATACAACAACACTTTAAAGCCCAAAATGTCAAGGAGAAAAGTGTTTTAATGTCACTTCCGGTTTTAAGGAGGTCACTTCCGGTTTGCCACTTCCGGTTTCAGACAATGCCAGTTTCCCAGGTAATTTCAAAGCTTTTTAAGTGCCCTTTCGCACTCGTGCGGCTGCGGAGATCGCATTTAATTCGGAGCGCACTGCTCCTTCATTACATGCGATCTCATGTGCGGTGCGAATTTCAGCCATACACTTTGTATGGCTGAATTCGCACTGCATCCGCACCAAAGACGCACAGGAGGCATTTTTTGAGCCGCATCAAAATCAAATCGCACAGTGGTTCACACTTGTGCGATGCGATTCTGTGCGTACTTGCAGATCGCACTGCGATATGCAATCAAACTGGGGGTGTCGTTAACGTTTAATTGACACCCCCTGCGTATCGCATATGGCAGTGGGAACTGCTAGATGCGTGGATGCGATGCGGTAACACGCTGCATATTCGCAGCGTTCCCGCATCGCACAAGTGTGAACCGAGCCTAAGACTGAAATCCAGTCATTTTTCATCTCTCTGGTCATTTCTTTGTAAAAGGAAGCAAACACAGGTAAAATGGTCCCAAAATTAAATTTTGCATATTTTGGGGGTTTTGCCCTTAAAATGTTCACATCTTTGGCCAAAGGCTTAGGGAGGCAGAAAATGTGTCAAAACGGGATCAAAAGTCCCCAAAACGGATACAACAACACTTTAAAGCCCAAAATGTCAAGGAGAAAAGTGTTTTAATGTCACTTCCGGTTTTAAGGAGGTCACTTCCGGTTTGCCACTTCCGGTTTCAGACAATGCCAGTTTCCCAGGTAATTTCAAAGCTTTTTAAGTGCCCGTTCACACTCGTGCGGCTGCAGAGATCGCATTTAATTCGGAGCGCACTGCTCCTTCATTACATGCGATCTCATGTGCGGTGCGAATTTCAGCCATACACTTTGTATGGCTGAATTCGCACTGCATCCGCACCAAAGACGCACAGGAGGCATTTTTTGAGCCGCATCAAAATCAAATCGCACAGTGGTTCACACTTGTGCGATGCGATTCTGTGCGTACTTGCAGATCGCACTGCGATATGCAATCAAACTGGGGGTGTCGTTAACGTTTAATTGACACCCCCTGCGTATCGCATATGGCAGTGGGAACTGCTAGATGCGTGGATGCGATGCGGTAACACGCTGCATATTCGCAGCATTCCCGCATCGCACAAGTGTGAACCGAGCCTAAGACTGAAATCCAGTCATTTTTCATCTCTCTGGTCATTTCTTTGTAAAAGGAAGCAAACACAGGTAAAATGGTCCCAAAATTAAATTTTGCATATTTTGGGGGTTTTGCCCTTAAAATGTTCACATCTTTGGCCAAAGGCTTAGGGAGGCAGAAAATGTGTCAAAACGGGATCAAAAGTCCCCAAAACGGATACAACAACACTTTAAAGCCCAAAATGTCAAGGAGAAAAGTGTTTTAATGTCACTTCCGGTTTTAAGGAGGTCACTTCCGGTTTGCCACTTCCGGTTTCAGACAATGCCAGTTTCCCAGGTAATTTCAAAGCTTTTTAAGTGCCCGTTCACACTCGTGCGGCTGCAGAGATCGCATTTAATTCGGAGCGCACTGCTCCTTCATTACATGCGATCTCATGTGCGGTGCGAATTTCAGCCATACACTTTGTATGGCTGAATTCGCACTGCATCCGCACCAAAGACGCACAGGAGGCATTTTTTGAGCCGCATCAAAATCAAATCGCACAGTGGTTCACACTTGTGCGATGCGATTCTGTGCGTACTTGCAGATCGCACTGCGATATGCAATCAAACTGGGGGTGTCATTAACGTTTAATTGACACCCCCTGCGTATCGCATATGGCAGTGGGAACTGCTAGATGCGTGGATGCGATGCGGTAACACGCTGCATATTCGCAGCGTTCCCGCATCGCACAAGTGTGAACCGAGCCTAAGACTGAAATCCAGTCATTTTTCATCTCTCTGGTCATTTCTTTGTAAAAGGAAGCAAACACAGGTAAAATGGTCCCAAAATTAAATTTTGCATATTTTGGGGGTTTTGCCCTTAAAATGTTCACATCTTTGGCCAAAGGCTTAGGGAGGCAGAAAATGTGTCAAAACGGGATCAAAAGTCCCCAAAACGGATACAACAACACTTTAAAGCCCAAAATGTCAAGGAGAAAAGTGTTTTAATGTCACTTCCGGTTTTAAGGAGGTCACTTCCGGTTTGCCACTTCCGGTTTCAGACAATGCCAGTTTCCCAGGTAATTTCAAAGCTTTTTAAGTGCCCTTTCGCACTCGTGCGGCTGCGGAGATCGCATTTAATTCGGAGCGCACTGCTCCTTCATTACATGCGATCTCATGTGCGGTGCGAATTTCAGCCATACACTTTGTATGGCTGAATTCGCACTGCATCCGCACCAAAGACGCACAGGAGGCATTTTTTGAGCCGCATCAAAATCAAATCGCACCGTGGTTCACACTTGTGCGATGCGATTCTGTGCGTACTTGCAGATCGCACTGCGATATGCAATCAAACTGGGGGTGTCATTAACGTTTAATTGACACCCCCTGCGTATCGCATATGGCAGTGGGAACTGCTAGATGCGTGGATGCGATGCGGTAACACGCTGCATATTCGCAGCGTTCCCGCATCGCACAAGTGTGAACCGAGCCTAAGACTGAAATCCAGTCATTTTTCATCTCTCTGGTCATTTCTTTGTAAAAGGAAGCAAACACAGGTAAAATGGTTCCAAAATTTAATTTTGCATATTTTGGGAGTTTTGCCCTTAAAATGTTCACATCTTTGGCCAAAGGCTTAGGGAGGCAGAAAATGTGTCAAAACGGGATCAAAAGTCCCCAAAACGGATACAACAACACTTTAAAGCCCAAAATGTCAAGGAGAAAAGTGTTTTAATGTCACTTCCGGTTTTAAGGAGGTCACTTCCGGTTTGCCACTTCCGGTTTCAGACAATGCCAGTTTCCCAGGTAATTTCAAAGCTTTTTAAGTGCCCTTTCGCACTCGTGCGGCTGCGGAGATCGCATTTAATTCGGAGCGCACTGCTCCTTCATTACATGCGATCTCATGTGCGGTGCGAATTTCAGCCATACACTTTGTATGGCTGAATTCGCACTGCATCCGCACCAAAGACGCACAGGAGGCATTTTTTGAGCCGCATCAAAATCAAATCGCACAGTGGTTCACACTTGTGCGATGCGATTCTGTGCGTACTTGCAGATCGCACTGCGATATGCAATCAAACTGGGGGTGTCGTTAACGTTTAATTGACACCCCCTGCGTATCGCATATGGCAGTGGGAACTGCTAGATGCGTGGATGCGATGCGGTAACACGCTGCATATTCGCAGCATTCCCGCATCGCACAAGTGTGAACCGAGCCTAAGACTGAAATCCAGTCATTTTTCATCTCTCTGGTCATTTCTTTGTAAAAGGAAGCAAACACAGGTAAAATGGTCCCAAAATTAAATTTTGCATATTTTGGGGGTTTTGCCCTTAAAATGTTCACATCTTTGGCCAAAGGCTTAGGGAGGCAGAAAATGTGTCAAAACGGGATCAAAAGTCCCCAAAACGGATACAACAACACTTTAAAGCCCAAAATGTCAAGGAGAAAAGTGTTTTAATGTCACTTCCGGTTTTAAGGAGGTCACTTCCGGTTTGCCACTTCCGGTTTCAGACAATGCCAGTTTCCCAGGTAATTTCAAAGCTTTTTAAGTGCCCGTTCACACTCGTGCGGCTGCAGAGATCGCATTTAATTCGGAGCGCACTGCTCCTTCATTACATGCGATCTCATGTGCGGTGCGAATTTCAGCCATACACTTTGTATGGCTGAATTCGCACTGCATCCGCACCAAAGACGCACAGGAGGCATTTTTTGAGCCGCATCAAAATCAAATCGCACAGTGGTTCACACTTGTGCGATGCGATTCTGTGCGTACTTGCAGATCGCACTGCGATATGCAATCAAACTGGGGGTGTCGTTAACGTTTAATTGACACCCCCTGCGTATCGCATATGGCAGTGGGAACTGCTAGATGCGTGGATGCGATGCGGTAACACGCTGCATATTCGCAGCGTTCCCGCATCGCACAAGTGTGAACCGAGCCTAAGACTGAAATCCAGTCATTTTTCATCTCTCTGGTCATTTCTTTGTAAAAGGAAGCAAACACAGGTAAAATGGTCCCAAAATTAAATTTTGCATATTTTGGGGGTTTTGCCCTTAAAATGTTCACATCTTTGGCCAAAGGCTTAGGGAGGCAGAAAATGTGTCAAAACGGGATCAAAAGTCCCCAAAACGGATACAACAACACTTTAAAGCCCAAAATGTCAAGGAGAAAAGTGTTTTAATGTCACTTCCGGTTTTAAGGAGGTCACTTCCGGTTTGCCACTTCCGGTTTCAGACAATGCCAGTTTCCCAGGTAATTTCAAAGCTTTTTAAGTGCCCTTTCGCACTCGTGCGGCTGCGGAGATCGCATTTAATTCGGAGCGCACTGCTCCTTCATTACATGCGATCTCATGTGCGGTGCGAATTTCAGCCATACACTTTGTATGGCTGAATTCGCACTGCATCCGCACCAAAGACGCACAGGAGGCATTTTTTGAGCCGCATCAAAATCAAATCGCACAGTGGTTCACACTTGTGCGATGCGATTCTGTGCGTACTTGCAGATCGCACTGCGATATGCAATCAAACTGGGGGTGTCGTTAACGTTTAATTGACACCCCCTGCGTATCGCATATGGCAGTGGGAACTGCTAGATGCGTGGATGCGATGCGGTAACACGCTGCATATTCGCAGCATTCCCGCATCGCACAAGTGTGAACCGAGCCTAAGACTGAAATCCAGTCATTTTTCATCTCTCTGGTCATTTCTTTGTAAAAGGAAGCAAACACAGGTAAAATGGTCCCAAAATTAAATTTTGCATATTTTGGGGGTTTTGCCCTTAAAATGTTCACATCTTTGGCCAAAGGCTTAGGGAGGCAGAAAATGTGTCAAAACGGGATCAAAAGTCCCCAAAACGGATACAACAACACTTTAAAGCCCAAAATGTCAAGGAGAAAAGTGTTTTAATGTCACTTCCGGTTTTAAGGAGGTCACTTCCGGTTTGCCACTTCCGGTTTCAGACAATGCCAGTTTCCCAGGTAATTTCAAAGCTTTTTAAGTGCCCTTTCGCACTCGTGCGGCTGCGGAGATCGCATTTAATTCGGAGCGCACTGCTCCTTCATTACATGCGATCTCATGTGCGGTGCGAATTTCAGCCATACACTTTGTATGGCTGAATTCGCACTGCATCCGCACCAAAGACGCACAGGAGGCATTTTTTGAGCCGCATCAAAATCAAATCGCACAGTGGTTCACACTTGTGCGATGCGATTCTGTGCGTACTTGCAGATCGCACTGCAATATGCAATCAAACTGGGGGTGTCGTTAACGTTTAATTGACACCCCCTGCGTATCGCATATGGCAGTGGGAACTGCTAGATGCGTGGATGCGATGCGGTAACACGCTGCATATTTGCAGCGTTCCCGCATCGCACAAGTGTGAACCGAGCCTAAGACTGAAATCCAGTCATTTTTCATCTCTCTGGTCATTTCTTTGTAAAAGGAAGCAAACACAGGTAAAATGGTCCCAAAATTAAATTTTGCATATTTTGGGGGTTTTGCCCTTAAAATGTTCACATCTTTGGCCAAAGGCTTAGGGAGGCAGAAAATGTGTCAAAACGGGATCAAAAGTCCCCAAAACGGATACAACAACACTTTAAAGCCCAAAATGTCAAGGAGAAAAGTGTTTTAATGTCACTTCCGGTTTTAAGGAGGTCACTTCCGGTTTGCCACTTCCGGTTTCAGACAATGCCAGTTTCCCAGGTAATTTCAAAGCTTTTTAAGTGCCCTTTCGCACTCGTGCGGCTGCGGAGATCGCATTTAATTCGGAGCGCACTGCTCCTTCATTACATGCGATCTCATGTGCGGTGCGAATTTCAGCCATACACTTTGTATGGCTGAATTCGCACTGCATCCGCACCAAAGACGCACAGGAGGCATTTTTTGAGCCGCATCAAAATCAAATCGCACAGTGGTTCACACTTGTGCGATGCGATTCTGTGCGTACTTGCAGATCGCACTGCGATATGCAATCAAACTGGGGGTGTCGTTAACGTTTAATTGACACCCCCTGCGTATCGCATATGGCAGTGGGAACTGCTAGATGCGTGGATGCGATGCGGTAACACGCTGCATATTCGCAGCATTCCCGCATCGCACAAGTGTGAACCGAGCCTAAGACTGAAATCCAGTCATTTTTCATCTCTCTGGTCATTTCTTTGTAAAAGGAAGCAAACACAGGTAAAATGGTCCCAAAATTAAATTTTGCATATTTTGGGGGTTTTGCCCTTAAAATGTTCACATCTTTGGCCAAAGGCTTAGGGAGGCAGAAAATGTGTCAAAACGGGATCAAAAGTCCCCAAAACGGATACAACAACACTTTAAAGCCCAAAATGTCAAGGAGAAAAGTGTTTTAATGTCACTTCCGGTTTTAAGGAGGTCACTTCCGGTTTGCCACTTCCGGTTTCAGACAATGCCAGTTTCCCAGGTAATTTCAAAGCTTTTTAAGTGCCCGTTCACACTCGTGCGGCTGCAGAGATCGCATTTAATTCGGAGCGCACTGCTCCTTCATTACATGCGATCTCATGTGCGGTGCGAATTTCAGCCATACACTTTGTATGGCTGAATTCGCACTGCATCCGCACCAAAGACGCACAGGAGGCATTTTTTGAGCCGCATCAAAATCAAATCGCACAGTGGTTCACACTTGTGCGATGCGATTCTGTGCGTACTTGCAGATCGCACTGCGATATGCAATCAAACTGGGGGTGTCGTTAACGTTTAATTGACACCCCCTGCGTATCGCATATGGCAGTGGGAACTGCTAGATGCGTGGATGCGATGCGGTAACACGCTGCATATTCGCAGCGTTCCCGCATCGCACAAGTGTGAACCGAGCCTAAGACTGAAATCCAGTCATTTTTCATCTCTCTGGTCATTTCTTTGTAAAAGGAAGCAAACACAGGTAAAATGGTCCCAAAATTAAATTTTGCATATTTTGGGGGTTTTGCCCTTAAAATGTTCACATCTTTGGCCAAAGGCTTAGGGAGGCAGAAAATGTGTCAAAACGGGATCAAAAGTCCCCAAAACGGATACAACAACACTTTAAAGCCCAAAATGTCAAGGAGAAAAGTGTTTTAATGTCACTTCCGGTTTTAAGGAGGTCACTTCCGGTTTGCCACTTCCGGTTTCAGACAATGCCAGTTTCCCAGGTAATTTCAAAGCTTTTTAAGTGCCCTTTCGCACTCGTGCGGCTGCGGAGATCGCATTTAATTCGGAGCGCACTGCTCCTTCATTACATGCGATCTCATGTGCGGTGCGAATTTCAGCCATACACTTTGTATGGCTGAATTCGCACTGCATCCGCACCAAAGACGCACAGGAGGCATTTTTTGAGCCGCATCAAAATCAAATCGCACAGTGGTTCACACTTGTGCGATGCGATTCTGTGCGTACTTGCAGATCGCACTGCGATATGCAATCAAACTGGGGGTGTCGTTAACGTTTAATTGACACCCCCTGCGTATCGCATATGGCAGTGGGAACTGCTAGATGCGTGGATGCGATGCGGTAACACGCTGCATATTCGCAGCATTCCCGCATTGCACAAGTGTGAACCGAGCCTAAGACTGAAATCCAGTCATTTTTCATCTCTCTGGTCATTTCTTTGTAAAAGGAAGCAAACACAGGTAAAATGGTCCCAAAATTAAATTTTGCATATTTTGGGGGTTTTGCCCTTAAAATGTTCACATCTTTGGCCAAAGGCTTAGGGAGGCAGAAAATGTGTCAAAACGGGATCAAAAGTCCCCAAAACGGATACAACAACACTTTAAAGCCCAAAATGTCAAGGAGAAAAGTGTTTTAATGTCACTTCCGGTTTTAAGGAGGTCACTTCCGGTTTGCCACTTCCGGTTTCAGACAATGCCAGTTTCCCAGGTAATTTCAAAGCTTTTTAAGTGCCCGTTCACACTCGTGCGGCTGCAGAGATCGCATTTAATTCGGAGCGCACTGCTCCTTCATTACATGCGATCTCATGTGCGGTGCGAATTTCAGCCATACACTTTGTATGGCTGAATTCGCACTGCATCCGCACCAAAGACGCACAGGAGGCATTTTTTGAGCCGCATCAAAATCAAATCGCACAGTGGTTCACACTTGTGCGATGCGATTCTGTGCGTACTTGCAGATCGCACTGCGATATGCAATCAAACTGGGGGTGTCATTAACGTTTAATTGACACCCCCTGCGTATCGCATATGGCAGTGGGAACTGCTAGATGCGTGGATGCGATGCGGTAACACGCTGCATATTCGCAGCGTTCCCGCATCGCACAAGTGTGAACCGAGCCTAAGACTGAAATCCAGTCATTTTTCATCTCTCTGGTCATTTCTTTGTAAAAGGAAGCAAACACAGGTAAAATGGTCCCAAAATTAAATTTTGCATATTTTGGGGGTTTTGCCCTTAAAATGTTCACATCTTTGGCCAAAGGCTTAGGGAGGCAGAAAATGTGTCAAAACGGGATCAAAAGTCCCCAAAACGGATACAACAACACTTTAAAGCCCAAAATGTCAAGGAGAAAAGTGTTTTAATGTCACTTCCGGTTTTAAGGAGGTCACTTCCGGTTTGCCACTTCCGGTTTCAGACAATGCCAGTTTCCCAGGTAATTTCAAAGCTTTTTAAGTGCCCTTTCGCACTCGTGCGGCTGCGGAGATCGCATTTAATTCGGAGCGCACTGCTCCTTCATTACATGCGATCTCATGTGCGGTGCGAATTTCAGCCATACACTTTGTATGGCTGAATTCGCACTGCATCCGCACCAAAGACGCACAGGAGGCATTTTTTGAGCCGCATCAAAATCAAATCGCACCGTGGTTCACACTTGTGCGATGCGATTCTGTGCGTACTTGCAGATCGCACTGCGATATGCAATCAAACTGGGGGTGTCATTAACGTTTAATTGACACCCCCTGCGTATCGCATATGGCAGTGGGAACTGCTAGATGCGTGGATGCGATGCGGTAACACGCTGCATATTCGCAGCGTTCCCGCATCGCACAAGTGTGAACCGAGCCTAAGACTGAAATCCAGTCATTTTTCATCTCTCTGGTCATTTCTTTGTAAAAGGAAGCAAACACAGGTAAAATGGTTCCAAAATTTAATTTTGCATATTTTGGGAGTTTTGCCCTTAAAATGTTCACATCTTTGGCCAAAGGCTTAGGGAGGCAGAAAATGTGTCAAAACGGGATCAAAAGTCCCCAAAACGGATACAACAACACTTTAAAGCCCAAAATGTCAAGGAGAAAAGTGTTTTAATGTCACTTCCGGTTTTAAGGAGGTCACTTCCGGTTTGCCACTTCCGGTTTCAGACAATGCCAGTTTCCCAGGTAATTTCAAAGCTTTTTAAGTGCCCTTTCGCACTCGTGCGGCTGCGGAGATCGCATTTAATTCGGAGCGCACTGCTCCTTCATTACATGCGATCTCATGTGCGGTGCGAATTTCAGCCATACACTTTGTATGGCTGAATTCGCACTGCATCCGCACCAAAGACGCACAGGAGGCATTTTTTGAGCCGCATCAAAATCAAATCGCACAGTGGTTCACACTTGTGCGATGCGATTCTGTGCGTACTTGCAGATCGCACTGCGATATGCAATCAAACTGGGGGTGTCGTTAACGTTTAATTGACACCCCCTGCGTATCGCATATGGCAGTGGGAACTGCTAGATGCGTGGATGCGATGCGGTAACACGCTGCATATTCGCAGCATTCCCGCATCGCACAAGTGTGAACCGAGCCTAAGACTGAAATCCAGTCATTTTTCATCTCTCTGGTCATTTCTTTGTAAAAGGAAGCAAACACAGGTAAAATGGTCCCAAAATTAAATTTTGCATATTTTGGGGGTTTTGCCCTTAAAATGTTCACATCTTTGGCCAAAGGCTTAGGGAGGCAGAAAATGTGTCAAAACGGGATCAAAAGTCCCCAAAACGGATACAACAACACTTTAAAGCCCAAAATGTCAAGGAGAAAAGTGTTTTAATGTCACTTCCGGTTTTAAGGAGGTCACTTCCGGTTTGCCACTTCCGGTTTCAGACAATGCCAGTTTCCCAGGTAATTTCAAAGCTTTTTAAGTGCCCGTTCACACTCGTGCGGCTGCAGAGATCGCATTTAATTCGGAGCGCACTGCTCCTTCATTACATGCGATCTCATGTGCGGTGCGAATTTCAGCCATACACTTTGTATGGCTGAATTCGCACTGCATCCGCACCAAAGACGCACAGGAGGCATTTTTTGAGCCGCATCAAAATCAAATCGCACAGTGGTTCACACTTGTGCGATGCGATTCTGTGCGTACTTGCAGATCGCACTGCGATATGCAATCAAACTGGGGGTGTCGTTAACGTTTAATTGACACCCCCTGCGTATCGCATATGGCAGTGGGAACTGCTAGATGCGTGGATGCGATGCGGTAACACGCTGCATATTCGCAGCATTCCCGCATCGCACAAGTGTGAACCGAGCCTAAGACTGAAATCCAGTCATTTTTCATCTCTCTGGTCATTTCTTTGTAAAAGGAAGCAAACACAGGTAAAATGGTCCCAAAATTAAATTTTGCATATTTTGGGGGTTTTGCCCTTAAAATGTTCACATCTTTGGCCAAAGGCTTAGGGAGGCAGAAAATGTGTCAAAACGGGATCAAAAGTCCCCAAAACGGATACAACAACACTTTAAAGCCCAAAATGTCAAGGAGAAAAGTGTTTTAATGTCACTTCCGGTTTTAAGGAGGTCACTTCCGGTTTGCCACTTCCGGTTTCAGACAATGCCAGTTTCCCAGGTAATTTCAAAGCTTTTTAAGTGCCCGTTCACACTCGTGCGGCTGCAGAGATCGCATTTAATTCGGAGCGCACTGCTCCTTCATTACATGCGATCTCATGTGCGGTGCGAATTTCAGCCATACACTTTGTATGGCTGAATTCGCACTGCATCCGCACCAAAGACGCACAGGAGGCATTTTTTGAGCCGCATCAAAATCAAATCGCACAGTGGTTCACACTTGTGCGATGCGATTCTGTGCGTACTTGCAGATCGCACTGCGATATGCAATCAAACTGGGGGTGTCGTTAACGTTTAATTGACACCCCCTGCGTATCGCATATGGCAGTGGGAACTGCTAGATGCGTGGATGCGATGCGGTAACACGCTGCATATTCGCAGCGTTCCCGCATCGCACAAGTGTGAACCGAGCCTAAGACTGAAATCCAGTCATTTTTCATCTCTCTGGTCATTTCTTTGTAAAAGGAAGCAAACACAGGTAAAATGGTCCCAAAATTAAATTTTGCATATTTTGGGGGTTTTGCCCTTAAAATGTTCACATCTTTGGCCAAAGGCTTAGGGAGGCAGAAAATGTGTCAAAACGGGATCAAAAGTCCCCAAAACGGATACAACAACACTTTAAAGCCCAAAATGTCAAGGAGAAAAGTGTTTTAATGTCACTTCCGGTTTTAAGGAGGTCACTTCCGGTTTGCCACTTCCGGTTTCAGACAATGCCAGTTTCCCAGGTAATTTCAAAGCTTTTTAAGTGCCCGTTCACACTCGTGCGGCTGCGGAGATCGCATTTAATTTGGAGCGCACTGCTCCTTCATTACATGCGATCTCATGTGCGGTGCGAATTTCAGCCATACACTTTGTATGGCTGAATTCGCACTGCATCCGCACCAAAGACGCACAGGAGGCATTTTTTGAGCCGCATCAAAATCAAATCGCACAGTGGTTCACACTTGTGCGATGCGATTCTGTGCGTACTTGCAGATCGCACTGCGATATGCAATCAAACTGGGGGTGTCGTTAACTTTTAATTGACACCCCCTGCGTATCGCATATGGCAGTGGGAACTGCTAGATGCGTGGATGAGATGCGGTAACACGCTGCATATTCGCAGCGTTCCCGCATCGCACAAGTGTGAACCGAGCCTAAGACTGAAATCCAGTCATTTTTCATCTCTCTGGTCATTTCTTTGTAAAAGGAAGCAAACACAGGTAAAATGGTCCCAAAATTAAATTTTGCATATTTTGGGGGTTTTGCCCTTAAAATGTTCACATCTTTGGCCAAAGGCTTAGGGAGGCAGAAAATGTGTCAAAACGGGATCAAAAGTCCCCAAAACGGATACAGCAACACTTTAAAGCCCAAAATGTCAAGGAGAAAAGTGTTTTAATGTCACTTCCGGTTTTAAGGAGGTCACTTCCGGTTTGCCACTTCCGGTTTCAGACAATGCCAGTTTCCCAGGTAATTTCAAAGCTTTTTAAGTGCCCGTTCACACTCGTGCGGCTGCAGAGATCGCATTTAATTCGGAGCGCACTGCTCCTTCATTACATGCGATCTCATGTGCGGTGCGAATTTCAGCCATACACTTTGTATGGCTGAATTCGCACTGCATCCGCACCAAAGACGCACAGGAGGCATTTTTTGAGCCGCATCAAAATCAAATCGCACAGTGGTTCACACTTGTGCGATGCGATTCTGTGCGTACTTGCAGATCGCACTGCGATATGCAATCAAACTGGGGGTGTCGTTAACGTTTAATTGACACCCCCTGCGTATCGCATATGGCAGTGGGAACTGCTAGATGCGTGGATGCGATGCGGTAACACGCTGCATATTCGCAGCATTCCCGCATCGCACAAGTGTGAACCGAGCCTAAGACTGAAATCCAGTCATTTTTCATCTCTCTGGTCATTTCTTTGTAAAAGGAAGCAAACACAGGTAAAATGGTCCCAAAATTAAATTTTGCATATTTTGGGGGTTTTGCCCTTAAAATGTTCACATCTTTGGCCAAAGGCTTAGGGAGGCAGAAAATGTGTCAAAACGGGATCAAAAGTCCCCAAAACGGATACAACAACACTTTAAAGCCCAAAATGTCAAGGAGAAAAGTGTTTTAATGTCACTTCCGGTTTTAAGGAGGTCACTTCCGGTTTGCCACTTCCGGTTTCAGACAATGCCAGTTTCCCAGGTAATTTCAAAGCTTTTTAAGTGCCCGTTCACACTCGTGCGGCTGCAGAGATCGCATTTAATTCGGAGCGCACTGCTCCTTCATTACATGCGATCTCATGTGCGGTGCGAATTTCAGCCATACACTTTGTATGGCTGAATTCGCACTGCATCCGCACCAAAGACGCACAGGAGGCATTTTTTGAGCCGCATCAAAATCAAATCGCACAGTGGTTCACACTTGTGCGATGCGATTCTGTGCGTACTTGCAGATCGCACTGCGATATGCAATCAAACTGGGGGTGTCGTTAACGTTTAATTGACACCCCCTGCGTATCGCATATGGCAGTGGGAACTGCTAGATGCGTGGATGCGATGCGGTAACACGCTGCATATTCGCAGCGTTCCCGCATCGCACAAGTGTGAACCGAGCCTAAGACTGAAATCCAGTCATTTTTCATCTCTCTGGTCATTTCTTTGTAAAAGGAAGCAAACACAGGTAAAATGGTCCCAAAATTAAATTTTGCATATTTTGGGGGTTTTGCCCTTAAAATGTTCACATCTTTGGCCAAAGGCTTAGGGAGGCAGAAAATGTGTCAAAACGGGATCAAAAGTACCCAAAACGGATACAACAACACTTTAAAGCCCAAAATGTCAAGGAGAAAAGTGTTTTAATGTCACTTCCGGTTTTAAGGAGGTCACTTCCGGTTTGCCACTTCCGGTTTCAGACAATGCCAGTTTCCCAGGTAATTTCAAAGCTTTTTAAGTGCCCTTTCGCACTCGTGCGGCTGCGGAGATCGCATTTAATTCGGAGCGCACTGCTCCTTCATTACATGCGATCTCATGTGCGGTGCGAATTTCAGCCATACACTTTGTATGGCTGAATTCGCACTGCATCCGCACCAAAGACGCACAGGAGGCATTTTTTGAGCCGCATCAAAATCAAATCGCACAGTGGTTCACACTTGTGCGATGCGATTCTGTGCGTACTTGCAGATCGCACTGCGATATGCAATCAAACTGGGGGTGTCGTTAACGTTTAATTGACACCCCCTGCGTATCGCATATGGCAGTGGGAACTGCTAGATGCGTGGATGCGATGCGGTAACACGCTGCATATTCGCAGCATTCCCGCATCGCACAAGTGTGAACCGAGCCTAAGACTGAAATCCAGTCATTTTTCATCTCTCTGGTCATTTCTTTGTAAAAGGAAGCAAACACAGGTAAAATGGTCCCAAAATTAAATTTTGCATATTTTGGGGGTTTTGCCCTTAAAATGTTCACATCTTTGGCCAAAGGCTTAGGGAGGCAGAAAATGTGTCAAAACGGGATCAAAAGTCCCCAAAACGGATACAACAACACTTTAAAGCCCAAAATGTCAAGGAGAAAAGTGTTTTAATGTCACTTCCGGTTTTAAGGAGGTCACTTCCGGTTTGCCACTTCCGGTTTCAGACAATGCCAGTTTCCCAGGTAATTTCAAAGCTTTTTAAGTGCCCGTTCACACTCGTGCGGCTGCAGAGATCGCATTTAATTCGGAGCGCACTGCTCCTTCATTACATGCGATCTCATGTGCGGTGCGAATTTCAGCCATACACTTTGTATGGCTGAATTCGCACTGCATCCGCACCAAAGACGCACAGGAGGGATTTTTTGAGCCGCATCAAAATCAAATCGCACAGTGGTTCACACTTGTGCGATGCGATTCTGTGCGTACTTGCAGATCGCACTGCGATATGCAATCAAACTGGGGGTGTCGTTAACGTTTAATTGACACCCCCTGCGTATCGCATATGGCAGTGGGAACTGCTAGATGCGTGGATGCGATGCGGTAACACACTGCATATTCGCAGCGTTCCCGCATCGCACAAGTGTGAACCGAGCCTAAGACTGAAATCCAGTCATTTTTCATCTCTCTGGTCATTTCTTTGTAAAAGGAAGCAAACACAGGTAAAATGGTCCCAAAATTAAATTTTGCATATTTTGGGGGTTTTGCCCTTAAAATGTTCACATCTTTGGCCAAAGGCTTAGGGAGGCAGAAAATGTGTCAAAACGGGATCAAAAGTCCCCAAAACGGATACAACAACACTTTAAAGCCCAAAATGTCAAGGAGAAAAGTGTTTTAATGTCACTTCCGGTTTTAAGGAGGTCACTTCCGGTTTGCCACTTCCGGTTTCAGACAATGCCAGTTTCCCAGGTAATTTCAAAGCTTTTTAAGTGCCCGTTCACACTCGTGCGGCTGCAGAGATCGCATTTAATTCGGAGCGCACTGCTCCTTCATTACATGCGATCTCATGTGCGGTGCGAATTTCAGCCATACACTTTGTATGGCTGAATTCGCACTGCATCCGCACCAAAGACGCACAGGAGGCATTTTTTGAGCCGCATCAAAATCAAATCGCACAGTGGTTCACACTTGTGCGATGCGATTCTGTGCGTACTTGCAGATCGCACTGCGATATGCAATCAAACTGGGGGTGTCGTTAACGTTTAATTGACACCCCCTGCGTATCGCATATGGCAGTGGGAACTGCTAGATGCGTGGATGCGATGCGGTAACACGCTGCATATTCGCAGCATTCCCGCATCGCACAAGTGTGAACCGAGCCTAAGACTGAAATCCAGTCATTTTTCATCTCTCTGGTCATTTCTTTGTAAAAGGAAGCAAACACAGGTAAAATGGTCCCAAAATTAAATTTTGCATATTTTGGGGGTTTTGCCCTTAAAATGTTCACATCTTTGGCCAAAGGCTTAGGGAGGCAGAAAATGTGTCAAAACGGGATCAAAAGTCCCCAAAACGGATACAACAACACTTTAAAGCCCAAAATGTCAAGGAGAAAAGTGTTTTAATGTCACTTCCGGTTTTAAGGAGGTCACTTCCGGTTTGCCACTTCCGGTTTCAGACAATGCCAGTTTCCCAGGTAATTTCAAAGCTTTTTAAGTGCCCGTTCACACTCGTGCGGCTGCAGAGATCGCATTTAATTCGGAGCGCACTGCTCCTTCATTACATGCGATCTCATGTGCGGTGCGAATTTCAGCCATACACTTTGTATGGCTGAATTCGCACTGCATCCGCACCAAAGACGCACAGGAGGCATTTTTTGAGCCGCATCAAAATCAAATCGCACAGTGGTTCACACTTGTGCGATGCGATTCTGTGCGTACTTGCAGATCGCACTGCGATATGCAATCAAACTGGGGGTGTCGTTAACGTTTAATTGACACCCCCTGCGTATCGCATATGGCAGTGGGAACTGCTAGATGCGTGGATGCGATGCGGTAACACGCTGCATATTCGCAGCGTTCCCGCATCGCACAAGTGTGAACCGAGCCTAAGACTGAAATCCAGTCATTTTTCATCTCTCTGGTCATTTCTTTGTAAAAGGAAGCAAACACAGGTAAAATGGTCCCAAAATTAAATTTTGCATATTTTGGGGGTTTTGCCCTTAAAATGTTCACATCTTTGGCCAAAGGCTTAGGGAGGCAGAAAATGTGTCAAAACGGGATCAAAAGTCCCCAAAACGGATACAACAACACTTTAAAGCCCAAAATGTCAAGGAGAAAAGTGTTTTAATGTCACTTCCGGTTTTAAGGAGGTCACTTCCGGTTTGCCACTTCCGGTTTCAGACAATGCCAGTTTCCCAGGTAATTTCAAAGCTTTTTAAGTGCCCGTTCACACTCGTGCGGCTGCGGAGATCGCATTTAATTTGGAGCGCACTGCTCCTTCATTACATGCGATCTCATGTGCGGTGCGAATTTCAGCCATACACTTTGTATGGCTGAATTCGCACTGCATCCGCACCAAAGACGCACAGGAGGCATTTTTTGAGCCGCATCAAAATCAAATCGCACAGTGGTTCACACTTGTGCGATGCGATTCTGTGCGTACTTGCAGATCGCACTGCGATATGCAATCAAACTGGGGGTGTCGTTAACGTTTAATTGACACCCCCTGCGTATCGCATATGGCAGTGGGAACTGCTAGATGCGTGGATGCGATGCGGTAACACGCTGCATATTCGCAGCGTTCCCGCATCGCACAAGTGTGAACCGAGCCTAAGACTGAAATCCAGTCATTTTTCATCTCTCTGGTCATTTCTTTGTAAAAGGAAGCAAACACAGGTAAAATGGTCCCAAAATTAAATTTTGCATATTTTGGGGGTTTTGCCCTTAAAATGTTCACATCTTTGGCCAAAGGCTTAGGGAGGCAGAAAATGTGTCAAAACGGGATCAAAAGTCCCCAAAACGGATACAACAACACTTTAAAGCCCAAAATGTCAAGGAGAAAAGTGTTTTAATGTCACTTCCGGTTTTAAGGAGGTCACTTCCGGTTTGCCACTTCCGGTTTCAGACAATGCCAGTTTCCCAGGTAATTTCAAAGCTTTTTAAGTGCCCGTTCACACTCGTGCGGCTGCAGAGATCGCATTTAATTCGGAGCGCACTGCTCCTTCATTACATGCGATCTCATGTGCGGTGCGAATTTCAGCCATACACTTTGTATGGCTGAATTCGCACTGCATCCGCACCAAAGACGCACAGGAGGCATTTTTTGAGCCGCATCAAAATCAAATCGCACAGTGGTTCACACTTGTGCGATGCGATTCTGTGCGTACTTGCAGATCGCACTGCGATATGCAATCAAACTGGGGGTGTCGTTAACGTTTAATTGACACCCCCTGCGTATCGCATATGGCAGTGGGAACTGCTAGATGCGTGGATGCGATGCGGTAACACGCTGCATATTCGCAGCGTTCCCGCATCGCACAAGTGTGAACCGAGCCTAAGACTGAAATCCAGTCATTTTTCATCTCTCTGGTCATTTCTTTGTAAAAGGAAGCAAACACAGGTAAAATGGTCCCAAAATTAAATTTTGCATATTTTGGGGGTTTTGCCCTTAAAATGTTCACATCTTTGGCCAAAGGCTTAGGGAGGCAGAAAATGTGTCAAAACGGGATCAAAAGTCCCCAAAACGGATACAACAACACTTTAAAGCCCAAAATGTCAAGGAGAAAAGTGTTTTAATGTCACTTCCGGTTTTAAGGAGGTCACTTCCGGTTTGCCACTTCCGGTTTCAGACAATGCCAGTTTCCCAGGTAATTTCAAAGCTTTTTAAGTGCCCTTTCGCACTCGTGCGGCTGCGGAGATCGCATTTAATTCGGAGCGCACTGCTCCTTCATTACATGCGATCTCATGTGCGGTGCGAATTTCAGCCATACACTTTGTATGGCTGAATTCGCACTGCATCCGCACCAAAGACGCACAGGAGGCATTTTTTGAGCCGCATCAAAATCAAATCGCACAGTGGTTCACACTTGTGCGATGCGATTCTGTGCGTACTTGCAGATCGCACTGCGATATGCAATCAAACTGGGGGTGTCGTTAACGTTTAATTGACACCCCCTGCGTATCGCATATGGCAGTGGGAACTGCTAGATGCGTGGATGCGATGCGGTAACACGCTGCATATTCGCAGCGTTCCCGCATCGCACAAGTGTGAACCGAGCCTAAGACTGAAATCCAGTCATTTTTCATCTCTCTGGTCATTTCTTTGTAAAAGGAAGCAAACACAGGTAAAATGGTCCCAAAATTAAATTTTGCATATTTTGGGGGTTTTGCCCTTAAAATGTTCACATCTTTGGCCAAAGGCTTAGGGAGGCAGAAAATGTGTCAAAACGGGATCAAAAGTCCCCAAAACGGATACAACAACACTTTAAAGCCCAAAATGTCAAGGAGAAAAGTGTTTTAATGTCACTTCCGGTTTTAAGGAGGTCACTTCCGGTTTGCCACTTCCGGTTTCAGACAATGCCAGTTTCCCAGGTAATTTCAAAGCTTTTTAAGTGCCCGTTCACACTCGTGCGGCTGCAGAGATCGCATTTAATTCGGAGCGCACTGCTCCTTCATTACATGCGATCTCATGTGCGGTGCGAATTTCAGCCATACACTTTGTATGGCTGAATTCGCACTGCATCCGCACCAAAGACGCACAGGAGGCATTTTTTGAGCCGCATCAAAATCAAATCGCACAGTGGTTCACACTTGTGCGATGCGATTCTGTGCGTACTTGCAGATCGCACTGCGATATGCAATCAAACTGGGGGTGTCATTAACGTTTAATTGACACCCCCTGCGTATCGCATATGGCAGTGGGAACTGCTAGATGCGTGGATGCGATGCGGTAACACGCTGCATATTCGCAGCGTTCCCGCATCGCACAAGTGTGAACCGAGCCTAAGACTGAAATCCAGTCATTTTTCATCTCTCTGGTCATTTCTTTGTAAAAGGAAGCAAACACAGGTAAAATGGTCCCAAAATTAAATTTTGCATATTTTGGGGGTTTTGCCCTTAAAATGTTCACATCTTTGGCCAAAGGCTTAGGGAGGCAGAAAATGTGTCAAAACGGGATCAAAAGTCCCCAAAACGGATACAACAACACTTTAAAGCCCAAAATGTCAAGGAGAAAAGTGTTTTAATGTCACTTCCGGTTTTAAGGAGGTCACTTCCGGTTTGCCACTTCCGGTTTCAGACAATGCCAGTTTCCCAGGTAATTTCAAAGCTTTTTAAGTGCCCTTTCGCACTCGTGCGGCTGCGGAGATCGCATTTAATTCGGAGCGCACTGCTCCTTCATTACATGCGATCTCATGTGCGGTGCGAATTTCAGCCATACACTTTGTATGGCTGAATTCGCACTGCATCCGCACCAAAGACGCACAGGAGGCATTTTTTGAGCCGCATCAAAATCAAATCGCACCGTGGTTCACACTTGTGCGATGCGATTCTGTGCGTACTTGCAGATCGCACTGCGATATGCAATCAAACTGGGGGTGTCATTAACGTTTAATTGACACCCCCTGCGTATCGCATATGGCAGTGGGAACTGCTAGATGCGTGGATGCGATGCGGTAACACGCTGCATATTCGCAGCGTTCCCGCATCGCACAAGTGTGAACCGAGCCTAAGACTGAAATCCAGTCATTTTTCATCTCTCTGGTCATTTCTTTGTAAAAGGAAGCAAACACAGGTAAAATGGTTCCAAAATTTAATTTTGCATATTTTGGGAGTTTTGCCCTTAAAATGTTCACATCTTTGGCCAAAGGCTTAGGGAGGCAGAAAATGTGTCAAAACGGGATCAAAAGTCCCCAAAACGGATACAACAACACTTTAAAGCCCAAAATGTCAAGGAGAAAAGTGTTTTAATGTCACTTCCGGTTTTAAGGAGGTCACTTCCGGTTTGCCACTTCCGGTTTCAGACAATGCCAGTTTCCCAGGTAATTTCAAAGCTTTTTAAGTGCCCTTTCGCACTCGTGCGGCTGCGGAGATCGCATTTAATTCGGAGCGCACTGCTCCTTCATTACATGCGATCTCATGTGCGGTGCGAATTTCAGCCATACACTTTGTATGGCTGAATTCGCACTGCATCCGCACCAAAGACGCACAGGAGGCATTTTTTGAGCCGCATCAAAATCAAATCGCACAGTGGTTCACACTTGTGCGATGCGATTCTGTGCGTACTTGCAGATCGCACTGCGATATGCAATCAAACTGGGGGTGTCGTTAACGTTTAATTGACACCCCCTGCGTATCGCATATGGCAGTGGGAACTGCTAGATGCGTGGATGCGATGCGGTAACACGCTGCATATTCGCAGCATTCCCGCATCGCACAAGTGTGAACCGAGCCTAAGACTGAAATCCAGTCATTTTTCATCTCTCTGGTCATTTCTTTGTAAAAGGAAGCAAACACAGGTAAAATGGTCCCAAAATTAAATTTTGCATATTTTGGGGGTTTTGCCCTTAAAATGTTCACATCTTTGGCCAAAGGCTTAGGGAGGCAGAAAATGTGTCAAAACGGGATCAAAAGTCCCCAAAACGGATACAACAACACTTTAAAGCCCAAAATGTCAAGGAGAAAAGTGTTTTAATGTCACTTCCGGTTTTAAGGAGGTCACTTCCGGTTTGCCACTTCCGGTTTCAGACAATGCCAGTTTCCCAGGTAATTTCAAAGCTTTTTAAGTGCCCGTTCACACTCGTGCGGCTGCAGAGATCGCATTTAATTCGGAGCGCACTGCTCCTTCATTACATGCGATCTCATGTGCGGTGCGAATTTCAGCCATACACTTTGTATGGCTGAATTCGCACTGCATCCGCACCAAAGACGCACAGGAGGCATTTTTTGAGCCGCATCAAAATCAAATCGCACAGTGGTTCACACTTGTGCGATGCGATTCTGTGCGTACTTGCAGATCGCACTGCGATATGCAATCAAACTGGGGGTGTCGTTAACGTTTAATTGACACCCCCTGCGTATCGCATATGGCAGTGGGAACTGCTAGATGCGTGGATGCGATGCGGTAACACGCTGCATATTCGCAGCATTCCCGCATCGCACAAGTGTGAACCGAGCCTAAGACTGAAATCCAGTCATTTTTCATCTCTCTGGTCATTTCTTTGTAAAAGGAAGCAAACACAGGTAAAATGGTCCCAAAATTAAATTTTGCATATTTTGGGGGTTTTGCCCTTAAAATGTTCACATCTTTGGCCAAAGGCTTAGGGAGGCAGAAAATGTGTCAAAACGGGATCAAAAGTCCCCAAAACGGATACAACAACACTTTAAAGCCCAAAATGTCAAGGAGAAAAGTGTTTTAATGTCACTTCCGGTTTTAAGGAGGTCACTTCCGGTTTGCCACTTCCGGTTTCAGACAATGCCAGTTTCCCAGGTAATTTCAAAGCTTTTTAAGTGCCCGTTCACACTCGTGCGGCTGCAGAGATCGCATTTAATTCGGAGCGCACTGCTCCTTCATTACATGCGATCTCATGTGCGGTGCGAATTTCAGCCATACACTTTGTATGGCTGAATTCGCACTGCATCCGCACCAAAGACGCACAGGAGGCATTTTTTGAGCCGCATCAAAATCAAATCGCACAGTGGTTCACACTTGTGCGATGCGATTCTGTGCGTACTTGCAGATCGCACTGCGATATGCAATCAAACTGGGGGTGTCGTTAACGTTTAATTGACACCCCCTGCGTATCGCATATGGCAGTGGGAACTGCTAGATGCGTGGATGCGATGCGGTAACACGCTGCATATTCGCAGCGTTCCCGCATCGCACAAGTGTGAACCGAGCCTAAGACTGAAATCCAGTCATTTTTCATCTCTCTGGTCATTTCTTTGTAAAAGGAAGCAAACACAGGTAAAATGGTCCCAAAATTAAATTTTGCATATTTTGGGGGTTTTGCCCTTAAAATGTTCACATCTTTGGCCAAAGGCTTAGGGAGGCAGAAAATGTGTCAAAACGGGATCAAAAGTCCCCAAAACGGATACAACAACACTTTAAAGCCCAAAATGTCAAGGAGAAAAGTGTTTTAATGTCACTTCCGGTTTTAAGGAGGTCACTTCCGGTTTGCCACTTCCGGTTTCAGACAATGCCAGTTTCCCAGGTAATTTCAAAGCTTTTTAAGTGCCCGTTCACACTCGTGCGGCTGCGGAGATCGCATTTAATTTGGAGCGCACTGCTCCTTCATTACATGCGATCTCATGTGCGGTGCGAATTTCAGCCATACACTTTGTATGGCTGAATTCGCACTGCATCCGCACCAAAGACGCACAGGAGGCATTTTTTGAGCCGCATCAAAATCAAATCGCACAGTGGTTCACACTTGTGCGATGCGATTCTGTGCGTACTTGCAGATCGCACTGCGATATGCAATCAAACTGGGGGTGTCGTTAACTTTTAATTGACACCCCCTGCGTATCGCATATGGCAGTGGGAACTGCTAGATGCGTGGATGAGATGCGGTAACACGCTGCATATTCGCAGCGTTCCCGCATCGCACAAGTGTGAACCGAGCCTAAGACTGAAATCCAGTCATTTTTCATCTCTCTGGTCATTTCTTTGTAAAAGGAAGCAAACACAGGTAAAATGGTCCCAAAATTAAATTTTGCATATTTTGGGGGTTTTGCCCTTAAAATGTTCACATCTTTGGCCAAAGGCTTAGGGAGGCAGAAAATGTGTCAAAACGGGATCAAAAGTCCCCAAAACGGATACAGCAACACTTTAAAGCCCAAAATGTCAAGGAGAAAAGTGTTTTAATGTCACTTCCGGTTTTAAGGAGGTCACTTCCGGTTTGCCACTTCCGGTTTCAGACAATGCCAGTTTCCCAGGTAATTTCAAAGCTTTTTAAGTGCCCGTTCACACTCGTGCGGCTGCAGAGATCGCATTTAATTCGGAGCGCACTGCTCCTTCATTACATGCGATCTCATGTGCGGTGCGAATTTCAGCCATACACTTTGTATGGCTGAATTCGCACTGCATCCGCACCAAAGACGCACAGGAGGCATTTTTTGAGCCGCATCAAAATCAAATCGCACAGTGGTTCACACTTGTGCGATGCGATTCTGTGCGTACTTGCAGATCGCACTGCGATATGCAATCAAACTGGGGGTGTCGTTAACGTTTAATTGACACCCCCTGCGTATCGCATATGGCAGTGGGAACTGCTAGATGCGTGGATGCGATGCGGTAACACGCTGCATATTCGCAGCATTCCCGCATCGCACAAGTGTGAACCGAGCCTAAGACTGAAATCCAGTCATTTTTCATCTCTCTGGTCATTTCTTTGTAAAAGGAAGCAAACACAGGTAAAATGGTCCCAAAATTAAATTTTGCATATTTTGGGGGTTTTGCCCTTAAAATGTTCACATCTTTGGCCAAAGGCTTAGGGAGGCAGAAAATGTGTCAAAACGGGATCAAAAGTCCCCAAAACGGATACAACAACACTTTAAAGCCCAAAATGTCAAGGAGAAAAGTGTTTTAATGTCACTTCCGGTTTTAAGGAGGTCACTTCCGGTTTGCCACTTCCGGTTTCAGACAATGCCAGTTTCCCAGGTAATTTCAAAGCTTTTTAAGTGCCCGTTCACACTCGTGCGGCTGCAGAGATCGCATTTAATTCGGAGCGCACTGCTCCTTCATTACATGCGATCTCATGTGCGGTGCGAATTTCAGCCATACACTTTGTATGGCTGAATTCGCACTGCATCCGCACCAAAGACGCACAGGAGGCATTTTTTGAGCCGCATCAAAATCAAATCGCACAGTGGTTCACACTTGTGCGATGCGATTCTGTGCGTACTTGCAGATCGCACTGCGATATGCAATCAAACTGGGGGTGTCGTTAACGTTTAATTGACACCCCCTGCGTATCGCATATGGCAGTGGGAACTGCTAGATGCGTGGATGCGATGCGGTAACACGCTGCATATTCGCAGCGTTCCCGCATCGCACAAGTGTGAACCGAGCCTAAGACTGAAATCCAGTCATTTTTCATCTCTCTGGTCATTTCTTTGTAAAAGGAAGCAAACACAGGTAAAATGGTCCCAAAATTAAATTTTGCATATTTTGGGGGTTTTGCCCTTAAAATGTTCACATCTTTGGCCAAAGGCTTAGGGAGGCAGAAAATGTGTCAAAACGGGATCAAAAGTACCCAAAACGGATACAACAACACTTTAAAGCCCAAAATGTCAAGGAGAAAAGTGTTTTAATGTCACTTCCGGTTTTAAGGAGGTCACTTCCGGTTTGCCACTTCCGGTTTCAGACAATGCCAGTTTCCCAGGTAATTTCAAAGCTTTTTAAGTGCCCTTTCGCACTCGTGCGGCTGCGGAGATCGCATTTAATTCGGAGCGCACTGCTCCTTCATTACATGCGATCTCATGTGCGGTGCGAATTTCAGCCATACACTTTGTATGGCTGAATTCGCACTGCATCCGCACCAAAGACGCACAGGAGGCATTTTTTGAGCCGCATCAAAATCAAATCGCACAGTGGTTCACACTTGTGCGATGCGATTCTGTGCGTACTTGCAGATCGCACTGCGATATGCAATCAAACTGGGGGTGTCGTTAACGTTTAATTGACACCCCCTGCGTATCGCATATGGCAGTGGGAACTGCTAGATGCGTGGATGCGATGCGGTAACACGCTGCATATTCGCAGCATTCCCGCATCGCACAAGTGTGAACCGAGCCTAAGACTGAAATCCAGTCATTTTTCATCTCTCTGGTCATTTCTTTGTAAAAGGAAGCAAACACAGGTAAAATGGTCCCAAAATTAAATTTTGCATATTTTGGGGGTTTTGCCCTTAAAATGTTCACATCTTTGGCCAAAGGCTTAGGGAGGCAGAAAATGTGTCAAAACGGGATCAAAAGTCCCCAAAACGGATACAACAACACTTTAAAGCCCAAAATGTCAAGGAGAAAAGTGTTTTAATGTCACTTCCGGTTTTAAGGAGGTCACTTCCGGTTTGCCACTTCCGGTTTCAGACAATGCCAGTTTCCCAGGTAATTTCAAAGCTTTTTAAGTGCCCGTTCACACTCGTGCGGCTGCAGAGATCGCATTTAATTCGGAGCGCACTGCTCCTTCATTACATGCGATCTCATGTGCGGTGCGAATTTCAGCCATACACTTTGTATGGCTGAATTCGCACTGCATCCGCACCAAAGACGCACAGGAGGGATTTTTTGAGCCGCATCAAAATCAAATCGCACAGTGGTTCACACTTGTGCGATGCGATTCTGTGCGTACTTGCAGATCGCACTGCGATATGCAATCAAACTGGGGGTGTCGTTAACGTTTAATTGACACCCCCTGCGTATCGCATATGGCAGTGGGAACTGCTAGATGCGTGGATGCGATGCGGTAACACACTGCATATTCGCAGCGTTCCCGCATCGCACAAGTGTGAACCGAGCCTAAGACTGAAATCCAGTCATTTTTCATCTCTCTGGTCATTTCTTTGTAAAAGGAAGCAAACACAGGTAAAATGGTCCCAAAATTAAATTTTGCATATTTTGGGGGTTTTGCCCTTAAAATGTTCACATCTTTGGCCAAAGGCTTAGGGAGGCAGAAAATGTGTCAAAACGGGATCAAAAGTCCCCAAAACGGATACAACAACACTTTAAAGCCCAAAATGTCAAGGAGAAAAGTGTTTTAATGTCACTTCCGGTTTTAAGGAGGTCACTTCCGGTTTGCCACTTCCGGTTTCAGACAATGCCAGTTTCCCAGGTAATTTCAAAGCTTTTTAAGTGCCCGTTCACACTCGTGCGGCTGCAGAGATCGCATTTAATTCGGAGCGCACTGCTCCTTCATTACATGCGATCTCATGTGCGGTGCGAATTTCAGCCATACACTTTGTATGGCTGAATTCGCACTGCATCCGCACCAAAGACGCACAGGAGGCATTTTTTGAGCCGCATCAAAATCAAATCGCACAGTGGTTCACACTTGTGCGATGCGATTCTGTGCGTACTTGCAGATCGCACTGCGATATGCAATCAAACTGGGGGTGTCGTTAACGTTTAATTGACACCCCCTGCGTATCGCATATGGCAGTGGGAACTGCTAGATGCGTGGATGCGATGCGGTAACACGCTGCATATTCGCAGCATTCCCGCATCGCACAAGTGTGAACCGAGCCTAAGACTGAAATCCAGTCATTTTTCATCTCTCTGGTCATTTCTTTGTAAAAGGAAGCAAACACAGGTAAAATGGTCCCAAAATTAAATTTTGCATATTTTGGGGGTTTTGCCCTTAAAATGTTCACATCTTTGGCCAAAGGCTTAGGGAGGCAGAAAATGTGTCAAAACGGGATCAAAAGTCCCCAAAACGGATACAACAACACTTTAAAGCCCAAAATGTCAAGGAGAAAAGTGTTTTAATGTCACTTCCGGTTTTAAGGAGGTCACTTCCGGTTTGCCACTTCCGGTTTCAGACAATGCCAGTTTCCCAGGTAATTTCAAAGCTTTTTAAGTGCCCGTTCACACTCGTGCGGCTGCAGAGATCGCATTTAATTCGGAGCGCACTGCTCCTTCATTACATGCGATCTCATGTGCGGTGCGAATTTCAGCCATACACTTTGTATGGCTGAATTCGCACTGCATCCGCACCAAAGACGCACAGGAGGCATTTTTTGAGCCGCATCAAAATCAAATCGCACAGTGGTTCACACTTGTGCGATGCGATTCTGTGCGTACTTGCAGATCGCACTGCGATATGCAATCAAACTGGGGGTGTCGTTAACGTTTAATTGACACCCCCTGCGTATCGCATATGGCAGTGGGAACTGCTAGATGCGTGGATGCGATGCGGTAACACGCTGCATATTCGCAGCGTTCCCGCATCGCACAAGTGTGAACCGAGCCTAAGACTGAAATCCAGTCATTTTTCATCTCTCTGGTCATTTCTTTGTAAAAGGAAGCAAACACAGGTAAAATGGTCCCAAAATTAAATTTTGCATATTTTGGGGGTTTTGCCCTTAAAATGTTCACATCTTTGGCCAAAGGCTTAGGGAGGCAGAAAATGTGTCAAAACGGGATCAAAAGTCCCCAAAACGGATACAACAACACTTTAAAGCCCAAAATGTCAAGGAGAAAAGTGTTTTAATGTCACTTCCGGTTTTAAGGAGGTCACTTCCGGTTTGCCACTTCCGGTTTCAGACAATGCCAGTTTCCCAGGTAATTTCAAAGCTTTTTAAGTGCCCGTTCACACTCGTGCGGCTGCGGAGATCGCATTTAATTTGGAGCGCACTGCTCCTTCATTACATGCGATCTCATGTGCGGTGCGAATTTCAGCCATACACTTTGTATGGCTGAATTCGCACTGCATCCGCACCAAAGACGCACAGGAGGCATTTTTTGAGCCGCATCAAAATCAAATCGCACAGTGGTTCACACTTGTGCGATGCGATTCTGTGCGTACTTGCAGATCGCACTGCGATATGCAATCAAACTGGGGGTGTCGTTAACTTTTAATTGACACCCCCTGCGTATCGCATATGGCAGTGGGAACTGCTAGATGCGTGGATGAGATGCGGTAACACGCTGCATATTCGCAGCGTTCCCGCATCGCACAAGTGTGAACCGAGCCTAAGACTGAAATCCAGTCATTTTTCATCTCTCTGGTCATTTCTTTGTAAAAGGAAGCAAACACAGGTAAAATGGTCCCAAAATTAAATTTTGCATATTTTGGGGGTTTTGCCCTTAAAATGTTCACATCTTTGGCCAAAGGCTTAGGGAGGCAGAAAATGTGTCAAAACGGGATCAAAAGTCCCCAAAACGGATACAGCAACACTTTAAAGCCCAAAATGTCAAGGAGAAAAGTGTTTTAATGTCACTTCCGGTTTTAAGGAGGTCACTTCCGGTTTGCCACTTCCGGTTTCAGACAATGCCAGTTTCCCAGGTAATTTCAAAGCTTTTTAAGTGCCCGTTCACACTCGTGCGGCTGCAGAGATCGCATTTAATTCGGAGCGCACTGCTCCTTCATTACATGCGATCTCATGTGCGGTGCGAATTTCAGCCATACACTTTGTATGGCTGAATTCGCACTGCATCCGCACCAAAGACGCACAGGAGGCATTTTTTGAGCCGCATCAAAATCAAATCGCACAGTGGTTCACACTTGTGCGATGCGATTCTGTGCGTACTTGCAGATCGCACTGCGATATGCAATCAAACTGGGGGTGTCGTTAACGTTTAATTGACACCCCCTGCGTATCGCATATGGCAGTGGGAACTGCTAGATGCGTGGATGCGATGCGGTAACACGCTGCATATTCGCAGCATTCCCGCATCGCACAAGTGTGAACCGAGCCTAAGACTGAAATCCAGTCATTTTTCATCTCTCTGGTCATTTCTTTGTAAAAGGAAGCAAACACAGGTAAAATGGTCCCAAAATTAAATTTTGCATATTTTGGGGGTTTTGCCCTTAAAATGTTCACATCTTTGGCCAAAGGCTTAGGGAGGCAGAAAATGTGTCAAAACGGGATCAAAAGTCCCCAAAACGGATACAACAACACTTTAAAGCCCAAAATGTCAAGGAGAAAAGTGTTTTAATGTCACTTCCGGTTTTAAGGAGGTCACTTCCGGTTTGCCACTTCCGGTTTCAGACAATGCCAGTTTCCCAGGTAATTTCAAAGCTTTTTAAGTGCCCGTTCACACTCGTGCGGCTGCAGAGATCGCATTTAATTCGGAGCGCACTGCTCCTTCATTACATGCGATCTCATGTGCGGTGCGAATTTCAGCCATACACTTTGTATGGCTGAATTCGCACTGCATCCGCACCAAAGACGCACAGGAGGCATTTTTTGAGCCGCATCAAAATCAAATCGCACAGTGGTTCACACTTGTGCGATGCGATTCTGTGCGTACTTGCAGATCGCACTGCAATATGCAATCAAACTGGGGGTGTCGTTAACGTTTAATTGACACCCCCTGCGTATCGCATATGGCAGTGGGAACTGCTAGATGCGTGGATGCGATGCGGTAACACGCTGCATATTCGCAGCGTTCCCGCATCGCACAAGTGTGAACCGAGCCTAAGACTGAAATCCAGTCATTTTTCATCTCTCTGGTCATTTCTTTGTAAAAGGAAGCAAACACAGGTAAAATGGTCCCAAAATTAAATTTTGCATATTTTGGGGGTTTTGCCCTTAAAATGTTCACATCTTTGGCCAAAGGCTTAGGGAGGCAGAAAATGTGTCAAAACGGGATCAAAAGTACCCAAAACGGATACAACAACACTTTAAAGCCCAAAATGTCAAGGAGAAAAGTGTTTTAATGTCACTTCCGGTTTTAAGGAGGTCACTTCCGGTTTGCCACTTCCGGTTTCAGACAATGCCAGTTTCCCAGGTAATTTCAAAGCTTTTTAAGTGCCCTTTCGCACTCGTGCGGCTGCGGAGATCGCATTTAATTCGGAGCGCACTGCTCCTTCATTACATGCGATCTCATGTGCGGTGCGAATTTCAGCCATACACTTTGTATGGCTGAATTCGCACTGCATCCGCACCAAAGACGCACAGGAGGCATTTTTTGAGCCGCATCAAAATCAAATCGCACAGTGGTTCACACTTGTGCGATGCGATTCTGTGCGTACTTGCAGATCGCACTGCGATATGCAATCAAACTGGGGGTGTCGTTAACGTTTAATTGACACCCCCTGCGTATCGCATATGGCAGTGGGAACTGCTAGATGCGTGGATGCGATGCGGTAACACGCTGCATATTCGCAGCATTCCCGCATCGCACAAGTGTGAACCGAGCCTAAGACTGAAATCCAGTCATTTTTCATCTCTCTGGTCATTTCTTTGTAAAAGGAAGCAAACACAGGTAAAATGGTCCCAAAATTAAATTTTGCATATTTTGGGGGTTTTGCCCTTAAAATGTTCACATCTTTGGCCAAAGGCTTAGGGAGGCAGAAAATGTGTCAAAACGGGATCAAAAGTCCCCAAAACGGATACAACAACACTTTAAAGCCCAAAATGTCAAGGAGAAAAGTGTTTTAATGTCACTTCCGGTTTTAAGGAGGTCACTTCCGGTTTGCCACTTCCGGTTTCAGACAATGCCAGTTTCCCAGGTAATTTCAAAGCTTTTTAAGTGCCCGTTCACACTCGTGCGGCTGCAGAGATCGCATTTAATTCGGAGCGCACTGCTCCTTCATTACATGCGATCTCATGTGCGGTGCGAATTTCAGCCATACACTTTGTATGGCTGAATTCGCACTGCATCCGCACCAAAGACGCACAGGAGGGATTTTTTGAGCCGCATCAAAATCAAATCGCACAGTGGTTCACACTTGTGCGATGCGATTCTGTGCGTACTTGCAGATCGCACTGCGATATGCAATCAAACTGGGGGTGTCGTTAACGTTTAATTGACACCCCCTGCGTATCGCATATGGCAGTGGGAACTGCTAGATGCGTGGATGCGATGCGGTAACACACTGCATATTCGCAGCGTTCCCGCATCGCACAAGTGTGAACCGAGCCTAAGACTGAAATCCAGTCATTTTTCATCTCTCTGGTCATTTCTTTGTAAAAGGAAGCAAACACAGGTAAAATGGTCCCAAAATTAAATTTTGCATATTTTGGGGGTTTTGCCCTTAAAATGTTCACATCTTTGGCCAAAGGCTTAGGGAGGCAGAAAATGTGTCAAAACGGGATCAAAAGTCCCCAAAACGGATACAACAACACTTTAAAGCCCAAAATGTCAAGGAGAAAAGTGTTTTAATGTCACTTCCGGTTTTAAGGAGGTCACTTCCGGTTTGCCACTTCCGGTTTCAGACAATGCCAGTTTCCCAGGTAATTTCAAAGCTTTTTAAGTGCCCGTTCACACTCGTGCGGCTGCAGAGATCGCATTTAATTCGGAGCGCACTGCTCCTTCATTACATGCGATCTCATGTGCGGTGCGAATTTCAGCCATACACTTTGTATGGCTGAATTCGCACTGCATTCGCACCAAAGACGCACAGGAGGCATTTTTTGAGCCGCATCAAAATCAAATCGCACAGTGGTTCACACTTGTGCGATGCGATTCTGTGCGTACTTGCAGATCGCACTGCGATATGCAATCAAACTGGGGGTGTCGTTAACGTTTAATTGACACCCCCTGCGTATCGCATATGGCAGTGGGAACTGCTAGATGCGTGGATGCGATGCGGTAACACGCTGCATATTCGCAGCGTTCCCGCATCGCACAAGTGTGAACCGAGCCTAAGACTGAAATCCAGTCATTTTTCATCTCTCTGGTCATTTCTTTGTAAAAGGAAGCAAACACAGGTAAAATGGTCCCAAAATTAAATTTTGCATATTTTGGGGGTTTTGCCCTTAAAATGTTCACATCTTTGGCCAAAGGCTTAGGGAGGCAGAAAATGTGTCAAAACGGGATCAAAAGTCCCCAAAACGGATACAACAACACTTTAAAGCCCAAAATGTCAAGGAGAAAAGTGTTTTAATGTCACTTCCGGTTTTAAGGAGGTCACTTCCGGTTTGCCACTTCCGGTTTCAGACAATGCCAGTTTCCCAGGTAATTTCAAAGCTTTTTAAGTGCCCTTTCGCACTCGTGCGGCTGCGGAGATCGCATTTAATTCGGAGCGCACTGCTCCTTCATTACATGCGATCTCATGTGCGGTGCGAATTTCAGCCATACACTTTGTATGGCTGAATTCGCACTGCATCCGCACCAAAGACGCACAGGAGGCATTTTTTGAGCCGCATCAAAATCAAATCGCACAGTGGTTCACACTTGTGCGATGCGATTCTGTGCGTACTTGCAGATCGCACTGCGATATGCAATCAAACTGGGGGTGTCGTTAACGTTTAATTGACACCCCCTGCGTATCGCATATGGCAGTGGGAACTGCTAGATGCGTGGATGCGATGCGGTAACACGCTGCATATTCGCAGCATTCCCGCATCGCACAAGTGTGAACCGAGCCTAAGACTGAAATCCAGTCATTTTTCATCTCTCTGGTCATTTCTTTGTAAAAGGAAGCAAACACAGGTAAAATGGTCCCAAAATTAAATTTTGCATATTTTGGGGGTTTTGCCCTTAAAATGTTCACATCTTTGGCCAAAGGCTTAGGGAGGCAGAAAATGTGTCAAAACGGGATCAAAAGTCCCCAAAACGGATACAACAACACTTTAAAGCCCAAAATGTCAAGGAGAAAAGTGTTTTAATGTCACTTCCGGTTTTAAGGAGGTCACTTCCGGTTTGCCACTTCCGGTTTCAGACAATGCCAGTTTCCCAGGTAATTTCAAAGCTTTTTAAGTGCCCGTTCACACTCGTGCGGCTGCAGAGATCGCATTTAATTCGGAGCGCACTGCTCCTTCATTACATGCGATCTCATGTGCGGTGCGAATTTCAGCCATACACTTTGTATGGCTGAATTCGCACTGCATCCGCACCAAAGACGCACAGGAGGCATTTTTTGAGCCGCATCAAAATCAAATCGCACAGTGGTTCACACTTGTGCGATGCGATTCTGTGCGTACTTGCAGATCGCACTGCGATATGCAATCAAACTGGGGGTGTCGTTAACGTTTAATTGACACCCCCTGCGTATCGCATATGGCAGTGGGAACTGCTAGATGCGTGGATGCGATGCGGTAACACGCTGCATATTCGCAGCGTTCCCGCATCGCACAAGTGTGAACCGAGCCTAAGACTGAAATCCAGTCATTTTTCATCTCTCTGGTCATTTCTTTGTAAAAGGAAGCAAACACAGGTAAAATGGTCCCAAAATTAAATTTTGCATATTTTGGGGGTTTTGCCCTTAAAATGTTCACATCTTTGGCCAAAGGCTTAGGGAGGCAGAAAATGTGTCAAAACGGGATCAAAAGTCCCCAAAACGGATACAACAACACTTTAAAGCCCAAAATGTCAAGGAGAAAAGTGTTTTAATGTCACTTCCGGTTTTAAGGAGGTCACTTCCGGTTTGCCACTTCCGGTTTCAGACAATGCCAGTTTCCCAGGTAATTTCAAAGCTTTTTAAGTGCCCTTTCGCACTCGTGCGGCTGCGGAGATCGCATTTAATTCGGAGCGCACTGCTCCTTCATTACATGCGATCTCATGTGCGGTGCGAATTTCAGCCATACACTTTGTATGGCTGAATTCGCACTGCATCCGCACCAAAGACGCACAGGAGGCATTTTTTGAGCCGCATCAAAATCAAATCGCACAGTGGTTCACACTTGTGCGATGCGATTCTGTGCGTACTTGCAGATCGCACTGCGATATGCAATCAAACTGGGGGTGTCGTTAACGTTTAATTGACACCCCCTGCGTATCGCATATGGCAGTGGGAACTGCTAGATGCGTGGATGCGATGCGGTAACACGCTGCATATTCGCAGCGTTCCCGCATCGCACAAGTGTGAACCGAGCCTAAGACTGAAATCCAGTCATTTTTCATCTCTCTGGTCATTTCTTTGTAAAAGGAAGCAAACACAGGTAAAATGGTCCCAAAATTAAATTTTGCATATTTTGGGGGTTTTGCCCTTAAAATGTTCACATCTTTGGCCAAAGGCTTAGGGAGGCAGAAAATGTGTCAAAACGGGATCAAAAGTCCCCAAAACGGATACAACAACACTTTAAAGCCCAAAATGTCAAGGAGAAAAGTGTTTTAATGTCACTTCCGGTTTTAAGGAGGTCACTTCCGGTTTGCCACTTCCGGTTTCAGACAATGCCAGTTTCCCAGGTAATTTCAAAGCTTTTTAAGTGCCCTTTCGCACTCGTGCGGCTGCGGAGATCGCATTTAATTCGGAGCGCACTGCTCCTTCATTACATGCGATCTCATGTGCGGTGCGAATTTCAGCCATACACTTTGTATGGCTGAATTCGCACTGCATCCGCACCAAAGACGCACAGGAGGCATTTTTTGAGCCGCATCAAAATCAAATCGCACAGTGGTTCACACTTGTGCGATGCGATTCTGTGCGTACTTGCAGATCGCACTGCGATATGCAATCAAACTGGGGGTGTCGTTAACGTTTAATTGACACCCCCTGCGTATCGCATATGGCAGTGGGAACTGCTAGATGCGTGGATGCGATGCGGTAACACGCTGCATATTCGCAGCGTTCCCGCATCGCACAAGTGTGAACCGAGCCTAAGACTGAAATCCAGTCATTTTTCATCTCTCTGGTCATTTCTTTGTAAAAGGAAGCAAACACAGGTAAAATGGTCCCAAAATTAAATTTTGCATATTTTGGGGGTTTTGCCCTTAAAATGTTCACATCTTTGGCCAAAGGCTTAGGGAGGCAGAAAATGTGTCAAAACGGGATCAAAAGTCCCCAAAACGGATACAACAACACTTTAAAGCCCAAAATGTCAAGGAGAAAAGTGTTTTAATGTCACTTCCGGTTTTAAGGAGGTCACTTCCGGTTTGCCACTTCCGGTTTCAGACAATGCCAGTTTCCCAGGTAATTTCAAAGCTTTTTAAGTGCCCGTTCACACTCGTGCGGCTGCAGAGATCGCATTTAATTCGGAGCGCACTGCTCCTTCATTACATGCGATCTCATGTGCGGTGCGAATTTCAGCCATACACTTTGTATGGCTGAATTCGCACTGCATCCGCACCAAAGACGCACAGGAGGCATTTTTTGAGCCGCATCAAAATCAAATCGCACAGTGGTTCACACTTGTGCGATGCGATTCTGTGCGTACTTGCAGATCGCACTGCGATATGCAATCAAACTGGGGGTGTCGTTAACGTTTAATTGACACCCCCTGCGTATCGCATATGGCAGTGGGAACTGCTAGATGCGTGGATGCGATGCGGTAACACGCTGCATATTCGCAGCGTTCCCGCATCGCACAAGTGTGAACCGAGCCTAAGACTGAAATCCAGTCATTTTTCATCTCTCTGGTCATTTCTTTGTAAAAGGAAGCAAACACAGGTAAAATGGTCCCAAAATTAAATTTTGCATATTTTGGGGGTTTTGCCCTTAAAATGTTCACATCTTTGGCCAAAGGCTTAGGGAGGCAGAAAATGTGTCAAAACGGGATCAAAAGTCCCCAAAACGGATACAACAACACTTTAAAGCCCAAAATGTCAAGGAGAAAAGTGTTTTAATGTCACTTCCGGTTTTAAGGAGGTCACTTCCGGTTTGCCACTTCCGGTTTCAGACAATGCCAGTTTCCCAGGTAATTTCAAAGCTTTTTAAGTGCCCTTTCGCACTCGTGCGGCTGCGGAGATCGCATTTAATTCGGAGCGCACTGCTCCTTCATTACATGCGATCTCATGTGCGGTGCGAATTTCAGCCATACACTTTGTATGGCTGAATTCGCACTGCATCCGCACCAAAGACGCACAGGAGGCATTTTTTGAGCCGCATCAAAATCAAATCGCACAGTGGTTCACACTTGTGCGATGCGATTCTGTGCGTACTTGCAGATCGCACTGCGATATGCAATCAAACTGGGGGTGTCGTTAACGTTTAATTGACACCCCCTGCGTATCGCATATGGCAGTGGGAACTGCTAGATGCGTGGATGCGATGCGGTAACACGCTGCATATTCGCAGCGTTCCCGCATCGCACAAGTGTGAACCGAGCCTAAGACTGAAATCCAGTCATTTTTCATCTCTCTGGTCATTTCTTTGTAAAAGGAAGCAAACACAGGTAAAATGGTCCCAAAATTAAATTTTGCATATTTTGGGGGTTTTGCCCTTAAAATGTTCACATCTTTGGCCAAAGGCTTAGGGAGGCAGAAAATGTGTCAAAACGGGATCAAAAGTCCCCAAAACGGATACAACAACACTTTAAAGCCCAAAATGTCAAGGAGAAAAGTGTTTTAATGTCACTTCCGGTTTTAAGGAGGTCACTTCCGGTTTGCCACTTCCGGTTTCAGACAATGCCAGTTTCCCAGGTAATTTCAAAGCTTTTTAAGTGCCCTTTCGCACTCGTGCGGCTGCGGAGATCGCATTTAATTCGGAGCGCACTGCTCCTTCATTACATGCGATCTCATGTGCGGTGCGAATTTCAGCCATACACTTTGTATGGCTGAATTCGCACTGCATCCGCACCAAAGACGCACAGGAGGCATTTTTTGAGCCGCATCAAAATCAAATCGCACAGTGGTTCACACTTGTGCGATGCGATTCTGTGCGTACTTGCAGATCGCACTGCGATATGCAATCAAACTGGGGGTGTCGTTAACGTTTAATTGACACCCCCTGCGTATCGCATATGGCAGTGGGAACTGCTAGATGCGTGGATGCGATGCGGTAACACGCTGCATATTCGCAGCATTCCCGCATCGCACAAGTGTGAACCGAGCCTAAGACTGAAATCCAGTCATTTTTCATCTCTCTGGTCATTTCTTTGTAAAAGGAAGCAAACACAGGTAAAATGGTCCCAAAATTAAATTTTGCATATTTTGGGGGTTTTGCCCTTAAAATGTTCACATCTTTGGCCAAAGGCTTAGGGAGGCAGAAAATGTGTCAAAACGGGATCAAAAGTCCCCAAAACGGATACAACAACACTTTAAAGCCCAAAATGTCAAGGAGAAAAGTGTTTTAATGTCACTTCCGGTTTTAAGGAGGTCACTTCCGGTTTGCCACTTCCGGTTTCAGACAATGCCAGTTTCCCAGGTAATTTCAAAGCTTTTTAAGTGCCCGTTCACACTCGTGCGGCTGCAGAGATCGCATTTAATTCGGAGCGCACTGCTCCTTCATTACATGCGATCTCATGTGCGGTGCGAATTTCAGCCATACACTTTGTATGGCTGAATTCGCACTGCATCCGCACCAAAGACGCACAGGAGGCATTTTTTGAGCCGCATCAAAATCAAATCGCACAGTGGTTCACACTTGTGCGATGCGATTCTGTGCGTACTTGCAGATCGCACTGCGATATGCAATCAAACTGGGGGTGTCATTAACGTTTAATTGACACCCCCTGCGTATCGCATATGGCAGTGGGAACTGCTAGATGCGTGGATGCGATGCGGTAACACGCTGCATATTCGCAGCGTTCCCGCATCGCACAAGTGTGAACCGAGCCTAAGACTGAAATCCAGTCATTTTTCATCTCTCTGGTCATTTCTTTGTAAAAGGAAGCAAACACAGGTAAAATGGTCCCAAAATTAAATTTTGCATATTTTGGGGGTTTTGCCCTTAAAATGTTCACATCTTTGGCCAAAGGCTTAGGGAGGCAGAAAATGTGTCAAAACGGGATCAAAAGTCCCCAAAACGGATACAACAACACTTTAAAGCCCAAAATGTCAAGGAGAAAAGTGTTTTAATGTCACTTCCGGTTTTAAGGAGGTCACTTCCGGTTTGCCACTTCCGGTTTCAGACAATGCCAGTTTCCCAGGTAATTTCAAAGCTTTTTAAGTGCCCTTTCGCACTCGTGCGGCTGCGGAGATCGCATTTAATTCGGAGCGCACTGCTCCTTCATTACATGCGATCTCATGTGCGGTGCGAATTTCAGCCATACACTTTGTATGGCTGAATTCGCACTGCATCCGCACCAAAGACGCACAGGAGGCATTTTTTGAGCCGCATCAAAATCAAATCGCACCGTGGTTCACACTTGTGCGATGCGATTCTGTGCGTACTTGCAGATCGCACTGCGATATGCAATCAAACTGGGGGTGTCATTAACGTTTAATTGACACCCCCTGCGTATCGCATATGGCAGTGGGAACTGCTAGATGCGTGGATGCGATGCGGTAACACGCTGCATATTCGCAGCGTTCCCGCATCGCACAAGTGTGAACCGAGCCTAAGACTGAAATCCAGTCATTTTTCATCTCTCTGGTCATTTCTTTGTAAAAGGAAGCAAACACAGGTAAAATGGTTCCAAAATTTAATTTTGCATATTTTGGGAGTTTTGCCCTTAAAATGTTCACATCTTTGGCCAAAGGCTTAGGGAGGCAGAAAATGTGTCAAAACGGGATCAAAAGTCCCCAAAACGGATACAACAACACTTTAAAGCCCAAAATGTCAAGGAGAAAAGTGTTTTAATGTCACTTCCGGTTTTAAGGAGGTCACTTCCGGTTTGCCACTTCCGGTTTCAGACAATGCCAGTTTCCCAGGTAATTTCAAAGCTTTTTAAGTGCCCTTTCGCACTCGTGCGGCTGCGGAGATCGCATTTAATTCGGAGCGCACTGCTCCTTCATTACATGCGATCTCATGTGCGGTGCGAATTTCAGCCATACACTTTGTATGGCTGAATTCGCACTGCATCCGCACCAAAGACGCACAGGAGGCATTTTTTGAGCCGCATCAAAATCAAATCGCACAGTGGTTCACACTTGTGCGATGCGATTCTGTGCGTACTTGCAGATCGCACTGCGATATGCAATCAAACTGGGGGTGTCGTTAACGTTTAATTGACACCCCCTGCGTATCGCATATGGCAGTGGGAACTGCTAGATGCGTGGATGCGATGCGGTAACACGCTGCATATTCGCAGCATTCCCGCATCGCACAAGTGTGAACCGAGCCTAAGACTGAAATCCAGTCATTTTTCATCTCTCTGGTCATTTCTTTGTAAAAGGAAGCAAACACAGGTAAAATGGTCCCAAAATTAAATTTTGCATATTTTGGGGGTTTTGCCCTTAAAATGTTCACATCTTTGGCCAAAGGCTTAGGGAGGCAGAAAATGTGTCAAAACGGGATCAAAAGTCCCCAAAACGGATACAACAACACTTTAAAGCCCAAAATGTCAAGGAGAAAAGTGTTTTAATGTCACTTCCGGTTTTAAGGAGGTCACTTCCGGTTTGCCACTTCCGGTTTCAGACAATGCCAGTTTCCCAGGTAATTTCAAAGCTTTTTAAGTGCCCGTTCACACTCGTGCGGCTGCAGAGATCGCATTTAATTCGGAGCGCACTGCTCCTTCATTACATGCGATCTCATGTGCGGTGCGAATTTCAGCCATACACTTTGTATGGCTGAATTCGCACTGCATCCGCACCAAAGACGCACAGGAGGCATTTTTTGAGCCGCATCAAAATCAAATCGCACAGTGGTTCACACTTGTGCGATGCGATTCTGTGCGTACTTGCAGATCGCACTGCGATATGCAATCAAACTGGGGGTGTCGTTAACGTTTAATTGACACCCCCTGCGTATCGCATATGGCAGTGGGAACTGCTAGATGCGTGGATGCGATGCGGTAACACGCTGCATATTCGCAGCATTCCCGCATCGCACAAGTGTGAACCGAGCCTAAGACTGAAATCCAGTCATTTTTCATCTCTCTGGTCATTTCTTTGTAAAAGGAAGCAAACACAGGTAAAATGGTCCCAAAATTAAATTTTGCATATTTTGGGGGTTTTGCCCTTAAAATGTTCACATCTTTGGCCAAAGGCTTAGGGAGGCAGAAAATGTGTCAAAACGGGATCAAAAGTCCCCAAAACGGATACAACAACACTTTAAAGCCCAAAATGTCAAGGAGAAAAGTGTTTTAATGTCACTTCCGGTTTTAAGGAGGTCACTTCCGGTTTGCCACTTCCGGTTTCAGACAATGCCAGTTTCCCAGGTAATTTCAAAGCTTTTTAAGTGCCCGTTCACACTCGTGCGGCTGCAGAGATCGCATTTAATTCGGAGCGCACTGCTCCTTCATTACATGCGATCTCATGTGCGGTGCGAATTTCAGCCATACACTTTGTATGGCTGAATTCGCACTGCATCCGCACCAAAGACGCACAGGAGGCATTTTTTGAGCCGCATCAAAATCAAATCGCACAGTGGTTCACACTTGTGCGATGCGATTCTGTGCGTACTTGCAGATCGCACTGCGATATGCAATCAAACTGGGGGTGTCGTTAACGTTTAATTGACACCCCCTGCGTATCGCATATGGCAGTGGGAACTGCTAGATGCGTGGATGCGATGCGGTAACACGCTGCATATTCGCAGCGTTCCCGCATCGCACAAGTGTGAACCGAGCCTAAGACTGAAATCCAGTCATTTTTCATCTCTCTGGTCATTTCTTTGTAAAAGGAAGCAAACACAGGTAAAATGGTCCCAAAATTAAATTTTGCATATTTTGGGGGTTTTGCCCTTAAAATGTTCACATCTTTGGCCAAAGGCTTAGGGAGGCAGAAAATGTGTCAAAACGGGATCAAAAGTCCCCAAAACGGATACAACAACACTTTAAAGCCCAAAATGTCAAGGAGAAAAGTGTTTTAATGTCACTTCCGGTTTTAAGGAGGTCACTTCCGGTTTGCCACTTCCGGTTTCAGACAATGCCAGTTTCCCAGGTAATTTCAAAGCTTTTTAAGTGCCCTTTCGCACTCGTGCGGCTGCGGAGATCGCATTTAATTCGGAGCGCACTGCTCCTTCATTACATGCGATCTCATGTGCGGTGCGAATTTCAGCCATACACTTTGTATGGCTGAATTCGCACTGCATCCGCACCAAAGACGCACAGGAGGCATTTTTTGAGCCGCATCAAAATCAAATCGCACAGTGGTTCACACTTGTGCGATGCGATTCTGTGCGTACTTGCAGATCGCACTGCGATATGCAATCAAACTGGGGGTGTCGTTAACGTTTAATTGACACCCCCTGCGTATCGCATATGGCAGTGGGAACTGCTAGATGCGTGGATGCGATGCGGTAACACGCTGCATATTCGCAGCATTCCCGCATCGCACAAGTGTGAACCGAGCCTAAGACTGAAATCCAGTCATTTTTCATCTCTCTGGTCATTTCTTTGTAAAAGGAAGCAAACACAGGTAAAATGGTCCCAAAATTAAATTTTGCATATTTTGGGGGTTTTGCCCTTAAAATGTTCACATCTTTGGCCAAAGGCTTAGGGAGGCAGAAAATGTGTCAAAACGGGATCAAAAGTCCCCAAAACGGATACAACAACACTTTAAAGCCCAAAATGTCAAGGAGAAAAGTGTTTTAATGTCACTTCCGGTTTTAAGGAGGTCACTTCCGGTTTGCCACTTCCGGTTTCAGACAATGCCAGTTTCCCAGGTAATTTCAAAGCTTTTTAAGTGCCCGTTCACACTCGTGCGGCTGCAGAGATCGCATTTAATTCGGAGCGCACTGCTCCTTCATTACATGCGATCTCATGTGCGGTGCGAATTTCAGCCATACACTTTGTATGGCTGAATTCGCACTGCATCCGCACCAAAGACGCACAGGAGGCATTTTTTGAGCCGCATCAAAATCAAATCGCACAGTGGTTCACACTTGTGCGATGCGATTCTGTGCGTACTTGCAGATCGCACTGCGATATGCAATCAAACTGGGGGTGTCATTAACGTTTAATTGACACCCCCTGCGTATCGCATATGGCAGTGGGAACTGCTAGATGCGTGGATGCGATGCGGTAACACGCTGCATATTCGCAGCGTTCCCGCATCGCACAAGTGTGAACCGAGCCTAAGACTGAAATCCAGTCATTTTTCATCTCTCTGGTCATTTCTTTGTAAAAGGAAGCAAACACAGGTAAAATGGTCCCAAAATTAAATTTTGCATATTTTGGGGGTTTTGCCCTTAAAATGTTCACATCTTTGGCCAAAGGCTTAGGGAGGCAGAAAATGTGTCAAAACGGGATCAAAAGTCCCCAAAACGGATACAACAACACTTTAAAGCCCAAAATGTCAAGGAGAAAAGTGTTTTAATGTCACTTCCGGTTTTAAGGAGGTCACTTCCGGTTTGCCACTTCCGGTTTCAGACAATGCCAGTTTCCCAGGTAATTTCAAAGCTTTTTAAGTGCCCTTTCGCACTCGTGCGGCTGCGGAGATCGCATTTAATTCGGAGCGCACTGCTCCTTCATTACATGCGATCTCATGTGCGGTGCGAATTTCAGCCATACACTTTGTATGGCTGAATTCGCACTGCATCCGCACCAAAGACGCACAGGAGGCATTTTTTGAGCCGCATCAAAATCAAATCGCACCGTGGTTCACACTTGTGCGATGCGATTCTGTGCGTACTTGCAGATCGCACTGCGATATGCAATCAAACTGGGGGTGTCATTAACGTTTAATTGACACCCCCTGCGTATCGCATATGGCAGTGGGAACTGCTAGATGCGTGGATGCGATGCGGTAACACGCTGCATATTCGCAGCGTTCCCGCATCGCACAAGTGTGAACCGAGCCTAAGACTGAAATCCAGTCATTTTTCATCTCTCTGGTCATTTCTTTGTAAAAGGAAGCAAACACAGGTAAAATGGTTCCAAAATTTAATTTTGCATATTTTGGGAGTTTTGCCCTTAAAATGTTCACATCTTTGGCCAAAGGCTTAGGGAGGCAGAAAATGTGTCAAAACGGGATCAAAAGTCCCCAAAACGGATACAACAACACTTTAAAGCCCAAAATGTCAAGGAGAAAAGTGTTTTAATGTCACTTCCGGTTTTAAGGAGGTCACTTCCGGTTTGCCACTTCCGGTTTCAGACAATGCCAGTTTCCCAGGTAATTTCAAAGCTTTTTAAGTGCCCTTTCGCACTCGTGCGGCTGCGGAGATCGCATTTAATTCGGAGCGCACTGCTCCTTCATTACATGCGATCTCATGTGCGGTGCGAATTTCAGCCATACACTTTGTATGGCTGAATTCGCACTGCATCCGCACCAAAGACGCACAGGAGGCATTTTTTGAGCCGCATCAAAATCAAATCGCACAGTGGTTCACACTTGTGCGATGCGATTCTGTGCGTACTTGCAGATCGCACTGCGATATGCAATCAAACTGGGGGTGTCGTTAACGTTTAATTGACACCCCCTGCGTATCGCATATGGCAGTGGGAACTGCTAGATGCGTGGATGCGATGCGGTAACACGCTGCATATTCGCAGCATTCCCGCATCGCACAAGTGTGAACCGAGCCTAAGACTGAAATCCAGTCATTTTTCATCTCTCTGGTCATTTCTTTGTAAAAGGAAGCAAACACAGGTAAAATGGTCCCAAAATTAAATTTTGCATATTTTGGGGGTTTTGCCCTTAAAATGTTCACATCTTTGGCCAAAGGCTTAGGGAGGCAGAAAATGTGTCAAAACGGGATCAAAAGTCCCCAAAACGGATACAACAACACTTTAAAGCCCAAAATGTCAAGGAGAAAAGTGTTTTAATGTCACTTCCGGTTTTAAGGAGGTCACTTCCGGTTTGCCACTTCCGGTTTCAGACAATGCCAGTTTCCCAGGTAATTTCAAAGCTTTTTAAGTGCCCGTTCACACTCGTGCGGCTGCAGAGATCGCATTTAATTCGGAGCGCACTGCTCCTTCATTACATGCGATCTCATGTGCGGTGCGAATTTCAGCCATACACTTTGTATGGCTGAATTCGCACTGCATCCGCACCAAAGACGCACAGGAGGCATTTTTTGAGCCGCATCAAAATCAAATCGCACAGTGGTTCACACTTGTGCGATGCGATTCTGTGCGTACTTGCAGATCGCACTGCGATATGCAATCAAACTGGGGGTGTCGTTAACGTTTAATTGACACCCCCTGCGTATCGCATATGGCAGTGGGAACTGCTAGATGCGTGGATGCGATGCGGTAACACGCTGCATATTCGCAGCATTCCCGCATCGCACAAGTGTGAACCGAGCCTAAGACTGAAATCCAGTCATTTTTCATCTCTCTGGTCATTTCTTTGTAAAAGGAAGCAAACACAGGTAAAATGGTCCCAAAATTAAATTTTGCATATTTTGGGGGTTTTGCCCTTAAAATGTTCACATCTTTGGCCAAAGGCTTAGGGAGGCAGAAAATGTGTCAAAACGGGATCAAAAGTCCCCAAAACGGATACAACAACACTTTAAAGCCCAAAATGTCAAGGAGAAAAGTGTTTTAATGTCACTTCCGGTTTTAAGGAGGTCACTTCCGGTTTGCCACTTCCGGTTTCAGACAATGCCAGTTTCCCAGGTAATTTCAAAGCTTTTTAAGTGCCCGTTCACACTCGTGCGGCTGCAGAGATCGCATTTAATTCGGAGCGCACTGCTCCTTCATTACATGCGATCTCATGTGCGGTGCGAATTTCAGCCATACACTTTGTATGGCTGAATTCGCACTGCATCCGCACCAAAGACGCACAGGAGGCATTTTTTGAGCCGCATCAAAATCAAATCGCACAGTGGTTCACACTTGTGCGATGCGATTCTGTGCGTACTTGCAGATCGCACTGCGATATGCAATCAAACTGGGGGTGTCGTTAACGTTTAATTGACACCCCCTGCGTATCGCATATGGCAGTGGGAACTGCTAGATGCGTGGATGCGATGCGGTAACACGCTGCATATTCGCAGCGTTCCCGCATCGCACAAGTGTGAACCGAGCCTAAGACTGAAATCCAGTCATTTTTCATCTCTCTGGTCATTTCTTTGTAAAAGGAAGCAAACACAGGTAAAATGGTCCCAAAATTAAATTTTGCATATTTTGGGGGTTTTGCCCTTAAAATGTTCACATCTTTGGCCAAAGGCTTAGGGAGGCAGAAAATGTGTCAAAACGGGATCAAAAGTCCCCAAAACGGATACAACAACACTTTAAAGCCCAAAATGTCAAGGAGAAAAGTGTTTTAATGTCACTTCCGGTTTTAAGGAGGTCACTTCCGGTTTGCCACTTCCGGTTTCAGACAATGCCAGTTTCCCAGGTAATTTCAAAGCTTTTTAAGTGCCCGTTCACACTCGTGCGGCTGCGGAGATCGCATTTAATTTGGAGCGCACTGCTCCTTCATTACATGCGATCTCATGTGCGGTGCGAATTTCAGCCATACACTTTGTATGGCTGAATTCGCACTGCATCCGCACCAAAGACGCACAGGAGGCATTTTTTGAGCCGCATCAAAATCAAATCGCACAGTGGTTCACACTTGTGCGATGCGATTCTGTGCGTACTTGCAGATCGCACTGCGATATGCAATCAAACTGGGGGTGTCGTTAACTTTTAATTGACACCCCCTGCGTATCGCATATGGCAGTGGGAACTGCTAGATGCGTGGATGAGATGCGGTAACACGCTGCATATTCGCAGCGTTCCCGCATCGCACAAGTGTGAACCGAGCCTAAGACTGAAATCCAGTCATTTTTCATCTCTCTGGTCATTTCTTTGTAAAAGGAAGCAAACACAGGTAAAATGGTCCCAAAATTAAATTTTGCATATTTTGGGGGTTTTGCCCTTAAAATGTTCACATCTTTGGCCAAAGGCTTAGGGAGGCAGAAAATGTGTCAAAACGGGATCAAAAGTCCCCAAAACGGATACAGCAACACTTTAAAGCCCAAAATGTCAAGGAGAAAAGTGTTTTAATGTCACTTCCGGTTTTAAGGAGGTCACTTCCGGTTTGCCACTTCCGGTTTCAGACAATGCCAGTTTCCCAGGTAATTTCAAAGCTTTTTAAGTGCCCGTTCACACTCGTGCGGCTGCAGAGATCGCATTTAATTCGGAGCGCACTGCTCCTTCATTACATGCGATCTCATGTGCGGTGCGAATTTCAGCCATACACTTTGTATGGCTGAATTCGCACTGCATCCGCACCAAAGACGCACAGGAGGCATTTTTTGAGCCGCATCAAAATCAAATCGCACAGTGGTTCACACTTGTGCGATGCGATTCTGTGCGTACTTGCAGATCGCACTGCGATATGCAATCAAACTGGGGGTGTCGTTAACGTTTAATTGACACCCCCTGCGTATCGCATATGGCAGTGGGAACTGCTAGATGCGTGGATGCGATGCGGTAACACGCTGCATATTCGCAGCATTCCCGCATCGCACAAGTGTGAACCGAGCCTAAGACTGAAATCCAGTCATTTTTCATCTCTCTGGTCATTTCTTTGTAAAAGGAAGCAAACACAGGTAAAATGGTCCCAAAATTAAATTTTGCATATTTTGGGGGTTTTGCCCTTAAAATGTTCACATCTTTGGCCAAAGGCTTAGGGAGGCAGAAAATGTGTCAAAACGGGATCAAAAGTCCCCAAAACGGATACAACAACACTTTAAAGCCCAAAATGTCAAGGAGAAAAGTGTTTTAATGTCACTTCCGGTTTTAAGGAGGTCACTTCCGGTTTGCCACTTCCGGTTTCAGACAATGCCAGTTTCCCAGGTAATTTCAAAGCTTTTTAAGTGCCCGTTCACACTCGTGCGGCTGCAGAGATCGCATTTAATTCGGAGCGCACTGCTCCTTCATTACATGCGATCTCATGTGCGGTGCGAATTTCAGCCATACACTTTGTATGGCTGAATTCGCACTGCATCCGCACCAAAGACGCACAGGAGGCATTTTTTGAGCCGCATCAAAATCAAATCGCACAGTGGTTCACACTTGTGCGATGCGATTCTGTGCGTACTTGCAGATCGCACTGCGATATGCAATCAAACTGGGGGTGTCGTTAACGTTTAATTGACACCCCCTGCGTATCGCATATGGCAGTGGGAACTGCTAGATGCGTGGATGCGATGCGGTAACACGCTGCATATTCGCAGCATTCCCGCATCGCACAAGTGTGAACCGAGCCTAAGACTGAAATCCAGTCATTTTTCATCTCTCTGGTCATTTCTTTGTAAAAGGAAGCAAACACAGGTAAAATGGTCCCAAAATTAAATTTTGCATATTTTGGGGGTTTTGCCCTTAAAATGTTCACATCTTTGGCCAAAGGCTTAGGGAGGCAGAAAATGTGTCAAAACGGGATCAAAAGTCCCCAAAACGGATACAACAACACTTTAAAGCCCAAAATGTCAAGGAGAAAAGTGTTTTAATGTCACTTCCGGTTTTAAGGAGGTCACTTCCGGTTTGCCACTTCCGGTTTCAGACAATGCCAGTTTCCCAGGTAATTTCAAAGCTTTTTAAGTGCCCGTTCACACTCGTGCGGCTGCAGAGATCGCATTTAATTCGGAGCGCACTGCTCCTTCATTACATGCGATCTCATGTGCGGTGCGAATTTCAGCCATACACTTTGTATGGCTGAATTCGCACTGCATCCGCACCAAAGACGCACAGGAGGCATTTTTTGAGCCGCATCAAAATCAAATCGCACAGTGGTTCACACTTGTGCGATGCGATTCTGTGCGTACTTGCAGATCGCACTGCGATATGCAATCAAACTGGGGGTGTCGTTAACGTTTAATTGACACCCCCTGCGTATCGCATATGGCAGTGGGAACTGCTAGATGCGTGGATGCGATGCGGTAACACGCTGCATATTCGCAGCGTTCCCGCATCGCACAAGTGTGAACCGAGCCTAAGACTGAAATCCAGTCATTTTTCATCTCTCTGGTCATTTCTTTGTAAAAGGAAGCAAACACAGGTAAAATGGTCCCAAAATTAAATTTTGCATATTTTGGGGGTTTTGCCCTTAAAATGTTCACATCTTTGGCCAAAGGCTTAGGGAGGCAGAAAATGTGTCAAAACGGGATCAAAAGTCCCCAAAACGGATACAACAACACTTTAAAGCCCAAAATGTCAAGGAGAAAAGTGTTTTAATGTCACTTCCGGTTTTAAGGAGGTCACTTCCGGTTTGCCACTTCCGGTTTCAGACAATGCCAGTTTCCCAGGTAATTTCAAAGCTTTTTAAGTGCCCGTTCACACTCGTGCGGCTGCGGAGATCGCATTTAATTTGGAGCGCACTGCTCCTTCATTACATGCGATCTCATGTGCGGTGCGAATTTCAGCCATACACTTTGTATGGCTGAATTCGCACTGCATCCGCACCAAAGACGCACAGGAGGCATTTTTTGAGCCGCATCAAAATCAAATCGCACAGTGGTTCACACTTGTGCGATGCGATTCTGTGCGTACTTGCAGATCGCACTGCGATATGCAATCAAACTGGGGGTGTCGTTAACTTTTAATTGACACCCCCTGCGTATCGCATATGGCAGTGGGAACTGCTAGATGCGTGGATGAGATGCGGTAACACGCTGCATATTCGCAGCGTTCCCGCATCGCACAAGTGTGAACCGAGCCTAAGACTGAAATCCAGTCATTTTTCATCTCTCTGGTCATTTCTTTGTAAAAGGAAGCAAACACAGGTAAAATGGTCCCAAAATTAAATTTTGCATATTTTGGGGGTTTTGCCCTTAAAATGTTCACATCTTTGGCCAAAGGCTTAGGGAGGCAGAAAATGTGTCAAAACGGGATCAAAAGTCCCCAAAACGGATACAGCAACACTTTAAAGCCCAAAATGTCAAGGAGAAAAGTGTTTTAATGTCACTTCCGGTTTTAAGGAGGTCACTTCCGGTTTGCCACTTCCGGTTTCAGACAATGCCAGTTTCCCAGGTAATTTCAAAGCTTTTTAAGTGCCCGTTCACACTCGTGCGGCTGCAGAGATCGCATTTAATTCGGAGCGCACTGCTCCTTCATTACATGCGATCTCATGTGCGGTGCGAATTTCAGCCATACACTTTGTATGGCTGAATTCGCACTGCATCCGCACCAAAGACGCACAGGAGGCATTTTTTGAGCCGCATCAAAATCAAATCGCACAGTGGTTCACACTTGTGCGATGCGATTCTGTGCGTACTTGCAGATCGCACTGCGATATGCAATCAAACTGGGGGTGTCGTTAACGTTTAATTGACACCCCCTGCGTATCGCATATGGCAGTGGGAACTGCTAGATGCGTGGATGCGATGCGGTAACACGCTGCATATTCGCAGCATTCCCGCATCGCACAAGTGTGAACCGAGCCTAAGACTGAAATCCAGTCATTTTTCATCTCTCTGGTCATTTCTTTGTAAAAGGAAGCAAACACAGGTAAAATGGTCCCAAAATTAAATTTTGCATATTTTGGGGGTTTTGCCCTTAAAATGTTCACATCTTTGGCCAAAGGCTTAGGGAGGCAGAAAATGTGTCAAAACGGGATCAAAAGTCCCCAAAACGGATACAACAACACTTTAAAGCCCAAAATGTCAAGGAGAAAAGTGTTTTAATGTCACTTCCGGTTTTAAGGAGGTCACTTCCGGTTTGCCACTTCCGGTTTCAGACAATGCCAGTTTCCCAGGTAATTTCAAAGCTTTTTAAGTGCCCGTTCACACTCGTGCGGCTGCAGAGATCGCATTTAATTCGGAGCGCACTGCTCCTTCATTACATGCGATCTCATGTGCGGTGCGAATTTCAGCCATACACTTTGTATGGCTGAATTCGCACTGCATCCGCACCAAAGACGCACAGGAGGCATTTTTTGAGCCGCATCAAAATCAAATCGCACAGTGGTTCACACTTGTGCGATGCGATTCTGTGCGTACTTGCAGATCGCACTGCGATATGCAATCAAACTGGGGGTGTCATTAACGTTTAATTGACACCCCCTGCGTATCGCATATGGCAGTGGGAACTGCTAGATGCGTGGATGCGATGCGGTAACACGCTGCATATTCGCAGCGTTCCCGCATCGCACAAGTGTGAACCGAGCCTAAGACTGAAATCCAGTCATTTTTCATCTCTCTGGTCATTTCTTTGTAAAAGGAAGCAAACACAGGTAAAATGGTCCCAAAATTAAATTTTGCATATTTTGGGGGTTTTGCCCTTAAAATGTTCACATCTTTGGCCAAAGGCTTAGGGAGGCAGAAAATGTGTCAAAACGGGATCAAAAGTCCCCAAAACGGATACAACAACACTTTAAAGCCCAAAATGTCAAGGAGAAAAGTGTTTTAATGTCACTTCCGGTTTTAAGGAGGTCACTTCCGGTTTGCCACTTCCGGTTTCAGACAATGCCAGTTTCCCAGGTAATTTCAAAGCTTTTTAAGTGCCCTTTCGCACTCGTGCGGCTGCGGAGATCGCATTTAATTCGGAGCGCACTGCTCCTTCATTACATGCGATCTCATGTGCGGTGCGAATTTCAGCCATACACTTTGTATGGCTGAATTCGCACTGCATCCGCACCAAAGACGCACAGGAGGCATTTTTTGAGCCGCATCAAAATCAAATCGCACCGTGGTTCACACTTGTGCGATGCGATTCTGTGCGTACTTGCAGATCGCACTGCGATATGCAATCAAACTGGGGGTGTCATTAACGTTTAATTGACACCCCCTGCGTATCGCATATGGCAGTGGGAACTGCTAGATGCGTGGATGCGATGCGGTAACACGCTGCATATTCGCAGCGTTCCCGCATCGCACAAGTGTGAACCGAGCCTAAGACTGAAATCCAGTCATTTTTCATCTCTCTGGTCATTTCTTTGTAAAAGGAAGCAAACACAGGTAAAATGGTTCCAAAATTTAATTTTGCATATTTTGGGAGTTTTGCCCTTAAAATGTTCACATCTTTGGCCAAAGGCTTAGGGAGGCAGAAAATGTGTCAAAACGGGATCAAAAGTCCCCAAAACGGATACAACAACACTTTAAAGCCCAAAATGTCAAGGAGAAAAGTGTTTTAATGTCACTTCCGGTTTTAAGGAGGTCACTTCCGGTTTGCCACTTCCGGTTTCAGACAATGCCAGTTTCCCAGGTAATTTCAAAGCTTTTTAAGTGCCCTTTCGCACTCGTGCGGCTGCGGAGATCGCATTTAATTCGGAGCGCACTGCTCCTTCATTACATGCGATCTCATGTGCGGTGCGAATTTCAGCCATACACTTTGTATGGCTGAATTCGCACTGCATCCGCACCAAAGACGCACAGGAGGCATTTTTTGAGCCGCATCAAAATCAAATCGCACAGTGGTTCACACTTGTGCGATGCGATTCTGTGCGTACTTGCAGATCGCACTGCGATATGCAATCAAACTGGGGGTGTCGTTAACGTTTAATTGACACCCCCTGCGTATCGCATATGGCAGTGGGAACTGCTAGATGCGTGGATGCGATGCGGTAACACGCTGCATATTCGCAGCATTCCCGCATCGCACAAGTGTGAACCGAGCCTAAGACTGAAATCCAGTCATTTTTCATCTCTCTGGTCATTTCTTTGTAAAAGGAAGCAAACACAGGTAAAATGGTCCCAAAATTAAATTTTGCATATTTTGGGGGTTTTGCCCTTAAAATGTTCACATCTTTGGCCAAAGGCTTAGGGAGGCAGAAAATGTGTCAAAACGGGATCAAAAGTCCCCAAAACGGATACAACAACACTTTAAAGCCCAAAATGTCAAGGAGAAAAGTGTTTTAATGTCACTTCCGGTTTTAAGGAGGTCACTTCCGGTTTGCCACTTCCGGTTTCAGACAATGCCAGTTTCCCAGGTAATTTCAAAGCTTTTTAAGTGCCCGTTCACACTCGTGCGGCTGCAGAGATCGCATTTAATTCGGAGCGCACTGCTCCTTCATTACATGCGATCTCATGTGCGGTGCGAATTTCAGCCATACACTTTGTATGGCTGAATTCGCACTGCATCCGCACCAAAGACGCACAGGAGGCATTTTTTGAGCCGCATCAAAATCAAATCGCACAGTGGTTCACACTTGTGCGATGCGATTCTGTGCGTACTTGCAGATCGCACTGCGATATGCAATCAAACTGGGGGTGTCGTTAACGTTTAATTGACACCCCCTGCGTATCGCATATGGCAGTGGGAACTGCTAGATGCGTGGATGCGATGCGGTAACACGCTGCATATTCGCAGCATTCCCGCATCGCACAAGTGTGAACCGAGCCTAAGACTGAAATCCAGTCATTTTTCATCTCTCTGGTCATTTCTTTGTAAAAGGAAGCAAACACAGGTAAAATGGTCCCAAAATTAAATTTTGCATATTTTGGGGGTTTTGCCCTTAAAATGTTCACATCTTTGGCCAAAGGCTTAGGGAGGCAGAAAATGTGTCAAAACGGGATCAAAAGTCCCCAAAACGGATACAACAACACTTTAAAGCCCAAAATGTCAAGGAGAAAAGTGTTTTAATGTCACTTCCGGTTTTAAGGAGGTCACTTCCGGTTTGCCACTTCCGGTTTCAGACAATGCCAGTTTCCCAGGTAATTTCAAAGCTTTTTAAGTGCCCGTTCACACTCGTGCGGCTGCAGAGATCGCATTTAATTCGGAGCGCACTGCTCCTTCATTACATGCGATCTCATGTGCGGTGCGAATTTCAGCCATACACTTTGTATGGCTGAATTCGCACTGCATCCGCACCAAAGACGCACAGGAGGCATTTTTTGAGCCGCATCAAAATCAAATCGCACAGTGGTTCACACTTGTGCGATGCGATTCTGTGCGTACTTGCAGATCGCACTGCGATATGCAATCAAACTGGGGGTGTCGTTAACGTTTAATTGACACCCCCTGCGTATCGCATATGGCAGTGGGAACTGCTAGATGCGTGGATGCGATGCGGTAACACGCTGCATATTCGCAGCGTTCCCGCATCGCACAAGTGTGAACCGAGCCTAAGACTGAAATCCAGTCATTTTTCATCTCTCTGGTCATTTCTTTGTAAAAGGAAGCAAACACAGGTAAAATGGTCCCAAAATTAAATTTTGCATATTTTGGGGGTTTTGCCCTTAAAATGTTCACATCTTTGGCCAAAGGCTTAGGGAGGCAGAAAATGTGTCAAAACGGGATCAAAAGTCCCCAAAACGGATACAACAACACTTTAAAGCCCAAAATGTCAAGGAGAAAAGTGTTTTAATGTCACTTCCGGTTTTAAGGAGGTCACTTCCGGTTTGCCACTTCCGGTTTCAGACAATGCCAGTTTCCCAGGTAATTTCAAAGCTTTTTAAGTGCCCGTTCACACTCGTGCGGCTGCGGAGATCGCATTTAATTTGGAGCGCACTGCTCCTTCATTACATGCGATCTCATGTGCGGTGCGAATTTCAGCCATACACTTTGTATGGCTGAATTCGCACTGCATCCGCACCAAAGACGCACAGGAGGCATTTTTTGAGCCGCATCAAAATCAAATCGCACAGTGGTTCACACTTGTGCGATGCGATTCTGTGCGTACTTGCAGATCGCACTGCGATATGCAATCAAACTGGGGGTGTCGTTAACTTTTAATTGACACCCCCTGCGTATCGCATATGGCAGTGGGAACTGCTAGATGCGTGGATGAGATGCGGTAACACGCTGCATATTCGCAGCGTTCCCGCATCGCACAAGTGTGAACCGAGCCTAAGACTGAAATCCAGTCATTTTTCATCTCTCTGGTCATTTCTTTGTAAAAGGAAGCAAACACAGGTAAAATGGTCCCAAAATTAAATTTTGCATATTTTGGGGGTTTTGCCCTTAAAATGTTCACATCTTTGGCCAAAGGCTTAGGGAGGCAGAAAATGTGTCAAAACGGGATCAAAAGTCCCCAAAACGGATACAGCAACACTTTAAAGCCCAAAATGTCAAGGAGAAAAGTGTTTTAATGTCACTTCCGGTTTTAAGGAGGTCACTTCCGGTTTGCCACTTCCGGTTTCAGACAATGCCAGTTTCCCAGGTAATTTCAAAGCTTTTTAAGTGCCCGTTCACACTCGTGCGGCTGCAGAGATCGCATTTAATTCGGAGCGCACTGCTCCTTCATTACATGCGATCTCATGTGCGGTGCGAATTTCAGCCATACACTTTGTATGGCTGAATTCGCACTGCATCCGCACCAAAGACGCACAGGAGGCATTTTTTGAGCCGCATCAAAATCAAATCGCACAGTGGTTCACACTTGTGCGATGCGATTCTGTGCGTACTTGCAGATCGCACTGCGATATGCAATCAAACTGGGGGTGTCGTTAACGTTTAATTGACACCCCCTGCGTATCGCATATGGCAGTGGGAACTGCTAGATGCGTGGATGCGATGCGGTAACACGCTGCATATTCGCAGCATTCCCGCATCGCACAAGTGTGAACCGAGCCTAAGACTGAAATCCAGTCATTTTTCATCTCTCTGGTCATTTCTTTGTAAAAGGAAGCAAACACAGGTAAAATGGTCCCAAAATTAAATTTTGCATATTTTGGGGGTTTTGCCCTTAAAATGTTCACATCTTTGGCCAAAGGCTTAGGGAGGCAGAAAATGTGTCAAAACGGGATCAAAAGTCCCCAAAACGGATACAACAACACTTTAAAGCCCAAAATGTCAAGGAGAAAAGTGTTTTAATGTCACTTCCGGTTTTAAGGAGGTCACTTCCGGTTTGCCACTTCCGGTTTCAGACAATGCCAGTTTCCCAGGTAATTTCAAAGCTTTTTAAGTGCCCGTTCACACTCGTGCGGCTGCAGAGATCGCATTTAATTCGGAGCGCACTGCTCCTTCATTACATGCGATCTCATGTGCGGTGCGAATTTCAGCCATACACTTTGTATGGCTGAATTCGCACTGCATCCGCACCAAAGACGCACAGGAGGCATTTTTTGAGCCGCATCAAAATCAAATCGCACAGTGGTTCACACTTGTGCGATGCGATTCTGTGCGTACTTGCAGATCGCACTGCGATATGCAATCAAACTGGGGGTGTCGTTAACGTTTAATTGACACCCCCTGCGTATCGCATATGGCAGTGGGAACTGCTAGATGCGTGGATGCGATGCGGTAACACGCTGCATATTCGCAGCATTCCCGCATCGCACAAGTGTGAACCGAGCCTAAGACTGAAATCCAGTCATTTTTCATCTCTCTGGTCATTTCTTTGTAAAAGGAAGCAAACACAGGTAAAATGGTCCCAAAATTAAATTTTGCATATTTTGGGGGTTTTGCCCTTAAAATGTTCACATCTTTGGCCAAAGGCTTAGGGAGGCAGAAAATGTGTCAAAACGGGATCAAAAGTCCCCAAAACGGATACAACAACACTTTAAAGCCCAAAATGTCAAGGAGAAAAGTGTTTTAATGTCACTTCCGGTTTTAAGGAGGTCACTTCCGGTTTGCCACTTCCGGTTTCAGACAATGCCAGTTTCCCAGGTAATTTCAAAGCTTTTTAAGTGCCCGTTCACACTCGTGCGGCTGCAGAGATCGCATTTAATTCGGAGCGCACTGCTCCTTCATTACATGCGATCTCATGTGCGGTGCGAATTTCAGCCATACACTTTGTATGGCTGAATTCGCACTGCATCCGCACCAAAGACGCACAGGAGGCATTTTTTGAGCCGCATCAAAATCAAATCGCACAGTGGTTCACACTTGTGCGATGCGATTCTGTGCGTACTTGCAGATCGCACTGCGATATGCAATCAAACTGGGGGTGTCGTTAACGTTTAATTGACACCCCCTGCGTATCGCATATGGCAGTGGGAACTGCTAGATGCGTGGATGCGATGCGGTAACACGCTGCATATTCGCAGCGTTCCCGCATCGCACAAGTGTGAACCGAGCCTAAGACTGAAATCCAGTCATTTTTCATCTCTCTGGTCATTTCTTTGTAAAAGGAAGCAAACACAGGTAAAATGGTCCCAAAATTAAATTTTGCATATTTTGGGGGTTTTGCCCTTAAAATGTTCACATCTTTGGCCAAAGGCTTAGGGAGGCAGAAAATGTGTCAAAACGGGATCAAAAGTCCCCAAAACGGATACAACAACACTTTAAAGCCCAAAATGTCAAGGAGAAAAGTGTTTTAATGTCACTTCCGGTTTTAAGGAGGTCACTTCCGGTTTGCCACTTCCGGTTTCAGACAATGCCAGTTTCCCAGGTAATTTCAAAGCTTTTTAAGTGCCCGTTCACACTCGTGCGGCTGCGGAGATCGCATTTAATTTGGAGCGCACTGCTCCTTCATTACATGCGATCTCATGTGCGGTGCGAATTTCAGCCATACACTTTGTATGGCTGAATTCGCACTGCATCCGCACCAAAGACGCACAGGAGGCATTTTTTGAGCCGCATCAAAATCAAATCGCACAGTGGTTCACACTTGTGCGATGCGATTCTGTGCGTACTTGCAGATCGCACTGCGATATGCAATCAAACTGGGGGTGTCGTTAACTTTTAATTGACACCCCCTGCGTATCGCATATGGCAGTGGGAACTGCTAGATGCGTGGATGAGATGCGGTAACACGCTGCATATTCGCAGCGTTCCCGCATCGCACAAGTGTGAACCGAGCCTAAGACTGAAATCCAGTCATTTTTCATCTCTCTGGTCATTTCTTTGTAAAAGGAAGCAAACACAGGTAAAATGGTCCCAAAATTAAATTTTGCATATTTTGGGGGTTTTGCCCTTAAAATGTTCACATCTTTGGCCAAAGGCTTAGGGAGGCAGAAAATGTGTCAAAACGGGATCAAAAGTCCCCAAAACGGATACAGCAACACTTTAAAGCCCAAAATGTCAAGGAGAAAAGTGTTTTAATGTCACTTCCGGTTTTAAGGAGGTCACTTCCGGTTTGCCACTTCCGGTTTCAGACAATGCCAGTTTCCCAGGTAATTTCAAAGCTTTTTAAGTGCCCGTTCACACTCGTGCGGCTGCAGAGATCGCATTTAATTCGGAGCGCACTGCTCCTTCATTACATGCGATCTCATGTGCGGTGCGAATTTCAGCCATACACTTTGTATGGCTGAATTCGCACTGCATCCGCACCAAAGACGCACAGGAGGCATTTTTTGAGCCGCATCAAAATCAAATCGCACAGTGGTTCACACTTGTGCGATGCGATTCTGTGCGTACTTGCAGATCGCACTGCGATATGCAATCAAACTGGGGGTGTCGTTAACGTTTAATTGACACCCCCTGCGTATCGCATATGGCAGTGGGAACTGCTAGATGCGTGGATGCGATGCGGTAACACGCTGCATATTCGCAGCATTCCCGCATCGCACAAGTGTGAACCGAGCCTAAGACTGAAATCCAGTCATTTTTCATCTCTCTGGTCATTTCTTTGTAAAAGGAAGCAAACACAGGTAAAATGGTCCCAAAATTAAATTTTGCATATTTTGGGGGTTTTGCCCTTAAAATGTTCACATCTTTGGCCAAAGGCTTAGGGAGGCAGAAAATGTGTCAAAACGGGATCAAAAGTCCCCAAAACGGATACAACAACACTTTAAAGCCCAAAATGTCAAGGAGAAAAGTGTTTTAATGTCACTTCCGGTTTTAAGGAGGTCACTTCCGGTTTGCCACTTCCGGTTTCAGACAATGCCAGTTTCCCAGGTAATTTCAAAGCTTTTTAAGTGCCCGTTCACACTCGTGCGGCTGCAGAGATCGCATTTAATTCGGAGCGCACTGCTCCTTCATTACATGCGATCTCATGTGCGGTGCGAATTTCAGCCATACACTTTGTATGGCTGAATTCGCACTGCATCCGCACCAAAGACGCACAGGAGGCATTTTTTGAGCCGCATCAAAATCAAATCGCACAGTGGTTCACACTTGTGCGATGCGATTCTGTGCGTACTTGCAGATCGCACTGCGATATGCAATCAAACTGGGGGTGTCGTTAACGTTTAATTGACACCCCCTGCGTATCGCATATGGCAGTGGGAACTGCTAGATGCGTGGATGCGATGCGGTAACACGCTGCATATTCGCAGCGTTCCCGCATCGCACAAGTGTGAACCGAGCCTAAGACTGAAATCCAGTCATTTTTCATCTCTCTGGTCATTTCTTTGTAAAAGGAAGCAAACACAGGTAAAATGGTCCCAAAATTAAATTTTGCATATTTTGGGGGTTTTGCCCTTAAAATGTTCACATCTTTGGCCAAAGGCTTAGGGAGGCAGAAAATGTGTCAAAACGGGATCAAAAGTCCCCAAAACGGATACAACAACACTTTAAAGCCCAAAATGTCAAGGAGAAAAGTGTTTTAATGTCACTTCCGGTTTTAAGGAGGTCACTTCCGGTTTGCCACTTCCGGTTTCAGACAATGCCAGTTTCCCAGGTAATTTCAAAGCTTTTTAAGTGCCCGTTCACACTCGTGCGGCTGCGGAGATCGCATTTAATTTGGAGCGCACTGCTCCTTCATTACATGCGATCTCATGTGCGGTGCGAATTTCAGCCATACACTTTGTATGGCTGAATTCGCACTGCATCCGCACCAAAGACGCACAGGAGGCATTTTTTGAGCCGCATCAAAATCAAATCGCACAGTGGTTCACACTTGTGCGATGCGATTCTGTGCGTACTTGCAGATCGCACTGCGATATGCAATCAAACTGGGGGTGTCGTTAACTTTTAATTGACACCCCCTGCGTATCGCATATGGCAGTGGGAACTGCTAGATGCGTGGATGAGATGCGGTAACACGCTGCATATTCGCAGCGTTCCCGCATCGCACAAGTGTGAACCGAGCCTAAGACTGAAATCCAGTCATTTTTCATCTCTCTGGTCATTTCTTTGTAAAAGGAAGCAAACACAGGTAAAATGGTCCCAAAATTAAATTTTGCATATTTTGGGGGTTTTGCCCTTAAAATGTTCACATCTTTGGCCAAAGGCTTAGGGAGGCAGAAAATGTGTCAAAACGGGATCAAAAGTCCCCAAAACGGATACAGCAACACTTTAAAGCCCAAAATGTCAAGGAGAAAAGTGTTTTAATGTCACTTCCGGTTTTAAGGAGGTCACTTCCGGTTTGCCACTTCCGGTTTCAGACAATGCCAGTTTCCCAGGTAATTTCAAAGCTTTTTAAGTGCCCGTTCACACTCGTGCGGCTGCAGAGATCGCATTTAATTCGGAGCGCACTGCTCCTTCATTACATGCGATCTCATGTGCGGTGCGAATTTCAGCCATACACTTTGTATGGCTGAATTCGCACTGCATCCGCACCAAAGACGCACAGGAGGCATTTTTTGAGCCGCATCAAAATCAAATCGCACAGTGGTTCACACTTGTGCGATGCGATTCTGTGCGTACTTGCAGATCGCACTGCGATATGCAATCAAACTGGGGGTGTCGTTAACGTTTAATTGACACCCCCTGCGTATCGCATATGGCAGTGGGAACTGCTAGATGCGTGGATGCGATGCGGTAACACGCTGCATATTCGCAGCATTCCCGCATCGCACAAGTGTGAACCGAGCCTAAGACTGAAATCCAGTCATTTTTCATCTCTCTGGTCATTTCTTTGTAAAAGGAAGCAAACACAGGTAAAATGGTCCCAAAATTAAATTTTGCATATTTTGGGGGTTTTGCCCTTAAAATGTTCACATCTTTGGCCAAAGGCTTAGGGAGGCAGAAAATGTGTCAAAACGGGATCAAAAGTCCCCAAAACGGATACAACAACACTTTAAAGCCCAAAATGTCAAGGAGAAAAGTGTTTTAATGTCACTTCCGGTTTTAAGGAGGTCACTTCCGGTTTGCCACTTCCGGTTTCAGACAATGCCAGTTTCCCAGGTAATTTCAAAGCTTTTTAAGTGCCCGTTCACACTCGTGCGGCTGCAGAGATCGCATTTAATTCGGAGCGCACTGCTCCTTCATTACATGCGATCTCATGTGCGGTGCGAATTTCAGCCATACACTTTGTATGGCTGAATTCGCACTGCATCCGCACCAAAGACGCACAGGAGGCATTTTTTGAGCCGCATCAAAATCAAATCGCACAGTGGTTCACACTTGTGCGATGCGATTCTGTGCGTACTTGCAGATCGCACTGCGATATGCAATCAAACTGGGGGTGTCGTTAACGTTTAATTGACACCCCCTGCGTATCGCATATGGCAGTGGGAACTGCTAGATGCGTGGATGCGATGCGGTAACACGCTGCATATTCGCAGCATTCCCGCATCGCACAAGTGTGAACCGAGCCTAAGACTGAAATCCAGTCATTTTTCATCTCTCTGGTCATTTCTTTGTAAAAGGAAGCAAACACAGGTAAAATGGTCCCAAAATTAAATTTTGCATATTTTGGGGGTTTTGCCCTTAAAATGTTCACATCTTTGGCCAAAGGCTTAGGGAGGCAGAAAATGTGTCAAAACGGGATCAAAAGTCCCCAAAACGGATACAACAACACTTTAAAGCCCAAAATGTCAAGGAGAAAAGTGTTTTAATGTCACTTCCGGTTTTAAGGAGGTCACTTCCGGTTTGCCACTTCCGGTTTCAGACAATGCCAGTTTCCCAGGTAATTTCAAAGCTTTTTAAGTGCCCGTTCACACTCGTGCGGCTGCAGAGATCGCATTTAATTCGGAGCGCACTGCTCCTTCATTACATGCGATCTCATGTGCGGTGCGAATTTCAGCCATACACTTTGTATGGCTGAATTCGCACTGCATCCGCACCAAAGACGCACAGGAGGCATTTTTTGAGCCGCATCAAAATCAAATCGCACAGTGGTTCACACTTGTGCGATGCGATTCTGTGCGTACTTGCAGATCGCACTGCGATATGCAATCAAACTGGGGGTGTCGTTAACGTTTAATTGACACCCCCTGCGTATCGCATATGGCAGTGGGAACTGCTAGATGCGTGGATGCGATGCGGTAACACGCTGCATATTCGCAGCGTTCCCGCATCGCACAAGTGTGAACCGAGCCTAAGACTGAAATCCAGTCATTTTTCATCTCTCTGGTCATTTCTTTGTAAAAGGAAGCAAACACAGGTAAAATGGTCCCAAAATTAAATTTTGCATATTTTGGGGGTTTTGCCCTTAAAATGTTCACATCTTTGGCCAAAGGCTTAGGGAGGCAGAAAATGTGTCAAAACGGGATCAAAAGTCCCCAAAACGGATACAACAACACTTTAAAGCCCAAAATGTCAAGGAGAAAAGTGTTTTAATGTCACTTCCGGTTTTAAGGAGGTCACTTCCGGTTTGCCACTTCCGGTTTCAGACAATGCCAGTTTCCCAGGTAATTTCAAAGCTTTTTAAGTGCCCGTTCACACTCGTGCGGCTGCGGAGATCGCATTTAATTTGGAGCGCACTGCTCCTTCATTACATGCGATCTCATGTGCGGTGCGAATTTCAGCCATACACTTTGTATGGCTGAATTCGCACTGCATCCGCACCAAAGACGCACAGGAGGCATTTTTTGAGCCGCATCAAAATCAAATCGCACAGTGGTTCACACTTGTGCGATGCGATTCTGTGCGTACTTGCAGATCGCACTGCGATATGCAATCAAACTGGGGGTGTCGTTAACTTTTAATTGACACCCCCTGCGTATCGCATATGGCAGTGGGAACTGCTAGATGCGTGGATGAGATGCGGTAACACGCTGCATATTCGCAGCGTTCCCGCATCGCACAAGTGTGAACCGAGCCTAAGACTGAAATCCAGTCATTTTTCATCTCTCTGGTCATTTCTTTGTAAAAGGAAGCAAACACAGGTAAAATGGTCCCAAAATTAAATTTTGCATATTTTGGGGGTTTTGCCCTTAAAATGTTCACATCTTTGGCCAAAGGCTTAGGGAGGCAGAAAATGTGTCAAAACGGGATCAAAAGTCCCCAAAACGGATACAGCAACACTTTAAAGCCCAAAATGTCAAGGAGAAAAGTGTTTTAATGTCACTTCCGGTTTTAAGGAGGTCACTTCCGGTTTGCCACTTCCGGTTTCAGACAATGCCAGTTTCCCAGGTAATTTCAAAGCTTTTTAAGTGCCCGTTCACACTCGTGCGGCTGCAGAGATCGCATTTAATTCGGAGCGCACTGCTCCTTCATTACATGCGATCTCATGTGCGGTGCGAATTTCAGCCATACACTTTGTATGGCTGAATTCGCACTGCATCCGCACCAAAGACGCACAGGAGGCATTTTTTGAGCCGCATCAAAATCAAATCGCACAGTGGTTCACACTTGTGCGATGCGATTCTGTGCGTACTTGCAGATCGCACTGCGATATGCAATCAAACTGGGGGTGTCGTTAACGTTTAATTGACACCCCCTGCGTATCGCATATGGCAGTGGGAACTGCTAGATGCGTGGATGCGATGCGGTAACACGCTGCATATTCGCAGCATTCCCGCATCGCACAAGTGTGAACCGAGCCTAAGACTGAAATCCAGTCATTTTTCATCTCTCTGGTCATTTCTTTGTAAAAGGAAGCAAACACAGGTAAAATGGTCCCAAAATTAAATTTTGCATATTTTGGGGGTTTTGCCCTTAAAATGTTCACATCTTTGGCCAAAGGCTTAGGGAGGCAGAAAATGTGTCAAAACGGGATCAAAAGTCCCCAAAACGGATACAACAACACTTTAAAGCCCAAAATGTCAAGGAGAAAAGTGTTTTAATGTCACTTCCGGTTTTAAGGAGGTCACTTCCGGTTTGCCACTTCCGGTTTCAGACAATGCCAGTTTCCCAGGTAATTTCAAAGCTTTTTAAGTGCCCGTTCACACTCGTGCGGCTGCAGAGATCGCATTTAATTCGGAGCGCACTGCTCCTTCATTACATGCGATCTCATGTGCGGTGCGAATTTCAGCCATACACTTTGTATGGCTGAATTCGCACTGCATCCGCACCAAAGACGCACAGGAGGCATTTTTTGAGCCGCATCAAAATCAAATCGCACAGTGGTTCACACTTGTGCGATGCGATTCTGTGCGTACTTGCAGATCGCACTGCGATATGCAATCAAACTGGGGGTGTCGTTAACGTTTAATTGACACCCCCTGCGTATCGCATATGGCAGTGGGAACTGCTAGATGCGTGGATGCGATGCGGTAACACGCTGCATATTCGCAGCATTCCCGCATCGCACAAGTGTGAACCGAGCCTAAGACTGAAATCCAGTCATTTTTCATCTCTCTGGTCATTTCTTTGTAAAAGGAAGCAAACACAGGTAAAATGGTCCCAAAATTAAATTTTGCATATTTTGGGGGTTTTGCCCTTAAAATGTTCACATCTTTGGCCAAAGGCTTAGGGAGGCAGAAAATGTGTCAAAACGGGATCAAAAGTCCCCAAAACGGATACAACAACACTTTAAAGCCCAAAATGTCAAGGAGAAAAGTGTTTTAATGTCACTTCCGGTTTTAAGGAGGTCACTTCCGGTTTGCCACTTCCGGTTTCAGACAATGCCAGTTTCCCAGGTAATTTCAAAGCTTTTTAAGTGCCCGTTCACACTCGTGCGGCTGCAGAGATCGCATTTAATTCGGAGCGCACTGCTCCTTCATTACATGCGATCTCATGTGCGGTGCGAATTTCAGCCATACACTTTGTATGGCTGAATTCGCACTGCATCCGCACCAAAGACGCACAGGAGGGATTTTTTGAGCCGCATCAAAATCAAATCGCACAGTGGTTCACACTTGTGCGATGCGATTCTGTGCGTACTTGCAGATCGCACTGCGATATGCAATCAAACTGGGGGTGTCGTTAACGTTTAATTGACACCCCCTGCGTATCGCATATGGCAGTGGGAACTGCTAGATGCGTGGATGCGATGCGGTAACACACTGCATATTCGCAGCGTTCCCGCATCGCACAAGTGTGAACCGAGCCTAAGACTGAAATCCAGTCATTTTTCATCTCTCTGGTCATTTCTTTGTAAAAGGAAGCAAACACAGGTAAAATGGTCCCAAAATTAAATTTTGCATATTTTGGGGGTTTTGCCCTTAAAATGTTCACATCTTTGGCCAAAGGCTTAGGGAGGCAGAAAATGTGTCAAAACGGGATCAAAAGTCCCCAAAACGGATACAACAACACTTTAAAGCCCAAAATGTCAAGGAGAAAAGTGTTTTAATGTCACTTCCGGTTTTAAGGAGGTCACTTCCGGTTTGCCACTTCCGGTTTCAGACAATGCCAGTTTCCCAGGTAATTTCAAAGCTTTTTAAGTGCCCGTTCACACTCGTGCGGCTGCAGAGATCGCATTTAATTCGGAGCGCACTGCTCCTTCATTACATGCGATCTCATGTGCGGTGCGAATTTCAGCCATACACTTTGTATGGCTGAATTCGCACTGCATTCGCACCAAAGACGCACAGGAGGCATTTTTTGAGCCGCATCAAAATCAAATCGCACAGTGGTTCACACTTGTGCGATGCGATTCTGTGCGTACTTGCAGATCGCACTGCGATATGCAATCAAACTGGGGGTGTCGTTAACGTTTAATTGACACCCCCTGCGTATCGCATATGGCAGTGGGAACTGCTAGATGCGTGGATGCGATGCGGTAACACGCTGCATATTCGCAGCGTTCCCGCATCGCACAAGTGTGAACCGAGCCTAAGACTGAAATCCAGTCATTTTTCATCTCTCTGGTCATTTCTTTGTAAAAGGAAGCAAACACAGGTAAAATGGTCCCAAAATTAAATTTTGCATATTTTGGGGGTTTTGCCCTTAAAATGTTCACATCTTTGGCCAAAGGCTTAGGGAGGCAGAAAATGTGTCAAAACGGGATCAAAAGTCCCCAAAACGGATACAACAACACTTTAAAGCCCAAAATGTCAAGGAGAAAAGTGTTTTAATGTCACTTCCGGTTTTAAGGAGGTCACTTCCGGTTTGCCACTTCCGGTTTCAGACAATGCCAGTTTCCCAGGTAATTTCAAAGCTTTTTAAGTGCCCTTTCGCACTCGTGCGGCTGCGGAGATCGCATTTAATTCGGAGCGCACTGCTCCTTCATTACATGCGATCTCATGTGCGGTGCGAATTTCAGCCATACACTTTGTATGGCTGAATTCGCACTGCATCCGCACCAAAGACGCACAGGAGGCATTTTTTGAGCCGCATCAAAATCAAATCGCACAGTGGTTCACACTTGTGCGATGCGATTCTGTGCGTACTTGCAGATCGCACTGCGATATGCAATCAAACTGGGGGTGTCGTTAACGTTTAATTGACACCCCCTGCGTATCGCATATGGCAGTGGGAACTGCTAGATGCGTGGATGCGATGCGGTAACACGCTGCATATTCGCAGCATTCCCGCATCGCACAAGTGTGAACCGAGCCTAAGACTGAAATCCAGTCATTTTTCATCTCTCTGGTCATTTCTTTGTAAAAGGAAGCAAACACAGGTAAAATGGTCCCAAAATTAAATTTTGCATATTTTGGGGGTTTTGCCCTTAAAATGTTCACATCTTTGGCCAAAGGCTTAGGGAGGCAGAAAATGTGTCAAAACGGGATCAAAAGTCCCCAAAACGGATACAACAACACTTTAAAGCCCAAAATGTCAAGGAGAAAAGTGTTTTAATGTCACTTCCGGTTTTAAGGAGGTCACTTCCGGTTTGCCACTTCCGGTTTCAGACAATGCCAGTTTCCCAGGTAATTTCAAAGCTTTTTAAGTGCCCGTTCACACTCGTGCGGCTGCAGAGATCGCATTTAATTCGGAGCGCACTGCTCCTTCATTACATGCGATCTCATGTGCGGTGCGAATTTCAGCCATACACTTTGTATGGCTGAATTCGCACTGCATCCGCACCAAAGACGCACAGGAGGCATTTTTTGAGCCGCATCAAAATCAAATCGCACAGTGGTTCACACTTGTGCGATGCGATTCTGTGCGTACTTGCAGATCGCACTGCGATATGCAATCAAACTGGGGGTGTCGTTAACGTTTAATTGACACCCCCTGCGTATCGCATATGGCAGTGGGAACTGCTAGATGCGTGGATGCGATGCGGTAACACGCTGCATATTCGCAGCGTTCCCGCATCGCACAAGTGTGAACCGAGCCTAAGACTGAAATCCAGTCATTTTTCATCTCTCTGGTCATTTCTTTGTAAAAGGAAGCAAACACAGGTAAAATGGTCCCAAAATTAAATTTTGCATATTTTGGGGGTTTTGCCCTTAAAATGTTCACATCTTTGGCCAAAGGCTTAGGGAGGCAGAAAATGTGTCAAAACGGGATCAAAAGTCCCCAAAACGGATACAACAACACTTTAAAGCCCAAAATGTCAAGGAGAAAAGTGTTTTAATGTCACTTCCGGTTTTAAGGAGGTCACTTCCGGTTTGCCACTTCCGGTTTCAGACAATGCCAGTTTCCCAGGTAATTTCAAAGCTTTTTAAGTGCCCTTTCGCACTCGTGCGGCTGCGGAGATCGCATTTAATTCGGAGCGCACTGCTCCTTCATTACATGCGATCTCATGTGCGGTGCGAATTTCAGCCATACACTTTGTATGGCTGAATTCGCACTGCATCCGCACCAAAGACGCACAGGAGGCATTTTTTGAGCCGCATCAAAATCAAATCGCACAGTGGTTCACACTTGTGCGATGCGATTCTGTGCGTACTTGCAGATCGCACTGCGATATGCAATCAAACTGGGGGTGTCGTTAACGTTTAATTGACACCCCCTGCGTATCGCATATGGCAGTGGGAACTGCTAGATGCGTGGATGCGATGCGGTAACACGCTGCATATTCGCAGCGTTCCCGCATCGCACAAGTGTGAACCGAGCCTAAGACTGAAATCCAGTCATTTTTCATCTCTCTGGTCATTTCTTTGTAAAAGGAAGCAAACACAGGTAAAATGGTCCCAAAATTAAATTTTGCATATTTTGGGGGTTTTGCCCTTAAAATGTTCACATCTTTGGCCAAAGGCTTAGGGAGGCAGAAAATGTGTCAAAACGGGATCAAAAGTCCCCAAAACGGATACAACAACACTTTAAAGCCCAAAATGTCAAGGAGAAAAGTGTTTTAATGTCACTTCCGGTTTTAAGGAGGTCACTTCCGGTTTGCCACTTCCGGTTTCAGACAATGCCAGTTTCCCAGGTAATTTCAAAGCTTTTTAAGTGCCCTTTCGCACTCGTGCGGCTGCGGAGATCGCATTTAATTCGGAGCGCACTGCTCCTTCATTACATGCGATCTCATGTGCGGTGCGAATTTCAGCCATACACTTTGTATGGCTGAATTCGCACTGCATCCGCACCAAAGACGCACAGGAGGCATTTTTTGAGCCGCATCAAAATCAAATCGCACAGTGGTTCACACTTGTGCGATGCGATTCTGTGCGTACTTGCAGATCGCACTGCGATATGCAATCAAACTGGGGGTGTCGTTAACGTTTAATTGACACCCCCTGCGTATCGCATATGGCAGTGGGAACTGCTAGATGCGTGGATGCGATGCGGTAACACGCTGCATATTCGCAGCGTTCCCGCATCGCACAAGTGTGAACCGAGCCTAAGACTGAAATCCAGTCATTTTTCATCTCTCTGGTCATTTCTTTGTAAAAGGAAGCAAACACAGGTAAAATGGTCCCAAAATTAAATTTTGCATATTTTGGGGGTTTTGCCCTTAAAATGTTCACATCTTTGGCCAAAGGCTTAGGGAGGCAGAAAATGTGTCAAAACGGGATCAAAAGTCCCCAAAACGGATACAACAACACTTTAAAGCCCAAAATGTCAAGGAGAAAAGTGTTTTAATGTCACTTCCGGTTTTAAGGAGGTCACTTCCGGTTTGCCACTTCCGGTTTCAGACAATGCCAGTTTCCCAGGTAATTTCAAAGCTTTTTAAGTGCCCGTTCACACTCGTGCGGCTGCAGAGATCGCATTTAATTCGGAGCGCACTGCTCCTTCATTACATGCGATCTCATGTGCGGTGCGAATTTCAGCCATACACTTTGTATGGCTGAATTCGCACTGCATCCGCACCAAAGACGCACAGGAGGCATTTTTTGAGCCGCATCAAAATCAAATCGCACAGTGGTTCACACTTGTGCGATGCGATTCTGTGCGTACTTGCAGATCGCACTGCGATATGCAATCAAACTGGGGGTGTCGTTAACGTTTAATTGACACCCCCTGCGTATCGCATATGGCAGTGGGAACTGCTAGATGCGTGGATGCGATGCGGTAACACGCTGCATATTCGCAGCGTTCCCGCATCGCACAAGTGTGAACCGAGCCTAAGACTGAAATCCAGTCATTTTTCATCTCTCTGGTCATTTCTTTGTAAAAGGAAGCAAACACAGGTAAAATGGTCCCAAAATTAAATTTTGCATATTTTGGGGGTTTTGCCCTTAAAATGTTCACATCTTTGGCCAAAGGCTTAGGGAGGCAGAAAATGTGTCAAAACGGGATCAAAAGTCCCCAAAACGGATACAACAACACTTTAAAGCCCAAAATGTCAAGGAGAAAAGTGTTTTAATGTCACTTCCGGTTTTAAGGAGGTCACTTCCGGTTTGCCACTTCCGGTTTCAGACAATGCCAGTTTCCCAGGTAATTTCAAAGCTTTTTAAGTGCCCTTTCGCACTCGTGCGGCTGCGGAGATCGCATTTAATTCGGAGCGCACTGCTCCTTCATTACATGCGATCTCATGTGCGGTGCGAATTTCAGCCATACACTTTGTATGGCTGAATTCGCACTGCATCCGCACCAAAGACGCACAGGAGGCATTTTTTGAGCCGCATCAAAATCAAATCGCACAGTGGTTCACACTTGTGCGATGCGATTCTGTGCGTACTTGCAGATCGCACTGCGATATGCAATCAAACTGGGGGTGTCGTTAACGTTTAATTGACACCCCCTGCGTATCGCATATGGCAGTGGGAACTGCTAGATGCGTGGATGCGATGCGGTAACACGCTGCATATTCGCAGCATTCCCGCATCGCACAAGTGTGAACCGAGCCTAAGACTGAAATCCAGTCATTTTTCATCTCTCTGGTCATTTCTTTGTAAAAGGAAGCAAACACAGGTAAAATGGTCCCAAAATTAAATTTTGCATATTTTGGGGGTTTTGCCCTTAAAATGTTCACATCTTTGGCCAAAGGCTTAGGGAGGCAGAAAATGTGTCAAAACGGGATCAAAAGTCCCCAAAACGGATACAACAACACTTTAAAGCCCAAAATGTCAAGGAGAAAAGTGTTTTAATGTCACTTCCGGTTTTAAGGAGGTCACTTCCGGTTTGCCACTTCCGGTTTCAGACAATGCCAGTTTCCCAGGTAATTTCAAAGCTTTTTAAGTGCCCGTTCACACTCGTGCGGCTGCAGAGATCGCATTTAATTCGGAGCGCACTGCTCCTTCATTACATGCGATCTCATGTGCGGTGCGAATTTCAGCCATACACTTTGTATGGCTGAATTCGCACTGCATCCGCACCAAAGACGCACAGGAGGCATTTTTTGAGCCGCATCAAAATCAAATCGCACAGTGGTTCACACTTGTGCGATGCGATTCTGTGCGTACTTGCAGATCGCACTGCGATATGCAATCAAACTGGGGGTGTCATTAACGTTTAATTGACACCCCCTGCGTATCGCATATGGCAGTGGGAACTGCTAGATGCGTGGATGCGATGCGGTAACACGCTGCATATTCGCAGCGTTCCCGCATCGCACAAGTGTGAACCGAGCCTAAGACTGAAATCCAGTCATTTTTCATCTCTCTGGTCATTTCTTTGTAAAAGGAAGCAAACACAGGTAAAATGGTCCCAAAATTAAATTTTGCATATTTTGGGGGTTTTGCCCTTAAAATGTTCACATCTTTGGCCAAAGGCTTAGGGAGGCAGAAAATGTGTCAAAACGGGATCAAAAGTCCCCAAAACGGATACAACAACACTTTAAAGCCCAAAATGTCAAGGAGAAAAGTGTTTTAATGTCACATCCGGTTTTAAGGAGGTCACTTCCGGTTTGCCACTTCCGGTTTCAGACAATGCCAGTTTCCCAGGTAATTTCAAAGCTTTTTAAGTGCCCTTTCGCACTCGTGCGGCTGCGGAGATCGCATTTAATTCGGAGCGCACTGCTCCTTCATTACATGCGATCTCATGTGCGGTGCGAATTTCAGCCATACACTTTGTATGGCTGAATTCGCACTGCATCCGCACCAAAGACGCACAGGAGGCATTTTTTGAGCCGCATCAAAATCAAATCGCACCGTGGTTCACACTTGTGCGATGCGATTCTGTGCGTACTTGCAGATCGCACTGCGATATGCAATCAAACTGGGGGTGTCATTAACGTTTAATTGACACCCCCTGCGTATCGCATATGGCAGTGGGAACTGCTAGATGCGTGGATGCGATGCGGTAACACGCTGCATATTCGCAGCGTTCCCGCATCGCACAAGTGTGAACCGAGCCTAAGACTGAAATCCAGTCATTTTTCATCTCTCTGGTCATTTCTTTGTAAAAGGAAGCAAACACAGGTAAAATGGTTCCAAAATTTAATTTTGCATATTTTGGGAGTTTTGCCCTTAAAATGTTCACATCTTTGGCCAAAGGCTTAGGGAGGCAGAAAATGTGTCAAAACGGGATCAAAAGTCCCCAAAACGGATACAACAACACTTTAAAGCCCAAAATGTCAAGGAGAAAAGTGTTTTAATGTCACTTCCGGTTTTAAGGAGGTCACTTCCGGTTTGCCACTTCCGGTTTCAGACAATGCCAGTTTCCCAGGTAATTTCAAAGCTTTTTAAGTGCCCTTTCGCACTCGTGCGGCTGCGGAGATCGCATTTAATTCGGAGCGCACTGCTCCTTCATTACATGCGATCTCATGTGCGGTGCGAATTTCAGCCATACACTTTGTATGGCTGAATTCGCACTGCATCCGCACCAAAGACGCACAGGAGGCATTTTTTGAGCCGCATCAAAATCAAATCGCACAGTGGTTCACACTTGTGCGATGCGATTCTGTGCGTACTTGCAGATCGCACTGCGATATGCAATCAAACTGGGGGTGTCGTTAACGTTTAATTGACACCCCCTGCGTATCGCATATTGCAGTGGGAACTGCTAGATGCGTGGATGCGATGCGGTAACACGCTGCATATTCGCAGCATTCCCGCATCGCACAAGTGTGAACCGAGCCTAAGACTGAAATCCAGTCATTTTTCATCTCTCTGGTCATTTCTTTGTAAAAGGAAGCAAACACAGGTAAAATGGTCCCAAAATTAAATTTTGCATATTTTGGGGGTTTTGCCCTTAAAATGTTCACATCTTTGGCCAAAGGCTTAGGGAGGCAGAAAATGTGTCAAAACGGGATCAAAAGTCCCCAAAACGGATACAACAACACTTTAAAGCCCAAAATGTCAAGGAGAAAAGTGTTTTAATGTCACTTCCGGTTTTAAGGAGGTCACTTCCGGTTTGCCACTTCCGGTTTCAGACAATGCCAGTTTCCCAGGTAATTTCAAAGCTTTTTAAGTGCCCGTTCACACTCGTGCGGCTGCAGAGATCGCATTTAATTCGGAGCGCACTGCTCCTTCATTACATGCGATCTCATGTGCGGTGCGAATTTCAGCCATACACTTTGTATGGCTGAATTCGCACTGCATCCGCACCAAAGACGCACAGGAGGCATTTTTTGAGCCGCATCAAAATCAAATCGCACAGTGGTTCACACTTGTGCGATGCGATTCTGTGCGTACTTGCAGATCGCACTGCGATATGCAATCAAACTGGGGGTGTCGTTAACGTTTAATTGACACCCCCTGCGTATCGCATATGGCAGTGGGAACTGCTAGATGCGTGGATGCGATGCGGTAACACGCTGCATATTCGCAGCATTCCCGCATCGCACAAGTGTGAACCGAGCCTAAGACTGAAATCCAGTCATTTTTCATCTCTCTGGTCATTTCTTTGTAAAAGGAAGCAAACACAGGTAAAATGGTCCCAAAATTAAATTTTGCATATTTTGGGGGTTTTGCCCTTAAAATGTTCACATCTTTGGCCAAAGGCTTAGGGAGGCAGAAAATGTGTCAAAACGGGATCAAAAGTCCCCAAAACGGATACAACAACACTTTAAAGCCCAAAATGTCAAGGAGAAAAGTGTTTTAATGTCACTTCCGGTTTTAAGGAGGTCACTTCCGGTTTGCCACTTCCGGTTTCAGACAATGCCAGTTTCCCAGGTAATTTCAAAGCTTTTTAAGTGCCCGTTCACACTCGTGCGGCTGCAGAGATCGCATTTAATTCGGAGCGCACTGCTCCTTCATTACATGCGATCTCATGTGCGGTGCGAATTTCAGCCATACACTTTGTATGGCTGAATTCGCACTGCATCCGCACCAAAGACGCACAGGAGGCATTTTTTGAGCCGCATCAAAATCAAATCGCACAGTGGTTCACACTTGTGCGATGCGATTCTGTGCGTACTTGCAGATCGCACTGCGATATGCAATCAAACTGGGGGTGTCGTTAACGTTTAATTGACACCCCCTGCGTATCGCATATGGCAGTGGGAACTGCTAGATGCGTGGATGCGATGCGGTAACACGCTGCATATTCGCAGCGTTCCCGCATCGCACAAGTGTGAACCGAGCCTAAGACTGAAATCCAGTCATTTTTCATCTCTCTGGTCATTTCTTTGTAAAAGGAAGCAAACACAGGTAAAATGGTCCCAAAATTAAATTTTGCATATTTTGGGGGTTTTGCCCTTAAAATGTTCACATCTTTGGCCAAAGGCTTAGGGAGGCAGAAAATGTGTCAAAACGGGATCAAAAGTCCCCAAAACGGATACAACAACACTTTAAAGCCCAAAATGTCAAGGAGAAAAGTGTTTTAATGTCACTTCCGGTTTTAAGGAGGTCACTTCCGGTTTGCCACTTCCGGTTTCAGACAATGCCAGTTTCCCAGGTAATTTCAAAGCTTTTTAAGTGCCCGTTCACACTCGTGCGGCTGCGGAGATCGCATTTAATTTGGAGCGCACTGCTCCTTCATTACATGCGATCTCATGTGCGGTGCGAATTTCAGCCATACACTTTGTATGGCTGAATTCGCACTGCATCCGCACCAAAGACGCACAGGAGGCATTTTTTGAGCCGCATCAAAATCAAATCGCACAGTGGTTCACACTTGTGCGATGCGATTCTGTGCGTACTTGCAGATCGCACTGCGATATGCAATCAAACTGGGGGTGTCGTTAACTTTTAATTGACACCCCCTGCGTATCGCATATGGCAGTGGGAACTGCTAGATGCGTGGATGAGATGCGGTAACACGCTGCATATTCGCAGCGTTCCCGCATCGCACAAGTGTGAACCGAGCCTAAGACTGAAATCCAGTCATTTTTCATCTCTCTGGTCATTTCTTTGTAAAAGGAAGCAAACACAGGTAAAATGGTCCCAAAATTAAATTTTGCATATTTTGGGGGTTTTGCCCTTAAAATGTTCACATCTTTGGCCAAAGGCTTAGGGAGGCAGAAAATGTGTCAAAACGGGATCAAAAGTCCCCAAAACGGATACAGCAACACTTTAAAGCCCAAAATGTCAAGGAGAAAAGTGTTTTAATGTCACTTCCGGTTTTAAGGAGGTCACTTCCGGTTTGCCACTTCCGGTTTCAGACAATGCCAGTTTCCCAGGTAATTTCAAAGCTTTTTAAGTGCCCGTTCACACTCGTGCGGCTGCAGAGATCGCATTTAATTCGGAGCGCACTGCTCCTTCATTACATGCGATCTCATGTGCGGTGCGAATTTCAGCCATACACTTTGTATGGCTGAATTCGCACTGCATCCGCACCAAAGACGCACAGGAGGCATTTTTTGAGCCGCATCAAAATCAAATCGCACAGTGGTTCACACTTGTGCGATGCGATTCTGTGCGTACTTGCAGATCGCACTGCGATATGCAATCAAACTGGGGGTGTCGTTAACGTTTAATTGACACCCCCTGCGTATCGCATATGGCAGTGGGAACTGCTAGATGCGTGGATGCGATGCGGTAACACGCTGCATATTCGCAGCATTCCCGCATCGCACAAGTGTGAACCGAGCCTAAGACTGAAATCCAGTCATTTTTCATCTCTCTGGTCATTTCTTTGTAAAAGGAAGCAAACACAGGTAAAATGGTCCCAAAATTAAATTTTGCATATTTTGGGGGTTTTGCCCTTAAAATGTTCACATCTTTGGCCAAAGGCTTAGGGAGGCAGAAAATGTGTCAAAACGGGATCAAAAGTCCCCAAAACGGATACAACAACACTTTAAAGCCCAAAATGTCAAGGAGAAAAGTGTTTTAATGTCACTTCCGGTTTTAAGGAGGTCACTTCCGGTTTGCCACTTCCGGTTTCAGACAATGCCAGTTTCCCAGGTAATTTCAAAGCTTTTTAAGTACCCGTTCACACTCGTGCGGCTGCAGAGATCGCATTTAATTCGGAGCGCACTGCTCCTTCATTACATGCGATCTCATGTGCGGTGCGAATTTCAGCCATACACTTTGTATGGCTGAATTCGCACTGCATCCGCACCAAAGACGCACAGGAGGCATTTTTTGAGCCGCATCAAAATCAAATCGCACAGTGGTTCACACTTGTGCGATGCGATTCTGTGCGTACTTGCAGATCGCACTGCGATATGCAATCAAACTGGGGGTGTCGTTAACGTTTAATTGACACCCCCTGCGTATCGCATATGGCAGTGGGAACTGCTAGATGCGTGGATGCGATGCGGTAACACGCTGCATATTCGCAGCGTTCCCGCATCGCACAAGTGTGAACCGAGCCTAAGACTGAAATCCAGTCATTTTTCATCTCTCTGGTCATTTCTTTGTAAAAGGAAGCAAACACAGGTAAAATGGTCCCAAAATTAAATTTTGCATATTTTGGGGGTTTTGCCCTTAAAATGTTCACATCTTTGGCCAAAGGCTTAGGGAGGCAGAAAATGTGTCAAAACGGGATCAAAAGTCCCCAAAACGGATACAACAACACTTTAAAGCCCAAAATGTCAAGGAGAAAAGTGTTTTAATGTCACTTCCGGTTTTAAGGAGGTCACTTCCGGTTTGCCACTTCCGGTTTCAGACAATGCCAGTTTCCCAGGTAATTTCAAAGCTTTTTAAGTGCCCTTTCGCACTCGTGCGGCTGCGGAGATCGCATTTAATTCGGAGCGCACTGCTCCTTCATTACATGCGATCTCATGTGCGGTGCGAATTTCAGCCATACACTTTGTATGGCTGAATTCGCACTGCATCCGCACCAAAGACGCACAGGAGGCATTTTTTGAGCCGCATCAAAATCAAATCGCACAGTGGTTCACACTTGTGCGATGCGATTCTGTGCGTACTTGCAGATCGCACTGCGATATGCAATCAAACTGGGGGTGTCGTTAACGTTTAATTGACACCCCCTGCGTATCGCATATGGCAGTGGGAACTGCTAGATGCGTGGATGCGATGCGGTAACACGCTGCATATTCGCAGCATTCCCGCATCGCACAAGTGTGAACCGAGCCTAAGACTGAAATCCAGTCATTTTTCATCTCTCTGGTCATTTCTTTGTAAAAGGAAGCAAACACAGGTAAAATGGTCCCAAAATTAAATTTTGCATATTTTGGGGGTTTTGCCCTTAAAATGTTCACATCTTTGGCCAAAGGCTTAGGGAGGCAGAAAATGTGTCAAAACGGGATCAAAAGTCCCCAAAACGGATACAACAACACTTTAAAGCCCAAAATGTCAAGGAGAAAAGTGTTTTAATGTCACTTCCGGTTTTAAGGAGGTCACTTCCGGTTTGCCACTTCCGGTTTCAGACAATGCCAGTTTCCCAGGTAATTTCAAAGCTTTTTAAGTGCCCGTTCACACTCGTGCGGCTGCAGAGATCGCATTTAATTCGGAGCGCACTGCTCCTTCATTACATGCGATCTCATGTGCGGTGCGAATTTCAGCCATACACTTTGTATGGCTGAATTCGCACTGCATCCGCACCAAAGACGCACAGGAGGCATTTTTTGAGCCGCATCAAAATCAAATCGCACAGTGGTTCACACTTGTGCGATGCGATTCTGTGCGTACTTGCAGATCGCACTGCGATATGCAATCAAACTGGGGGTGTCGTTAACGTTTAATTGACACCCCCTGCGTATCGCATATGGCAGTGGGAACTGCTAGATGCGTGGATGCGATGCGGTAACACGCTGCATATTCGCAGCGTTCCCGCATCGCACAAGTGTGAACCGAGCCTAAGACTGAAATCCAGTCATTTTTCATCTCTCTGGTCATTTCTTTGTAAAAGGAAGCAAACACAGGTAAAATGGTCCCAAAATTAAATTTTGCATATTTTGGGGGTTTTGCCCTTAAAATGTTCACATCTTTGGCCAAAGGCTTAGGGAGGCAGAAAATGTGTCAAAACGGGATCAAAAGTCCCCAAAACGGATACAACAACACTTTAAAGCCCAAAATGTCAAGGAGAAAAGTGTTTTAATGTCACTTCCGGTTTTAAGGAGGTCACTTCCGGTTTGCCACTTCCGGTTTCAGACAATGCCAGTTTCCCAGGTAATTTCAAAGCTTTTTAAGTGCCCTTTCGCACTCGTGCGGCTGCGGAGATCGCATTTAATTCGGAGCGCACTGCTCCTTCATTACATGCGATCTCATGTGCGGTGCGAATTTCAGCCATACACTTTGTATGGCTGAATTCGCACTGCATCCGCACCAAAGACGCACAGGAGGCATTTTTTGAGCCGCATCAAAATCAAATCGCACAGTGGTTCACACTTGTGCGATGCGATTCTGTGCGTACTTGCAGATCGCACTGCGATATGCAATCAAACTGGGGGTGTCGTTAACGTTTAATTGACACCCCCTGCGTATCGCATATGGCAGTGGGAACTGCTAGATGCGTGGATGCGATGCGGTAACACGCTGCATATTCGCAGCGTTCCCGCATCGCACAAGTGTGAACCGAGCCTAAGACTGAAATCCAGTCATTTTTCATCTCTCTGGTCATTTCTTTGTAAAAGGAAGCAAACACAGGTAAAATGGTCCCAAAATTAAATTTTGCATATTTTGGGGGTTTTGCCCTTAAAATGTTCACATCTTTGGCCAAAGGCTTAGGGAGGCAGAAAATGTGTCAAAACGGGATCAAAAGTCCCCAAAACGGATACAACAACACTTTAAAGCCCAAAATGTCAAGGAGAAAAGTGTTTTAATGTCACTTCCGGTTTTAAGGAGGTCACTTCCGGTTTGCCACTTCCGGTTTCAGACAATGCCAGTTTCCCAGGTAATTTCAAAGCTTTTTAAGTGCCCTTTCGCACTCGTGCGGCTGCGGAGATCGCATTTAATTCGGAGCGCACTGCTCCTTCATTACATGCGATCTCATGTGCGGTGCGAATTTCAGCCATACACTTTGTATGGCTGAATTCGCACTGCATCCGCACCAAAGACGCACAGGAGGCATTTTTTGAGCCGCATCAAAATCAAATCGCACAGTGGTTCACACTTGTGCGATGCGATTCTGTGCGTACTTGCAGATCGCACTGCGATATGCAATCAAACTGGGGGTGTCGTTAACGTTTAATTGACACCCCCTGCGTATCGCATATGGCAGTGGGAACTGCTAGATGCGTGGATGCGATGCGGTAACACGCTGCATATTCGCAGCGTTCCCGCATCGCACAAGTGTGAACCGAGCCTAAGACTGAAATCCAGTCATTTTTCATCTCTCTGGTCATTTCTTTGTAAAAGGAAGCAAACACAGGTAAAATGGTCCCAAAATTAAATTTTGCATATTTTGGGGGTTTTGCCCTTAAAATGTTCACATCTTTGGCCAAAGGCTTAGGGAGGCAGAAAATGTGTCAAAACGGGATCAAAAGTCCCCAAAACGGATACAACAACACTTTAAAGCCCAAAATGTCAAGGAGAAAAGTGTTTTAATGTCACTTCCGGTTTTAAGGAGGTCACTTCCGGTTTGCCACTTCCGGTTTCAGACAATGCCAGTTTCCCAGGTAATTTCAAAGCTTTTTAAGTGCCCGTTCACACTCGTGCGGCTGCAGAGATCGCATTTAATTCGGAGCGCACTGCTCCTTCATTACATGCGATCTCATGTGCGGTGCGAATTTCAGCCATACACTTTGTATGGCTGAATTCGCACTGCATCCGCACCAAAGACGCACAGGAGGCATTTTTTGAGCCGCATCAAAATCAAATCGCACAGTGGTTCACACTTGTGCGATGCGATTCTGTGCGTACTTGCAGATCGCACTGCGATATGCAATCAAACTGGGGGTGTCGTTAACGTTTAATTGACACCCCCTGCGTATCGCATATGGCAGTGGGAACTGCTAGATGCGTGGATGCGATGCGGTAACACGCTGCATATTCGCAGCGTTCCCGCATCGCACAAGTGTGAACCGAGCCTAAGACTGAAATCCAGTCATTTTTCATCTCTCTGGTCATTTCTTTGTAAAAGGAAGCAAACACAGGTAAAATGGTCCCAAAATTAAATTTTGCATATTTTGGGGGTTTTGCCCTTAAAATGTTCACATCTTTGGCCAAAGGCTTAGGGAGGCAGAAAATGTGTCAAAACGGGATCAAAAGTCCCCAAAACGGATACAACAACACTTTAAAGCCCAAAATGTCAAGGAGAAAAGTGTTTTAATGTCACTTCCGGTTTTAAGGAGGTCACTTCCGGTTTGCCACTTCCGGTTTCAGACAATGCCAGTTTCCCAGGTAATTTCAAAGCTTTTTAAGTGCCCTTTCGCACTCGTGCGGCTGCGGAGATCGCATTTAATTCGGAGCGCACTGCTCCTTCATTACATGCGATCTCATGTGCGGTGCGAATTTCAGCCATACACTTTGTATGGCTGAATTCGCACTGCATCCGCACCAAAGACGCACAGGAGGCATTTTTTGAGCCGCATCAAAATCAAATCGCACAGTGGTTCACACTTGTGCGATGCGATTCTGTGCGTACTTGCAGATCGCACTGCGATATGCAATCAAACTGGGGGTGTCGTTAACGTTTAATTGACACCCCCTGCGTATCGCATATGGCAGTGGGAACTGCTAGATGCGTGGATGCGATGCGGTAACACGCTGCATATTCGCAGCATTCCCGCATCGCACAAGTGTGAACCGAGCCTAAGACTGAAATCCAGTCATTTTTCATCTCTCTGGTCATTTCTTTGTAAAAGGAAGCAAACACAGGTAAAATGGTCCCAAAATTAAATTTTGCATATTTTGGGGGTTTTGCCCTTAAAATGTTCACATCTTTGGCCAAAGGCTTAGGGAGGCAGAAAATGTGTCAAAACGGGATCAAAAGTCCCCAAAACGGATACAACAACACTTTAAAGCCCAAAATGTCAAGGAGAAAAGTGTTTTAATGTCACTTCCGGTTTTAAGGAGGTCACTTCCGGTTTGCCACTTCCGGTTTCAGACAATGCCAGTTTCCCAGGTAATTTCAAAGCTTTTTAAGTGCCCGTTCACACTCGTGCGGCTGCAGAGATCGCATTTAATTCGGAGCGCACTGCTCCTTCATTACATGCGATCTCATGTGCGGTGCGAATTTCAGCCATACACTTTGTATGGCTGAATTCGCACTGCATCCGCACCAAAGACGCACAGGAGGCATTTTTTGAGCCGCATCAAAATCAAATCGCACAGTGGTTCACACTTGTGCGATGCGATTCTGTGCGTACTTGCAGATCGCACTGCGATATGCAATCAAACTGGGGGTGTCATTAACGTTTAATTGACACCCCCTGCGTATCGCATATGGCAGTGGGAACTGCTAGATGCGTGGATGCGATGCGGTAACACGCTGCATATTCGCAGCGTTCCCGCATCGCACAAGTGTGAACCGAGCCTAAGACTGAAATCCAGTCATTTTTCATCTCTCTGGTCATTTCTTTGTAAAAGGAAGCAAACACAGGTAAAATGGTCCCAAAATTAAATTTTGCATATTTTGGGGGTTTTGCCCTTAAAATGTTCACATCTTTGGCCAAAGGCTTAGGGAGGCAGAAAATGTGTCAAAACGGGATCAAAAGTCCCCAAAACGGATACAACAACACTTTAAAGCCCAAAATGTCAAGGAGAAAAGTGTTTTAATGTCACTTCCGGTTTTAAGGAGGTCACTTCCGGTTTGCCACTTCCGGTTTCAGACAATGCCAGTTTCCCAGGTAATTTCAAAGCTTTTTAAGTGCCCTTTCGCACTCGTGCGGCTGCGGAGATCGCATTTAATTCGGAGCGCACTGCTCCTTCATTACATGCGATCTCATGTGCGGTGCGAATTTCAGCCATACACTTTGTATGGCTGAATTCGCACTGCATCCGCACCAAAGACGCACAGGAGGCATTTTTTGAGCCGCATCAAAATCAAATCGCACCGTGGTTCACACTTGTGCGATGCGATTCTGTGCGTACTTGCAGATCGCACTGCGATATGCAATCAAACTGGGGGTGTCATTAACGTTTAATTGACACCCCCTGCGTATCGCATATGGCAGTGGGAACTGCTAGATGCGTGGATGCGATGCGGTAACACGCTGCATATTCGCAGCGTTCCCGCATCGCACAAGTGTGAACCGAGCCTAAGACTGAAATCCAGTCATTTTTCATCTCTCTGGTCATTTCTTTGTAAAAGGAAGCAAACACAGGTAAAATGGTTCCAAAATTTAATTTTGCATATTTTGGGAGTTTTGCCCTTAAAATGTTCACATCTTTGGCCAAAGGCTTAGGGAGGCAGAAAATGTGTCAAAACGGGATCAAAAGTCCCCAAAACGGATACAACAACACTTTAAAGCCCAAAATGTCAAGGAGAAAAGTGTTTTAATGTCACTTCCGGTTTTAAGGAGGTCACTTCCGGTTTGCCACTTCCGGTTTCAGACAATGCCAGTTTCCCAGGTAATTTCAAAGCTTTTTAAGTGCCCTTTCGCACTCGTGCGGCTGCGGAGATCGCATTTAATTCGGAGCGCACTGCTCCTTCATTACATGCGATCTCATGTGCGGTGCGAATTTCAGCCATACACTTTGTATGGCTGAATTCGCACTGCATCCGCACCAAAGACGCACAGGAGGCATTTTTTGAGCCGCATCAAAATCAAATCGCACAGTGGTTCACACTTGTGCGATGCGATTCTGTGCGTACTTGCAGATCGCACTGCGATATGCAATCAAACTGGGGGTGTCGTTAACGTTTAATTGACACCCCCTGCGTATCGCATATGGCAGTGGGAACTGCTAGATGCGTGGATGCGATGCGGTAACACGCTGCATATTCGCAGCATTCCCGCATCGCACAAGTGTGAACCGAGCCTAAGACTGAAATCCAGTCATTTTTCATCTCTCTGGTCATTTCTTTGTAAAAGGAAGCAAACACAGGTAAAATGGTCCCAAAATTAAATTTTGCATATTTTGGGGGTTTTGCCCTTAAAATGTTCACATCTTTGGCCAAAGGCTTAGGGAGGCAGAAAATGTGTCAAAACGGGATCAAAAGTCCCCAAAACGGATACAACAACACTTTAAAGCCCAAAATGTCAAGGAGAAAAGTGTTTTAATGTCACTTCCGGTTTTAAGGAGGTCACTTCCGGTTTGCCACTTCCGGTTTCAGACAATGCCAGTTTCCCAGGTAATTTCAAAGCTTTTTAAGTGCCCGTTCACACTCGTGCGGCTGCAGAGATCGCATTTAATTCGGAGCGCACTGCTCCTTCATTACATGCGATCTCATGTGCGGTGCGAATTTCAGCCATACACTTTGTATGGCTGAATTCGCACTGCATCCGCACCAAAGACGCACAGGAGGCATTTTTTGAGCCGCATCAAAATCAAATCGCACAGTGGTTCACACTTGTGCGATGCGATTCTGTGCGTACTTGCAGATCGCACTGCGATATGCAATCAAACTGGGGGTGTCGTTAACGTTTAATTGACACCCCCTGCGTATCGCATATGGCAGTGGGAACTGCTAGATGCGTGGATGCGATGCGGTAACACGCTGCATATTCGCAGCATTCCCGCATCGCACAAGTGTGAACCGAGCCTAAGACTGAAATCCAGTCATTTTTCATCTCTCTGGTCATTTCTTTGTAAAAGGAAGCAAACACAGGTAAAATGGTCCCAAAATTAAATTTTGCATATTTTGGGGGTTTTGCCCTTAAAATGTTCACATCTTTGGCCAAAGGCTTAGGGAGGCAGAAAATGTGTCAAAACGGGATCAAAAGTCCCCAAAACGGATACAACAACACTTTAAAGCCCAAAATGTCAAGGAGAAAAGTGTTTTAATGTCACTTCCGGTTTTAAGGAGGTCACTTCCGGTTTGCCACTTCCGGTTTCAGACAATGCCAGTTTCCCAGGTAATTTCAAAGCTTTTTAAGTGCCCGTTCACACTCGTGCGGCTGCAGAGATCGCATTTAATTCGGAGCGCACTGCTCCTTCATTACATGCGATCTCATGTGCGGTGCGAATTTCAGCCATACACTTTGTATGGCTGAATTCGCACTGCATCCGCACCAAAGACGCACAGGAGGCATTTTTTGAGCCGCATCAAAATCAAATCGCACAGTGGTTCACACTTGTGCGATGCGATTCTGTGCGTACTTGCAGATCGCACTGCGATATGCAATCAAACTGGGGGTGTCGTTAACGTTTAATTGACACCCCCTGCGTATCGCATATGGCAGTGGGAACTGCTAGATGCGTGGATGCGATGCGGTAACACGCTGCATATTCGCAGCGTTCCCGCATCGCACAAGTGTGAACCGAGCCTAAGACTGAAATCCAGTCATTTTTCATCTCTCTGGTCATTTCTTTGTAAAAGGAAGCAAACACAGGTAAAATGGTCCCAAAATTAAATTTTGCATATTTTGGGGGTTTTGCCCTTAAAATGTTCACATCTTTGGCCAAAGGCTTAGGGAGGCAGAAAATGTGTCAAAACGGGATCAAAAGTCCCCAAAACGGATACAACAACACTTTAAAGCCCAAAATGTCAAGGAGAAAAGTGTTTTAATGTCACTTCCGGTTTTAAGGAGGTCACTTCCGGTTTGCCACTTCCGGTTTCAGACAATGCCAGTTTCCCAGGTAATTTCAAAGCTTTTTAAGTGCCCGTTCACACTCGTGCGGCTGCGGAGATCGCATTTAATTTGGAGCGCACTGCTCCTTCATTACATGCGATCTCATGTGCGGTGCGAATTTCAGCCATACACTTTGTATGGCTGAATTCGCACTGCATCCGCACCAAAGACGCACAGGAGGCATTTTTTGAGCCGCATCAAAATCAAATCGCACAGTGGTTCACACTTGTGCGATGCGATTCTGTGCGTACTTGCAGATCGCACTGCGATATGCAATCAAACTGGGGGTGTCGTTAACTTTTAATTGACACCCCCTGCGTATCGCATATGGCAGTGGGAACTGCTAGATGCGTGGATGAGATGCGGTAACACGCTGCATATTCGCAGCGTTCCCGCATCGCACAAGTGTGAACCGAGCCTAAGACTGAAATCCAGTCATTTTTCATCTCTCTGGTCATTTCTTTGTAAAAGGAAGCAAACACAGGTAAAATGGTCCCAAAATTAAATTTTGCATATTTTGGGGGTTTTGCCCTTAAAATGTTCACATCTTTGGCCAAAGGCTTAGGGAGGCAGAAAATGTGTCAAAACGGGATCAAAAGTCCCCAAAACGGATACAGCAACACTTTAAAGCCCAAAATGTCAAGGAGAAAAGTGTTTTAATGTCACTTCCGGTTTTAAGGAGGTCACTTCCGGTTTGCCACTTCCGGTTTCAGACAATGCCAGTTTCCCAGGTAATTTCAAAGCTTTTTAAGTGCCCGTTCACACTCGTGCGGCTGCAGAGATCGCATTTAATTCGGAGCGCACTGCTCCTTCATTACATGCGATCTCATGTGCGGTGCGAATTTCAGCCATACACTTTGTATGGCTGAATTCGCACTGCATCCGCACCAAAGACGCACAGGAGGCATTTTTTGAGCCGCATCAAAATCAAATCGCACAGTGGTTCACACTTGTGCGATGCGATTCTGTGCGTACTTGCAGATCGCACTGCGATATGCAATCAAACTGGGGGTGTCGTTAACGTTTAATTGACACCCCCTGCGTATCGCATATGGCAGTGGGAACTGCTAGATGCGTGGATGCGATGCGGTAACACGCTGCATATTCGCAGCATTCCCGCATCGCACAAGTGTGAACCGAGCCTAAGACTGAAATCCAGTCATTTTTCATCTCTCTGGTCATTTCTTTGTAAAAGGAAGCAAACACAGGTAAAATGGTCCCAAAATTAAATTTTGCATATTTTGGGGGTTTTGCCCTTAAAATGTTCACATCTTTGGCCAAAGGCTTAGGGAGGCAGAAAATGTGTCAAAACGGGATCAAAAGTCCCCAAAACGGATACAACAACACTTTAAAGCCCAAAATGTCAAGGAGAAAAGTGTTTTAATGTCACTTCCGGTTTTAAGGAGGTCACTTCCGGTTTGCCACTTCCGGTTTCAGACAATGCCAGTTTCCCAGGTAATTTCAAAGCTTTTTAAGTGCCCGTTCACACTCGTGCGGCTGCAGAGATCGCATTTAATTCGGAGCGCACTGCTCCTTCATTACATGCGATCTCATGTGCGGTGCGAATTTCAGCCATACACTTTGTATGGCTGAATTCGCACTGCATCCGCACCAAAGACGCACAGGAGGCATTTTTTGAGCCGCATCAAAATCAAATCGCACAGTGGTTCACACTTGTGCGATGCGATTCTGTGCGTACTTGCAGATCGCACTGCGATATGCAATCAAACTGGGGGTGTCGTTAACGTTTAATTGACACCCCCTGCGTATCGCATATGGCAGTGGGAACTGCTAGATGCGTGGATGCGATGCGGTAACACGCTGCATATTCGCAGCGTTCCCGCATCGCACAAGTGTGAACCGAGCCTAAGACTGAAATCCAGTCATTTTTCATCTCTCTGGTCATTTCTTTGTAAAAGGAAGCAAACACAGGTAAAATGGTCCCAAAATTAAATTTTGCATATTTTGGGGGTTTTGCCCTTAAAATGTTCACATCTTTGGCCAAAGGCTTAGGGAGGCAGAAAATGTGTCAAAACGGGATCAAAAGTACCCAAAACGGATACAACAACACTTTAAAGCCCAAAATGTCAAGGAGAAAAGTGTTTTAATGTCACTTCCGGTTTTAAGGAGGTCACTTCCGGTTTGCCACTTCCGGTTTCAGACAATGCCAGTTTCCCAGGTAATTTCAAAGCTTTTTAAGTGCCCGTTCACACTCGTGCGGCTGCAGAGATCGCATTTAATTTGGAGCGCACTGCTCCTTCATTACATGCGATCTCATGTGCGGTGCGAATTTCAGCCATACACTTTGTATGGCTGAATTCGCACTGCATCCGCACCAAAGACGCACAGGAGGCATTTTTTGAGCCGCATCAAAATCAAATCGCACAGTGGTTCACACTTGTGCGATGCGATTCTGTGCGTACTTGCAGATCGCACTGCGATATGCAATCAAACTGGGGGTGTCGTTAACGTTTAATTGACACCCCCTGCGTATCGCATATGGCAGTGGGAACTGCTAGATGCGTGGATGCGATGCGGTAACACGCTGCATATTCGCAGCATTCCCGCATCGCACAAGTGTGAACCGAGCCTAAGACTGAAATCCAGTCATTTTTCATCTCTCTGGTCATTTCTTTGTAAAAGGAAGCAAACACAGGTAAAATGGTCCCAAAATTAAATTTTGCATATTTTGGGGGTTTTGCCCTTAAAATGTTCACATCTTTGGCCAAAGGCTTAGGGAGGCAGAAAATGTGTCAAAACGGGATCAAAAGTCCCCAAAACGGATACAACAACACTTTAAAGCCCAAAATGTCAAGGAGAAAAGTGTTTTAATGTCACTTCCGGTTTTAAGGAGGTCACTTCCGGTTTGCCACTTCCGGTTTCAGACAATGCCAGTTTCCCAGGTAATTTCAAAGCTTTTTAAGTGCCCGTTCACACTCGTGCGGCTGCAGAGATCGCATTTAATTCGGAGCGCACTGCTCCTTCATTACATGCGATCTCATGTGCGGTGCGAATTTCAGCCATACACTTTGTATGGCTGAATTCGCACTGCATCCGCACCAAAGACGCACAGGAGGCATTTTTTGAGCCGCATCAAAATCAAATCGCACAGTGGTTCACACTTGTGCGATGCGATTCTGTGCGTACTTGCAGATCGCACTGCGATATGCAATCAAACTGGGGGTGTCGTTAACGTTTAATTGACACCCCCTGCGTATCGCATATGGCAGTGGGAACTGCTAGATGCGTGGATGCGATGCGGTAACACGCTGCATATTCGCAGCGTTCCCGCATCGCACAAGTGTGAACCGAGCCTAAGACTGAAATCCAGTCATTTTTCATCTCTCTGGTCATTTCTTTGTAAAAGGAAGCAAACACAGGTAAAATGGTCCCAAAATTAAATTTTGCATATTTTGGGGGTTTTGCCCTTAAAATGTTCACATCTTTGGCCAAAGGCTTAGGGAGGCAGAAAATGTGTCAAAACGGGATCAAAAGTCCCCAAAACGGATACAACAACACTTTAAAGCCCAAAATGTCAAGGAGAAAAGTGTTTTAATGTCACTTCCGGTTTTAAGGAGGTCACTTCCGGTTTGCCACTTCCGGTTTCAGACAATGCCAGTTTCCCAGGTAATTTCAAAGCTTTTTAAGTGCCCGTTCACACTCGTGCGGCTGCGGAGATCGCATTTAATTTGGAGCGCACTGCTCCTTCATTACATGCGATCTCATGTGCGGTGCGAATTTCAGCCATACACTTTGTATGGCTGAATTCGCACTGCATCCGCACCAAAGACGCACAGGAGGCATTTTTTGAGCCGCATCAAAATCAAATCGCACAGTGGTTCACACTTGTGCGATGCGATTCTGTGCGTACTTGCAGATCGCACTGCGATATGCAATCAAACTGGGGGTGTCGTTAACTTTTAATTGACACCCCCTGCGTATCGCATATGGCAGTGGGAACTGCTAGATGCGTGGATGAGATGCGGTAACACGCTGCATATTCGCAGCGTTCCCGCATCGCACAAGTGTGAACCGAGCCTAAGACTGAAATCCAGTCATTTTTCATCTCTCTGGTCATTTCTTTGTAAAAGGAAGCAAACACAGGTAAAATGGTCCCAAAATTAAATTTTGCATATTTTGGGGGTTTTGCCCTTAAAATGTTCACATCTTTGGCCAAAGGCTTAGGGAGGCAGAAAATGTGTCAAAACGGGATCAAAAGTCCCCAAAACGGATACAACAACACTTTAAAGCCCAAAATGTCAAGGAGAAAAGTGTTTTAATGTCACTTCCGGTTTTAAGGAGGTCACTTCCGGTTTGCCACTTCCGGTTTCAGACAATGCCAGTTTCCCAGGTAATTTCAAAGCTTTTTAAGTGCCCTTTCGCACTCGTGCGGCTGCGGAGATCGCATTTAATTCGGAGCGCACTGCTCCTTCATTACATGCGATCTCATGTGCGGTGCGAATTTCAGCCATACACTTTGTATGGCTGAATTCGCACTGCATCCGCACCAAAGACGCACAGGAGGCATTTTTTGAGCCGCATCAAAATCAAATCGCACCGTGGTTCACACTTGTGCGATGCGATTCTGTGCGTACTTGCAGATCGCACTGCGATATGCAATCAAACTGGGGGTGTCGTTAACGTTTAATTGACACCCCCTGCGTATCGCATATGGCAGTGGGAACTGCTAGATGCGTGGATGCGATGCGGTAACACGCTGCATATTCGCAGCGTTCCCGCATCGCACAAGTGTGAACCGAGCCTAAGACTGAAATCCAGTCATTTTTCATCTCTCTGGTCATTTCTTTGTAAAAGGAAGCAAACACAGGTAAAATGGTTCCAAAATTTAATTTTGCATATTTTGGGGGTTTTGCCCTTAAAATGTTCACATCTTTGGCCAAAGGCTTAGGGAGGCAGAAAATGTGTCAAAACGGGATCAAAAGTCCCCAAAACGGATACAACAACACTTTAAAGCCCAAAATGTCAAGGAGAAAAGTGTTTTAATGTCACTTCCGGTTTTAAGGAGGTCACTTCCGGTTTGCCACTTCCGGTTTCAGACAATGCCAGTTTCCCAGGTAATTTCAAAGCTTTTTAAGTGCCCTTTCGCACTCGTGCGGCTGCGGAGATCGCATTTAATTCGGAGCGCACTGCTCCTTCATTACATGCGATCTCATGTGCGGTGCGAATTTCAGCCATACACTTTGTATGGCTGAATTCGCACTGCATCCGCACCAAAGACGCACAGGAGGCATTTTTTGAGCCGCATCAAAATCAAATCGCACAGTGGTTCACACTTGTGCGATGCGATTCTGTGCGTACTTGCAGATCGCACTGCGATATGCAATCAAACTGGGGGTGTCGTTAACGTTTAATTGACACCCCCTGCGTATCGCATATGGCAGTGGGAACTGCTAGATGCGTGGATGCGATGCGGTAACACGCTGCATATTCGCAGCATTCCCGCATCGCACAAGTGTGAACCGAGCCTAAGACTGAAATCCAGTCATTTTTCATCTCTCTGGTCATTTCTTTGTAAAAGGAAGCAAACACAGGTAAAATGGTCCCAAAATTAAATTTTGCATATTTTGGGGGTTTTGCCCTTAAAATGTTCACATCTTTGGCCAAAGGCTTAGGGAGGCAGAAAATGTGTCAAAACGGGATCAAAAGTCCCCAAAACGGATACAACAACACTTTAAAGCCCAAAATGTCAAGGAGAAAAGTGTTTTAATGTCACTTCCGGTTTTAAGGAGGTCACTTCCGGTTTGCCACTTCCGGTTTCAGACAATGCCAGTTTCCCAGGTAATTTCAAAGCTTTTTAAGTGCCCGTTCACACTCGTGCGGCTGCAGAGATCGCATTTAATTCGGAGCGCACTGCTCCTTCATTACATGCGATCTCATGTGCGGTGCGAATTTCAGCCATACACTTTGTATGGCTGAATTCGCACTGCATCCGCACCAAAGACGCACAGGAGGCATTTTTTGAGCCGCATCAAAATCAAATCGCACAGTGGTTCACACTTGTGCGATGCGATTCTGTGCGTACTTGCAGATCGCACTGCGATATGCAATCAAACTGGGGGTGTCGTTAACGTTTAATTGACACCCCCTGCGTATCGCATATGGCAGTGGGAACTGCTAGATGCGTGGATGCGATGCGGTAACACGCTGCATATTCGCAGCATTCCCGCATCGCACAAGTGTGAACCGAGCCTAAGACTGAAATCCAGTCATTTTTCATCTCTCTGGTCATTTCTTTGTAAAAGGAAGCAAACACAGGTAAAATGGTCCCAAAATTAAATTTTGCATATTTTGGGGGTTTTGCCCTTAAAATGTTCACATCTTTGGCCAAAGGCTTAGGGAGGCAGAAAATGTGTCAAAACGGGATCAAAAGTCCCCAAAACGGATACAACAACACTTTAAAGCCCAAAATGTCAAGGAGAAAAGTGTTTTAATGTCACTTCCGGTTTTAAGGAGGTCACTTCCGGTTTGCCACTTCCGGTTTCAGACAATGCCAGTTTCCCAGGTAATTTCAAAGCTTTTTAAGTGCCCGTTCACACTCGTGCGGCTGCAGAGATCGCATTTAATTCGGAGCGCACTGCTCCTTCATTACATGCGATCTCATGTGCGGTGCGAATTTCAGCCATACACTTTGTATGGCTGAATTCGCACTGCATCCGCACCAAAGACGCACAGGAGGCATTTTTTGAGCCGCATCAAAATCAAATCGCACAGTGGTTCACACTTGTGCGATGCGATTCTGTGCGTACTTGCAGATCGCACTGCGATATGCAATCAAACTGGGGGTGTCGTTAACGTTTAATTGACACCCCCTGCGTATCGCATATGGCAGTGGGAACTGCTAGATGCGTGGATGCGATGCGGTAACACGCTGCATATTCGCAGCGTTCCCGCATCGCACAAGTGTGAACCGAGCCTAAGACTGAAATCCAGTCATTTTTCATCTCTCTGGTCATTTCTTTGTAAAAGGAAGCAAACACAGGTAAAATGGTCCCAAAATTAAATTTTGCATATTTTGGGGGTTTTGCCCTTAAAATGTTCACATCTTTGGCCAAAGGCTTAGGGAGGCAGAAAATGTGTCAAAACGGGATCAAAAGTCCCCAAAACGGATACAACAACACTTTAAAGCCCAAAATGTCAAGGAGAAAAGTGTTTTAATGTCACTTCCGGTTTTAAGGAGGTCACTTCCGGTTTGCCACTTCCGGTTTCAGACAATGCCAGTTTCCCAGGTAATTTCAAAGCTTTTTAAGTGCCCGTTCACACTCGTGCGGCTGCGGAGATCGCATTTAATTTGGAGCGCACTGCTCCTTCATTACATGCGATCTCATGTGCGGTGCGAATTTCAGCCATACACTTTGTATGGCTGAATTCGCACTGCATCCGCACCAAAGACGCACAGGAGGCATTTTTTGAGCCGCATCAAAATCAAATCGCACAGTGGTTCACACTTGTGCGATGCGATTCTGTGCGTACTTGCAGATCGCACTGCGATATGCAATCAAACTGGGGGTGTCGTTAACTTTTAATTGACACCCCCTGCGTATCGCATATGGCAGTGGGAACTGCTAGATGCGTGGATGAGATGCGGTAACACGCTGCATATTCGCAGCGTTCCCGCATCGCACAAGTGTGAACCGAGCCTAAGACTGAAATCCAGTCATTTTTCATCTCTCTGGTCATTTCTTTGTAAAAGGAAGCAAACACAGGTAAAATGGTCCCAAAATTAAATTTTGCATATTTTGGGGGTTTTGCCCTTAAAATGTTCACATCTTTGGCCAAAGGCTTAGGGAGGCAGAAAATGTGTCAAAACGGGATCAAAAGTCCCCAAAACGGATACAACAACACTTTAAAGCCCAAAATGTCAAGGAGAAAAGTGTTTTAATGTCACTTCCGGTTTTAAGGAGGTCACTTCCGGTTTGCCACTTCCGGTTTCAGACAATGCCAGTTTCCCAGGTAATTTCAAAGCTTTTTAAGTGCCCTTTCGCACTCGTGCGGCTGCGGAGATCGCATTTAATTCGGAGCGCACTGCTCCTTCATTACATGCGATCTCATGTGCGGTGCGAATTTCAGCCATACACTTTGTATGGCTGAATTCGCACTGCATCCGCACCAAAGACGCACAGGAGGCATTTTTTGAGCCGCATCAAAATCAAATCGCACCGTGGTTCACACTTGTGCGATGCGATTCTGTGCGTACTTGCAGATCGCACTGCGATATGCAATCAAACTGGGGGTGTCGTTAACGTTTAATTGACACCCCCTGCGTATCGCATATGGCAGTGGGAACTGCTAGATGCGTGGATGCGATGCGGTAACACGCTGCATATTCGCAGCGTTCCCGCATCGCACAAGTGTGAACCGAGCCTAAGACTGAAATCCAGTCATTTTTCATCTCTCTGGTCATTTCTTTGTAAAAGGAAGCAAACACAGGTAAAATGGTTCCAAAATTTAATTTTGCATATTTTGGGGGTTTTGCCCTTAAAATGTTCACATCTTTGGCCAAAGGCTTAGGGAGGCAGAAAATGTGTCAAAACGGGATCAAAAGTCCCCAAAACGGATACAACAACACTTTAAAGCCCAAAATGTCAAGGAGAAAAGTGTTTTAATGTCACTTCCGGTTTTAAGGAGGTCACTTCCGGTTTGCCACTTCCGGTTTCAGACAATGCCAGTTTCCCAGGTAATTTCAAAGCTTTTTAAGTGCCCTTTCGCACTCGTGCGGCTGCGGAGATCGCATTTAATTCGGAGCGCACTGCTCCTTCATTACATGCGATCTCATGTGCGGTGCGAATTTCAGCCATACACTTTGTATGGCTGAATTCGCACTGCATCCGCACCAAAGACGCACAGGAGGCATTTTTTGAGCCGCATCAAAATCAAATCGCACAGTGGTTCACACTTGTGCGATGCGATTCTGTGCGTACTTGCAGATCGCACTGCGATATGCAATCAAACTGGGGGTGTCGTTAACGTTTAATTGACACCCCCTGCGTATCGCATATGGCAGTGGGAACTGCTAGATGCGTGGATGCGATGCGGTAACACGCTGCATATTCGCAGCATTCCCGCATCGCACAAGTGTGAACCGAGCCTAAGACTGAAATCCAGTCATTTTTCATCTCTCTGGTCATTTCTTTGTAAAAGGAAGCAAACACAGGTAAAATGGTCCCAAAATTAAATTTTGCATATTTTGGGGGTTTTGCCCTTAAAATGTTCACATCTTTGGCCAAAGGCTTAGGGAGGCAGAAAATGTGTCAAAACGGGATCAAAAGTCCCCAAAACGGATACAACAACACTTTAAAGCCCAAAATGTCAAGGAGAAAAGTGTTTTAATGTCACTTCCGGTTTTAAGGAGGTCACTTCCGGTTTGCCACTTCCGGTTTCAGACAATGCCAGTTTCCCAGGTAATTTCAAAGCTTTTTAAGTGCCCGTTCACACTCGTGCGGCTGCAGAGATCGCATTTAATTCGGAGCGCACTGCTCCTTCATTACATGCGATCTCATGTGCGGTGCGAATTTCAGCCATACACTTTGTATGGCTGAATTCGCACTGCATCCGCACCAAAGACGCACAGGAGGCATTTTTTGAGCCGCATCAAAATCAAATCGCACAGTGGTTCACACTTGTGCGATGCGATTCTGTGCGTACTTGCAGATCGCACTGCGATATGCAATCAAACTGGGGGTGTCGTTAACGTTTAATTGACACCCCCTGCGTATCGCATATGGCAGTGGGAACTGCTAGATGCGTGGATGCGATGCGGTAACACGCTGCATATTCGCAGCGTTCCCGCATCGCACAAGTGTGAACCGAGCCTAAGACTGAAATCCAGTCATTTTTCATCTCTCTGGTCATTTCTTTGTAAAAGGAAGCAAACACAGGTAAAATGGTCCCAAAATTAAATTTTGCATATTTTGGGGGTTTTGCCCTTAAAATGTTCACATCTTTGGCCAAAGGCTTAGGGAGGCAGAAAATGTGTCAAAACGGGATCAAAAGTCCCCAAAACGGATACAACAACACTTTAAAGCCCAAAATGTCAAGGAGAAAAGTGTTTTAATGTCACTTCCGGTTTTAAGGAGGTCACTTCCGGTTTGCCACTTCCGGTTTCAGACAATGCCAGTTTCCCAGGTAATTTCAAAGCTTTTTAAGTGCCCGTTCACACTCGTGCGGCTGCGGAGATCGCATTTAATTTGGAGCGCACTGCTCCTTCATTACATGCGATCTCATGTGCGGTGCGAATTTCAGCCATACACTTTGTATGGCTGAATTCGCACTGCATCCGCACCAAAGACGCACAGGAGGCATTTTTTGAGCCGCATCAAAATCAAATCGCACAGTGGTTCACACTTGTGCGATGCGATTCTGTGCGTACTTGCAGATCGCACTGCGATATGCAATCAAACTGGGGGTGTCGTTAACTTTTAATTGACACCCCCTGCGTATCGCATATGGCAGTGGGAACTGCTAGATGCGTGGATGAGATGCGGTAACACGCTGCATATTCGCAGCGTTCCCGCATCGCACAAGTGTGAACCGAGCCTAAGACTGAAATCCAGTCATTTTTCATCTCTCTGGTCATTTCTTTGTAAAAGGAAGCAAACACAGGTAAAATGGTCCCAAAATTAAATTTTGCATATTTTGGGGGTTTTGCCCTTAAAATGTTCACATCTTTGGCCAAAGGCTTAGGGAGGCAGAAAATGTGTCAAAACGGGATCAAAAGTCCCCAAAACGGATACAACAACACTTTAAAGCCCAAAATGTCAAGGAGAAAAGTGTTTTAATGTCACTTCCGGTTTTAAGGAGGTCACTTCCGGTTTGCCACTTCCGGTTTCAGACAATGCCAGTTTCCCAGGTAATTTCAAAGCTTTTTAAGTGCCCTTTCGCACTCGTGCGGCTGCGGAGATCGCATTTAATTCGGAGCGCACTGCTCCTTCATTACATGCGATCTCATGTGCGGTGCGAATTTCAGCCATACACTTTGTATGGCTGAATTCGCACTGCATCCGCACCAAAGACGCACAGGAGGCATTTTTTGAGCCGCATCAAAATCAAATCGCACCGTGGTTCACACTTGTGCGATGCGATTCTGTGCGTACTTGCAGATCGCACTGCGATATGCAATCAAACTGGGGGTGTCGTTAACGTTTAATTGACACCCCCTGCGTATCGCATATGGCAGTGGGAACTGCTAGATGCGTGGATGCGATGCGGTAACACGCTGCATATTCGCAGCGTTCCCGCATCGCACAAGTGTGAACCGAGCCTAAGACTGAAATCCAGTCATTTTTCATCTCTCTGGTCATTTCTTTGTAAAAGGAAGCAAACACAGGTAAAATGGTTCCAAAATTTAATTTTGCATATTTTGGGGGTTTTGCCCTTAAAATGTTCACATCTTTGGCCAAAGGCTTAGGGAGGCAGAAAATGTGTCAAAACGGGATCAAAAGTCCCCAAAACGGATACAACAACACTTTAAAGCCCAAAATGTCAAGGAGAAAAGTGTTTTAATGTCACTTCCGGTTTTAAGGAGGTCACTTCCGGTTTGCCACTTCCGGTTTCAGACAATGCCAGTTTCCCAGGTAATTTCAAAGCTTTTTAAGTGCCCTTTCGCACTCGTGCGGCTGCGGAGATCGCATTTAATTCGGAGCGCACTGCTCCTTCATTACATGCGATCTCATGTGCGGTGCGAATTTCAGCCATACACTTTGTATGGCTGAATTCGCACTGCATCCGCACCAAAGACGCACAGGAGGCATTTTTTGAGCCGCATCAAAATCAAATCGCACAGTGGTTCACACTTGTGCGATGCGATTCTGTGCGTACTTGCAGATCGCACTGCGATATGCAATCAAACTGGGGGTGTCGTTAACGTTTAATTGACACCCCCTGCGTATCGCATATGGCAGTGGGAACTGCTAGATGCGTGGATGCGATGCGGTAACACGCTGCATATTCGCAGCATTCCCGCATCGCACAAGTGTGAACCGAGCCTAAGACTGAAATCCAGTCATTTTTCATCTCTCTGGTCATTTCTTTGTAAAAGGAAGCAAACACAGGTAAAATGGTCCCAAAATTAAATTTTGCATATTTTGGGGGTTTTGCCCTTAAAATGTTCACATCTTTGGCCAAAGGCTTAGGGAGGCAGAAAATGTGTCAAAACGGGATCAAAAGTCCCCAAAACGGATACAACAACACTTTAAAGCCCAAAATGTCAAGGAGAAAAGTGTTTTAATGTCACTTCCGGTTTTAAGGAGGTCACTTCCGGTTTGCCACTTCCGGTTTCAGACAATGCCAGTTTCCCAGGTAATTTCAAAGCTTTTTAAGTGCCCGTTCACACTCGTGCGGCTGCAGAGATCGCATTTAATTCGGAGCGCACTGCTCCTTCATTACATGCGATCTCATGTGCGGTGCGAATTTCAGCCATACACTTTGTATGGCTGAATTCGCACTGCATCCGCACCAAAGACGCACAGGAGGCATTTTTTGAGCCGCATCAAAATCAAATCGCACAGTGGTTCACACTTGTGCGATGCGATTCTGTGCGTACTTGCAGATCGCACTGCGATATGCAATCAAACTGGGGGTGTCGTTAACGTTTAATTGACACCCCCTGCGTATCGCATATGGCAGTGGGAACTGCTAGATGCGTGGATGCGATGCGGTAACACGCTGCATATTCGCAGCGTTCCCGCATCGCACAAGTGTGAACCGAGCCTAAGACTGAAATCCAGTCATTTTTCATCTCTCTGGTCATTTCTTTGTAAAAGGAAGCAAACACAGGTAAAATGGTCCCAAAATTAAATTTTGCATATTTTGGGGGTTTTGCCCTTAAAATGTTCACATCTTTGGCCAAAGGCTTAGGGAGGCAGAAAATGTGTCAAAACGGGATCAAAAGTACCCAAAACGGATACAACAACACTTTAAAGCCCAAAATGTCAAGGAGAAAAGTGTTTTAATGTCACTTCCGGTTTTAAGGAGGTCACTTCCGGTTTGCCACTTCCGGTTTCAGACAATGCCAGTTTCCCAGGTAATTTCAAAGCTTTTTAAGTGCCCTTTCGCACTCGTGCGGCTGCGGAGATCGCATTTAATTCGGAGCGCACTGCTCCTTCATTACATGCGATCTCATGTGCGGTGCGAATTTCAGCCATACACTTTGTATGGCTGAATTCGCACTGCATCCGCACCAAAGACGCACAGGAGGCATTTTTTGAGCCGCATCAAAATCAAATCGCACAGTGGTTCACACTTGTGCGATGCGATTCTGTGCGTACTTGCAGATCGCACTGCGATATGCAATCAAACTGGGGGTGTCGTTAACGTTTAATTGACACCCCCTGCGTATCGCATATGGCAGTGGGAACTGCTAGATGCGTGGATGCGATGCGGTAACACGCTGCATATTCGCAGCGTTCCCGCATCGCACAAGTGTGAACCGAGCCTAAGACTGAAATCCAGTCATTTTTCATCTCTCTGGTCATTTCTTTGTAAAAGGAAGCAAACACAGGTAAAATGGTCCCAAAATTAAATTTTGCATATTTTGGGGGTTTTGCCCTTAAAATGTTCACATCTTTGGCCAAAGGCTTAGGGAGGCAGAAAATGTGTCAAAACGGGATCAAAAGTCCCCAAAACGGATACAACAACACTTTAAAGCCCAAAATGTCAAGGAGAAAAGTGTTTTAATGTCACTTCCGGTTTTAAGGAGGTCACTTCCGGTTTGCCACTTCCGGTTTCAGACAATGCCAGTTTCCCAGGTAATTTCAAAGCTTTTTAAGTGCCCGTTCACACTCGTGCGGCTGCAGAGATCGCATTTAATTCGGAGCACACTGCTCCTTCATTACATGCGATCTCATGTGCGGTGCGAATTTCAGCCATACACTTTGTATGGCTGAATTCGCACTGCATCCGCACCAAAGACGCACAGGAGGCATTTTTTGAGCCGCATCAAAATCAAATCGCACAGTGGTTCACACTTGTGCGATGCGATTCTGTGCGTACTTGCAGATCGCACTGCGATATGCAATCAAACTGGGGGTGTCGTTAACGTTTAATTGACACCCCCTGCGTATCGCATATGGCAGTGGGAACTGCTAGATGCGTGGATGCGATGCGGTAACACACTGCATATTCGCAGCGTTCCCGCATCGCACAAGTGTGAACCGAGCCTAAGACTGAAATCCAGTCATTTTTCATCTCTCTGGTCATTTCTTTGTAAAAGGAAGCAAACACAGGTAAAATGGTCCCAAAATTAAATTTTGCATATTTTGGGGGTTTTGCCCTTAAAATGTTCACATCTTTGGCCAAAGGCTTAGGGAGGCAGAAAATGTGTCAAAACGGGATCAAAAGTCCCCAAAACGGATACAACAACACTTTAAAGCCCAAAATGTCAAGGAGAAAAGTGTTTTAATGTCACTTCCGGTTTTAAGGAGGTCACTTCCGGTTTGCCACTTCCGGTTTCAGACAATGCCAGTTTCCCAGGTAATTTCAAAGCTTTTTAAGTGCCCGTTCACACTCGTGCGGCTGCAGAGATCGCATTTAATTCGGAGCGCACTGCTCCTTCATTACATGCGATCTCATGTGCGGTGCGAATTTCAGCCATACACTTTGTATGGCTGAATTCGCACTGCATCCGCACCAAAGACGCACAGGAGGCATTTTTTGAGCCGCATCAAAATCAAATCGCACAGTGGTTCACACTTGTGCGATGCGATTCTGTGCGTACTTGCAGATCGCACTGCGATATGCAATCAAACTGGGGGTGTCGTTAACGTTTAATTGACACCCCCTGCGTATCGCATATGGCAGTGGGAACTGCTAGATGCGTGGATGCGATGCGATAACACGCTGCATATTCGCAGCGTTCCCGCATCGCACAAGTGTGAACCGAGCCTAAGACTGAAATCCAGTCATTTTTCATCTCTCTGGTCATTTCTTTGTAAAAGGAAGCAAACACAGGTAAAATGGTCCCAAAATTAAATTTTGCATATTTTGGGGGTTTTGCCCTTAAAATGTTCACATCTTTGGCCAAAGGCTTAGGGAGGCAGAAAATGTGTCAAAACGGGATCAAAAGTCCCCAAAACGGATACAACAACACTTTAAAGCCCAAAATGTCAAGGAGAAAAGTGTTTTAATGTCACTTCCGGTTTTAAGGAGGTCACTTCCGGTTTGCCACTTCCGGTTTCAGACAATGCCAGTTTCCCAGGTAATTTCAAAGCTTTTTAAGTGCCCGTTCACACTCGTGCGGCTGCGGAGATCGCATTTAATTTGGAGCGCACTGCTCCTTCATTACATGCGATCTCATGTGCGGTGCGAATTTCAGCCATACACTTTGTATGGCTGAATTCGCACTGCATCCGCACCAAAGACGCACAGGAGGCATTTTTTGAGCCGCATCAAAATCAAATCGCACAGTGGTTCACACTTGTGCGATGCGATTCTGTGCGTACTTGCAGATCGCACTGCGATATGCAATCAAACTGGGGGTGTCGTTAACTTTTAATTGACACCCCCTGCGTATCGCATATGGCAGTGGGAACTGCTAGATGCGTGGATGAGATGCGGTAACACGCTGCATATTCGCAGCGTTCCCGCATCGCACAAGTGTGAACCGAGCCTAAGACTGAAATCCAGTCATTTTTCATCTCTCTGGTCATTTCTTTGTAAAAGGAAGCAAACACAGGTAAAATGGTCCCAAAATTAAATTTTGCATATTTTGGGGGTTTTGCCCTTAAAATGTTCACATCTTTGGCCAAAGGCTTAGGGAGGCAGAAAATGTGTCAAAACGGGATCAAAAGTCCCCAAAACGGATACAACAACACTTTAAAGCCCAAAATGTCAAGGAGAAAAGTGTTTTAATGTCACTTCCGGTTTTAAGGAGGTCACTTCCGGTTTGCCACTTCCGGTTTCAGACAATGCCAGTTTCCCAGGTAATTTCAAAGCTTTTTAAGTGCCCTTTCGCACTCGTGCGGCTGCGGAGATCGCATTTAATTCGGAGCGCACTGCTCCTTCATTACATGCGATCTCATGTGCGGTGCGAATTTCAGCCATACACTTTGTATGGCTGAATTCGCACTGCATCCGCACCAAAGACGCACAGGAGGCATTTTTTGAGCCGCATCAAAATCAAATCGCACCGTGGTTCACACTTGTGCGATGCGATTCTGTGCGTACTTGCAGATCGCACTGCGATATGCAATCAAACTGGGGGTGTCGTTAACGTTTAATTGACACCCCCTGCGTATCGCATATGGCAGTGGGAACTGCTAGATGCGTGGATGCGATGCGGTAACACGCTGCATATTCGCAGCGTTCCCGCATCGCACAAGTGTGAACCGAGCCTAAGACTGAAATCCAGTCATTTTTCATCTCTCTGGTCATTTCTTTGTAAAAGGAAGCAAACACAGGTAAAATGGTTCCAAAATTTAATTTTGCATATTTTGGGGGTTTTGCCCTTAAAATGTTCACATCTTTGGCCAAAGGCTTAGGGAGGCAGAAAATGTGTCAAAACGGGATCAAAAGTCCCCAAAACGGATACAACAACACTTTAAAGCCCAAAATGTCAAGGAGAAAAGTGTTTTAATGTCACTTCCGGTTTTAAGGAGGTCACTTCCGGTTTGCCACTTCCGGTTTCAGACAATGCCAGTTTCCCAGGTAATTTCAAAGCTTTTTAAGTGCCCTTTCGCACTCGTGCGGCTGCGGAGATCGCATTTAATTCGGAGCGCACTGCTCCTTCATTACATGCGATCTCATGTGCGGTGCGAATTTCAGCCATACACTTTGTATGGCTGAATTCGCACTGCATCCGCACCAAAGACGCACAGGAGGCATTTTTTGAGCCGCATCAAAATCAAATCGCACAGTGGTTCACACTTGTGCGATGCGATTCTGTGCGTACTTGCAGATCGCACTGCGATATGCAATCAAACTGGGGGTGTCGTTAACTTTTAATTGACACCCCCTGCGTATCGCATATGGCAGTGGGAACTGCTAGATGCGTGGATGAGATGCGGTAACACGCTGCATATTCGCAGCGTTCCCGCATCGCACAAGTGTGAACCGAGCCTAAGACTGAAATCCAGTCATTTTTCATCTCTCTGGTCATTTCTTTGTAAAAGGAAGCAAACACAGGTAAAATGGTCCCAAAATTAAATTTTGCATATTTTGGGGGTTTTGCCCTTAAAATGTTCACATCTTTGGCCAAAGGCTTAGGGAGGCAGAAAATGTGTCAAAACGGGATCAAAAGTCCCCAAAACGGATACAGCAACACTTTAAAGCCCAAAATGTCAAGGAGAAAAGTGTTTTAATGTCACTTCCGGTTTTAAGGAGGTCACTTCCGGTTTGCCACTTCCGGTTTCAGACAATGCCAGTTTCCCAGGTAATTTCAAAGCTTTTTAAGTGCCCGTTCACACTCGTGCGGCTGCAGAGATCGCATTTAATTCGGAGCGCACTGCTCCTTCATTACATGCGATCTCATGTGCGGTGCGAATTTCAGCCATACACTTTGTATGGCTGAATTCGCACTGCATCCGCACCAAAGACGCACAGGAGGCATTTTTTGAGCCGCATCAAAATCAAATCGCACAGTGGTTCACACTTGTGCGATGCGATTCTGTGCGTACTTGCAGATCGCACTGCGATATGCAATCAAACTGGGGGTGTCGTTAACGTTTAATACACACCCCCTGCGTATCGCATATGGCAGTGGGAACTGCTAGATGCGTGGATGCGATGCGGTAACACGCTGCATATTCGCAGCGTTCCCGCATCGCACAAGTGTGAACCGAGCCTAAGACTGAAATCCAGTCATTTTTCATCTCTCTGGTCATTTCTTTGTAAAAGGAAGCAAACACAGGTAAAATGGTCCCAAAATTAAATTTTGCATATTTTGGGGGTTTTGCCCTTAAAATGTTCACATCTTTGGCCAAAGGCTTAGGGAGGCAGAAAATGTGTCAAAACGGGATCAAAAGTCCCCAAAACGGATACAACAACACTTTAAAGCCCAAAATGTCAAGGAGAAAGTGTTTTAATGTCACTTCCGGTTTTAAGGAGGTCACTTCCGGTTTGCCACTTCCGGTTTCAGACAATGCCAGTTTCCCAGGTAATTTCAAAGCTTTTTAAGTGCCCTTTCACACTCGTGCGGCTGCGGAGATCGCATTTAATTCGGAGCGCACTGCTCCTTCATTACATGCGATCTCATGTGCGGTGCGAATTTCAGCCATACACTTTGTATGGCTGAATTCGCACTGCATCCGCACCAAAGACGCACAGGAGGCATTTTTTGAGCCGCATCAAAATCAAATCGCACAGTGGTTCACACTTGTGCGATGCGATTCTGTGCGTACTTGCAGATCGCACTGCGATATGCAATCAAACTGGGGGTGTCGTTAACTTTTAATTGACACCCCCTGCGTATCGCATATGGCAGTGGTAACTGCTAGATGCGTGGATGAGATGCGGTAACACGCTGCATATTCGCAGCGTTCCCGCATCGCACAAGTGTGAACCGAGCCTAAGACTGAAATCCAGTCATTTTTCATCTCTCTGGTCATTTCTTTGTAAAAGGAAGCAAACACAGGTAAAATGGTCCCAAAATTAAATTTTGCATATTTTGGGGGTTTTGCCCTTAAAATGTTCACATCTTTGGCCAAAGGCTTAGGGAGGCAGAAAATGTGTCAAAACGGGATCAAAAGTCCCCAAAACGGATACAACAACACTTTAAAGCCCAAAATGTCAAGGAGAAAAGTGTTTTAATGTCACTTCCGGTTTTAAGGAGGTCACTTCCGGTTTGCCACTTCCGGTTTCAGACAATGCCAGTTTCCCAGGTAATTTCAAAGCTTTTTAAGTGCCCTTTCGCACTCGTGCGGCTGCGGAGATCGCATTTAATTCGGAGCGCACTGCTCCTTCATTACATGCGATCTCATGTGCGGTGCGAATTTCAGCCATACACTTTGTATGGCTGAATTCGCACTGCATCCGCACCAAAGACGCACAGGAGGCATTTTTTGAGCCGCATCAAAATCAAATCGCACCGTGGTTCACACTTGTGCGATGCGATTCTGTGCGTACTTGCAGATCGCACTGCGATATGCAATCAAACTGGGGGTGTCGTTAACGTTTAATTGACACCCCCTGCGTATCGCATATGGCAGTGGGAACTGCTAGATGCGTGGATGCGATGCGGTAACACGCTGCATATTCGCAGCGTTCCCGCATCGCACAAGTGTGAACCGAGCCTAAGACTGAAATCCAGTCATTTTTCATCTCTCTGGTCATTTCTTTGTAAAAGGAAGCAAACACAGGTAAAATGGTTCCAAAATTGAATTTTGCATATTTTGGGGGTTTTGCCCTTAAAATGTTCACATCTTTGGCCAAAGGCTTAGGGAGGCAGAAAATGTGTCAAAACGGGATCAAAAGTCCCCAAAACGGATACAACAACACTTTAAAGCCCAAAATGTCAAGGAGAAAAGTGTTTTAATGTCACTTCCGGTTTTAAGGAGGTCACTTCCGGTTTGCCACTTCCGGTTTCAGACAATGCCAGTTTCCCAGGTAATTTCAAAGCTTTTTAAGTGCCCTTTCGCACTCGTGCGGCTGCGGAGATCGCATTTAATTCGGAGCGCACTGCTCCTTCATTACATGCGATCTCATGTGCGGTGCGAATTTCAGCCATACACTTTGTATGGCTGAATTCGCACTGCATCCGCACCAAAGACGCACAGGAGGCATTTTTTGAGCCGCATCAAAATCAAATCGCACAGTGGTTCACACTTGTGCGATGCGATTCTGTGCGTACTTGCAGATCGCACTGCGATATGCAATCAAACTGGGGGTGTCGTTAACGTTTAATTGACACCCCCTGCGTATCGCATATGGCAGTGGGAACTGCTAGATGCGTGGATGCGATGCGGTAACACGCTGCATATTCGCAGCGTTCCCGCATCGCACAAGTGTGAACCGAGCCTAAGACTGAAATCCAGTCATTTTTCATCTCTCTGGTCATTTCTTTGTAAAAGGAAGCAAACACAGGTAAAATGGTCCCAAAATTAAATTTTGCATATTTTGGGGGTTTTGCCCTTAAAATGTTCACATCTTTGGCCAAAGGCTTAGGGAGGCAGAAAATGTGTCAAAACGGGATCAAAAGTCCCCAAAACGGATACAACAACACTTTAAAGCCCAAAATGTCAAGGAGAAAAGTGTTTTAATGTCACTTCCGGTTTTAAGGAGGTCACTTCCGGTTTGCCACTTCCGGTTTCAGACAATGCCAGTTTCCCAGGTAATTTCAAAGCTTTTTAAGTGCCCGTTCACACTCGTGCGGCTGCAGAGATCGCATTTAATTCGGAGCGCACTGCTCCTTCATTACATGCGATCTCATGTGCGGTGCGAATTTCAGCCATACACTTTGTATGGCTGAATTCGCACTGCATCCGCACCAAAGACGCACAGGAGGCATTTTTTGAGCCGCATCAAAATCAAATCGCACAGTGGTTCACACTTGTGCGATGCGATTCTGTGCGTACTTGCAGATCGCACTGCGATATGCAATCAAACTGGGGGTGTCGTTAACTTTTAATTGACACCCCCTGCGTATCGCATATGGCAGTGGGAACTGCTAGATGCGTGGATGAGATGCGGTAACACGCTGCATATTCGCAGCGTTCCCGCATCGCACAAGTGTGAACCGAGCCTAAGACTGAAATCCAGTCATTTTTCATCTCTCTGGTCATTTCTTTGTAAAAGGAAGCAAACACAGGTAAAATGGTCCCAAAATTAAATTTTGCATATTTTGGGGGTTTTGCCCTTAAAATGTTCACATCTTTGGCCAAAGGCTTAGGGAGGCAGAAAATGTGTCAAAACGGGATCAAAAGTCCCCAAAACGGATACAGCAACACTTTAAAGCCCAAAATGTCAAGGAGAAAAGTGTTTTAATGTCACTTCCGGTTTTAAGGAGGTCACTTCCGGTTTGCCACTTCCGGTTTCAGACAATGCCAGTTTCCCAGGTAATTTCAAAGCTTTTTAAGTGCCCGTTCACACTCGTGCGGCTGCAGAGATCGCATTTAATTCGGAGCGCACTGCTCCTTCATTACATGCGATCTCATGTGCGGTGCGAATTTCAGCCATACACTTTGTATGGCTGAATTCGCACTGCATCCGCACCAAAGACGCACAGGAGGCATTTTTTGAGCCGCATCAAAATCAAATCGCACAGTGGTTCACACTTGTGCGATGCGATTCTGTGCGTACTTGCAGATCGCACTGCGATATGCAATCAAACTGGGGGTGTCGTTAACGTTTAATTGACACCCCCTGCGTATCGCATATGGCAGTGGGAACTGCTAGATGCGTGGATGCGATGCGGTAACACGCTGCATATTCGCAGCATTCCCGCATCGCACAAGTGTGAACCGAGCCTAAGACTGAAATCCAGTCATTTTTCATCTCTCTGGTCATTTCTTTGTAAAAGGAAGCAAACACAGGTAAAATGGTCCCAAAATTAAATTTTGCATATTTTGGGGGTTTTGCCCTTAAAATGTTCACATCTTTGGCCAAAGGCTTAGGGAGGCAGAAAATGTGTCAAAACGGGATCAAAAGTCCCCAAAACGGATACAACAACACTTTAAAGCCCAAAATGTCAAGGAGAAAAGTGTTTTAATGTCACTTCCGGTTTTAAGGAGGTCACTTCCGGTTTGCCACTTCCGGTTTCAGACAATGCCAGTTTCCCAGGTAATTTCAAAGCTTTTTAAGTGCCCGTTCACACTCGTGCGGCTGCAGAGATCGCATTTAATTCGGAGCGCACTGCTCCTTCATTACATGCGATCTCATGTGCGGTGCGAATTTCAGCCATACACTTTGTATGGCTGAATTCGCACTGCATCCGCACCAAAGACGCACAGGAGGCATTTTTTGAGCCGCATCAAAATCAAATCGCACAGTGGTTCACACTTGTGCGATGCGATTCTGTGCGTACTTGCAGATCGCACTGCGATATGCAATCAAACTGGGGGTGTCATTAACGTTTAATACACACCCCCTGCGTATCGCATATGGCAGTGGGAACTGCTAGATGCGTGGATGCGATGCGGTAACACGCTGCATATTCGCAGCGTTCCCGCATCGCACAAGTGTGAACCGAGCCTAAGACTGAAATCCAGTCATTTTTCATCTCTCTGGTCATTTCTTTGTAAAAGGAAGCAAACACAGGTAAAATGGTCCCAAAATTAAATTTTGCATATTTTGGGGGTTTTGCCCTTAAAATGTTCACATCTTTGGCCAAAGGCTTAGGGAGGCAGAAAATGTGTCAAAACGGGATCAAAAGTCCCCAAAACGGATACAACAACACTTTAAAGCCCAAAATGTCAAGGAGAAAGTGTTTTAATGTCACTTCCGGTTTTAAGGAGGTCACTTCCGGTTTGCCACTTCCGGTTTCAGACAATGCCAGTTTCCCAGGTAATTTCAAAGCTTTTTAAGTGCCCTTTCACACTCGTGCGGCTGCGGAGATCGCATTTAATTCGGAGCGCACTGCTCCTTCATTACATGCGATCTCATGTGCGGTGCGAATTTCAGCCATACACTTTGTATGGCTGAATTCGCACTGCATCCGCACCAAAGACGCACAGGAGGCATTTTTTGAGCCGCATCAAAATCAAATCGCACAGTGGTTCACACTTGTGCGATGCGATTCTGTGCGTACTTGCAGATCGCACTGCGATATGCAATCAAACTGGGGGTGTCGTTAATGTTTAATTGACACCCCCTGCGTATCGCATATGGCAGTGGGAACTGCTAGATGCGTGGATGCGATGCGGTAACACGCTGCATATTCGCAGCATTCCCGCATCGCACAAGTGTGAACCGAGCCTAAGACTGAAATCCAGTCATTTTTCATCTCTCTGGTCATTTCTTTGTAAAAGGAAGCAAACACAGGTAAAATGGTTCCAAAATTTAATTTTGCATATTTTGGGGGTTTTGCCCTTAAAATGTTCACATCTTTGGCCAAAGGCTTAGGGAGGCAGAAAATGTGTCAAAACGGGATCAAAAGTCCCCAAAACGGATACAACAACACTTTAAAGCCCAAAATGTCAAGGAGAAAAGTGTTTTAATGTCACTTCCGGTTTTAAGGAGGTCACTTCCGGTTTGCCACTTCCGGTTTCAGACAATGCCAGTTTCCCAGGTAATTTCAAAGCTTTTTAAGTGCCCTTTCGCACTCGTGCGGCTGCGGAGATCGCATTTAATTCGGAGCGCACTGCTCCTTCATTACATGCGATCTCATGTGCGGTGCGAATTTCAGCCATACACTTTGTATGGCTGAATTCGCACTGCATCCGCACCAAAGACGCACAGGAGGCATTTTTTGAGCCGCATCAAAATCAAATCGCACAGTGGTTCACACTTGTGCGATGCGATTCTGTGCGTACTTGCAGATCGCACTGCGATATGCAATCAAACTGGGGGTGTCGTTAACGTTTAATTGACACCCCCTGCGTATCGCATATGGCAGTGGGAACTGCTAGATGCGTGGATGCGATGCGGTAACACGCTGCATATTCGCAGCATTCCCGCATCGCACAAGTGTGAACCGAGCCTAAGACTGAAATCCAGTCATTTTTCATCTCTCTGGTCATTTCTTTGTAAAAGGAAGCAAACACAGGTAAAATGGTCCCAAAATTAAATTTTGCATATTTTGGGGGTTTTGCCCTTAAAATGTTCACATCTTTGGCCAAAGGCTTAGGGAGGCAGAAAATGTGTCAAAACGGGATCAAAAGTCCCCAAAACGGATACAACAACACTTTAAAGCCCAAAATGTCAAGGAGAAAAGTGTTTTAATGTCACTTCCGGTTTTAAGGAGGTCACTTCCGGTTTCAGACAATGCCAGTTTCCCAGGTAATTTCAAAGCTTTTTAAGTGCCCGTTCACACTCGTGCGGCTGCAGAGATCGCATTTAATTCGGAGCGCACTGCTCCTTCATTACATGCGATCTCATGTGCGGTGCGAATTTCAGCCATACACTTTGTATGGCTGAATTCGCACTGCATCCGCACCAAAGACGCACAGGAGGCATTTTTTGAGCCGCATCAAAATCAAATCGCACAGTGGTTCACACTTGTGCGATGCGATTCTGTGCGTACTTGCAGATCGCACTGCGATATGCAATCAAACTGGGGGTGTCATTAACGTTTAATTGACACCCCCTGCGTATCGCATATGGCAGTGGGAACTGCTAGATGCGTGGATGCGATGCGGTAACACGCTGCATATTCGCAGCGTTCCCGCATCGCACAAGTGTGAACCGAGCCTAAGACTGAAATCCAGTCATTTTTCATCTCTCTGGTCATTTCTTTGTAAAAGGAAGCAAACACAGGTAAAATGGTCCCAAAATTAAATTTTGCATATTTTGGGGGTTTTGCCCTTAAAATGTTCACATCTTTGGCCAAAGGCTTAGGGAGGCAGAAAATGTGTCAAAACGGGATCAAAAGTCCCCAAAACGGATACAACAACACTTTAAAGCCCAAAATGTCAAGGAGAAAAGTGTTTTAATGTCACTTCCGGTTTTAAGGAGGTCACTTCCGGTTTGCCACTTCCGGTTTCAGACAATGCCAGTTTCCCAGGTAATTTCAAAGCTTTTTAAGTGCCCGTTCACACTCGTGCGGCTGCAGAGATCGCATTTAATTCGGAGCGCACTGCTCCTTCATTACATGCGATCTCATGTGCGGTGCGAATTTCAGCCATACACTTTGTATGGCTGAATTCGCACTGCATCCGCACCAAAGACGCACAGGAGGCATTTTTTGAGCCGCATCAAAATCAAATCGCACAGTGGTTCACACTTGTGCGATGCGATTCTGTGCGTACTTGCAGATCGCACTGCGATATGCAATCAAACTGGGGGTGTCGTTAACGTTTAATTGACACCCCCTGCGTATCGCATATGGCAGTGGGAACTGCTAGATGCGTGGATGCGATGCGATAACACGCTGCATATTCGCAGCGTTCCCGCATCGCACAAGTGTGAACCGAGCCTAAGACTGAAATCCAGTCATTTTTCATCTCTCTGGTCATTTCTTTGTAAAAGGAAGCAAACACAGGTAAAATGGTCCCAAAATTAAATTTTGCATATTTTGGGGGTTTTGCCCTTAAAATGTTCACATCTTTGGCCAAAGGCTTAGGGAGGCAGAAAATGTGTCAAAACGGGATCAAAAGTCCCCAAAACGGATACAACAACACTTTAAAGCCCAAAATGTCAAGGAGAAAAGTGTTTTAATGTCACTTCCGGTTTTAAGGAGGTCACTTCCGGTTTGCCACTTCCGGTTTCAGACAATGCCAGTTTCCCAGGTAATTTCAAAGCTTTTTAAGTGCCCGTTCACACTCGTGCGGCTGCGGAGATCGCATTTAATTTGGAGCGCACTGCTCCTTCATTACATGCGATCTCATGTGCGGTGCGAATTTCAGCCATACACTTTGTATGGCTGAATTCGCACTGCATCCGCACCAAAGACGCACAGGAGGCATTTTTTGAGCCGCATCAAAATCAAATCGCACAGTGGTTCACACTTGTGCGATGCGATTCTGTGCGTACTTGCAGATCGCACTGCGATATGCAATCAAACTGGGGGTGTCGTTAACTTTTAATTGACACCCCCTGCGTATCGCATATGGCAGTGGGAACTGCTAGATGCGTGGATGAGATGCGGTAACACGCTGCATATTCGCAGCGTTCCCGCATCGCACAAGTGTGAACCGAGCCTAAGACTGAAATCCAGTCATTTTTCATCTCTCTGGTCATTTCTTTGTAAAAGGAAGCAAACACAGGTAAAATGGTCCCAAAATTAAATTTTGCATATTTTGGGGGTTTTGCCCTTAAAATGTTCACATCTTTGGCCAAAGGCTTAGGGAGGCAGAAAATGTGTCAAAACGGGATCAAAAGTCCCCAAAACGGATACAACAACACTTTAAAGCCCAAAATGTCAAGGAGAAAAGTGTTTTAATGTCACTTCCGGTTTTAAGGAGGTCACTTCCGGTTTGCCACTTCCGGTTTCAGACAATGCCAGTTTCCCAGGTAATTTCAAAGCTTTTTAAGTGCCCTTTCGCACTCGTGCGGCTGCGGAGATCGCATTTAATTCGGAGCGCACTGCTCCTTCATTACATGCGATCTCATGTGCGGTGCGAATTTCAGCCATACACTTTGTATGGCTGAATTCGCACTGCATCCGCACCAAAGACGCACAGGAGGCATTTTTTGAGCCGCATCAAAATCAAATCGCACCGTGGTTCACACTTGTGCGATGCGATTCTGTGCGTACTTGCAGATCGCACTGCGATATGCAATCAAACTGGGGGTGTCGTTAACGTTTAATTGACACCCCCTGCGTATCGCATATGGCAGTGGGAACTGCTAGATGCGTGGATGCGATGCGGTAACACGCTGCATATTCGCAGCGTTCCCGCATCGCACAAGTGTGAACCGAGCCTAAGACTGAAATCCAGTCATTTTTCATCTCTCTGGTCATTTCTTTGTAAAAGGAAGCAAACACAGGTAAAATGGTTCCAAAATTTAATTTTGCATATTTTGGGGGTTTTGCCCTTAAAATGTTCACATCTTTGGCCAAAGGCTTAGGGAGGCAGAAAATGTGTCAAAACGGGATCAAAAGTCCCCAAAACGGATACAACAACACTTTAAAGCCCAAAATGTCAAGGAGAAAAGTGTTTTAATGTCACTTCCGGTTTTAAGGAGGTCACTTCCGGTTTGCCACTTCCGGTTTCAGACAATGCCAGTTTCCCAGGTAATTTCAAAGCTTTTTAAGTGCCCTTTCGCACTCGTGCGGCTGCGGAGATCGCATTTAATTCGGAGCGCACTGCTCCTTCATTACATGCGATCTCATGTGCGGTGCGAATTTCAGCCATACACTTTGTATGGCTGAATTCGCACTGCATCCGCACCAAAGACGCACAGGAGGCATTTTTTGAGCCGCATCAAAATCAAATCGCACAGTGGTTCACACTTGTGCGATGCGATTCTGTGCGTACTTGCAGATCGCACTGCGATATGCAATCAAACTGGGGGTGTCGTTAACTTTTAATTGACACCCCCTGCGTATCGCATATGGCAGTGGGAACTGCTAGATGCGTGGATGAGATGCGGTAACACGCTGCATATTCGCAGCGTTCCCGCATCGCACAAGTGTGAACCGAGCCTAAGACTGAAATCCAGTCATTTTTCATCTCTCTGGTCATTTCTTTGTAAAAGGAAGCAAACACAGGTAAAATGGTCCCAAAATTAAATTTTGCATATTTTGGGGGTTTTGCCCTTAAAATGTTCACATCTTTGGCCAAAGGCTTAGGGAGGCAGAAAATGTGTCAAAACGGGATCAAAAGTCCCCAAAACGGATACAGCAACACTTTAAAGCCCAAAATGTCAAGGAGAAAAGTGTTTTAATGTCACTTCCGGTTTTAAGGAGGTCACTTCCGGTTTGCCACTTCCGGTTTCAGACAATGCCAGTTTCCCAGGTAATTTCAAAGCTTTTTAAGTGCCCGTTCACACTCGTGCGGCTGCAGAGATCGCATTTAATTCGGAGCGCACTGCTCCTTCATTACATGCGATCTCATGTGCGGTGCGAATTTCAGCCATACACTTTGTATGGCTGAATTCGCACTGCATCCGCACCAAAGACGCACAGGAGGCATTTTTTGAGCCGCATCAAAATCAAATCGCACAGTGGTTCACACTTGTGCGATGCGATTCTGTGCGTACTTGCAGATCGCACTGCGATATGCAATCAAACTGGGGGTGTCGTTAACGTTTAATACACACCCCCTGCGTATCGCATATGGCAGTGGGAACTGCTAGATGCGTGGATGCGATGCGGTAACACGCTGCATATTCGCAGCGTTCCCGCATCGCACAAGTGTGAACCGAGCCTAAGACTGAAATCCAGTCATTTTTCATCTCTCTGGTCATTTCTTTGTAAAAGGAAGCAAACACAGGTAAAATGGTCCCAAAATTAAATTTTGCATATTTTGGGGGTTTTGCCCTTAAAATGTTCACATCTTTGGCCAAAGGCTTAGGGAGGCAGAAAATGTGTCAAAACGGGATCAAAAGTCCCCAAAACGGATACAACAACACTTTAAAGCCCAAAATGTCAAGGAGAAAGTGTTTTAATGTCACTTCCGGTTTTAAGGAGGTCACTTCCGGTTTGCCACTTCCGGTTTCAGACAATGCCAGTTTCCCAGGTAATTTCAAAGCTTTTTAAGTGCCCTTTCACACTCGTGCGGCTGCGGAGATCGCATTTAATTCGGAGCGCACTGCTCCTTCATTACATGCGATCTCATGTGCGGTGCGAATTTCAGCCATACACTTTGTATGGCTGAATTCGCACTGCATCCGCACCAAAGACGCACAGGAGGCATTTTTTGAGCCGCATCAAAATCAAATCGCACAGTGGTTCACACTTGTGCGATGCGATTCTGTGCGTACTTGCAGATCGCACTGCGATATGCAATCAAACTGGGGGTGTCGTTAACTTTTAATTGACACCCCCTGCGTATCGCATATGGCAGTGGTAACTGCTAGATGCGTGGATGAGATGCGGTAACACGCTGCATATTCGCAGCGTTCCCGCATCGCACAAGTGTGAACCGAGCCTAAGACTGAAATCCAGTCATTTTTCATCTCTCTGGTCATTTCTTTGTAAAAGGAAGCAAACACAGGTAAAATGGTCCCAAAATTAAATTTTGCATATTTTGGGGGTTTTGCCCTTAAAATGTTCACATCTTTGGCCAAAGGCTTAGGGAGGCAGAAAATGTGTCAAAACGGGATCAAAAGTCCCCAAAACGGATACAACAACACTTTAAAGCCCAAAATGTCAAGGAGAAAAGTGTTTTAATGTCACTTCCGGTTTTAAGGAGGTCACTTCCGGTTTGCCACTTCCGGTTTCAGACAATGCCAGTTTCCCAGGTAATTTCAAAGCTTTTTAAGTGCCCTTTCGCACTCGTGCGGCTGCGGAGATCGCATTTAATTCGGAGCGCACTGCTCCTTCATTACATGCGATCTCATGTGCGGTGCGAATTTCAGCCATACACTTTGTATGGCTGAATTCGCACTGCATCCGCACCAAAGACGCACAGGAGGCATTTTTTGAGCCGCATCAAAATCAAATCGCACCGTGGTTCACACTTGTGCGATGCGATTCTGTGCGTACTTGCAGATCGCACTGCGATATGCAATCAAACTGGGGGTGTCGTTAACGTTTAATTGACACCCCCTGCGTATCGCATATGGCAGTGGGAACTGCTAGATGCGTGGATGCGATGCGGTAACACGCTGCATATTCGCAGCGTTCCCGCATCGCACAAGTGTGAACCGAGCCTAAGACTGAAATCCAGTCATTTTTCATCTCTCTGGTCATTTCTTTGTAAAAGGAAGCAAACACAGGTAAAATGGTTCCAAAATTGAATTTTGCATATTTTGGGGGTTTTGCCCTTAAAATGTTCACATCTTTGGCCAAAGGCTTAGGGAGGCAGAAAATGTGTCAAAACGGGATCAAAAGTCCCCAAAACGGATACAACAACACTTTAAAGCCCAAAATGTCAAGGAGAAAAGTGTTTTAATGTCACTTCCGGTTTTAAGGAGGTCACTTCCGGTTTGCCACTTCCGGTTTCAGACAATGCCAGTTTCCCAGGTAATTTCAAAGCTTTTTAAGTGCCCTTTCGCACTCGTGCGGCTGCGGAGATCGCATTTAATTCGGAGCGCACTGCTCCTTCATTACATGCGATCTCATGTGCGGTGCGAATTTCAGCCATACACTTTGTATGGCTGAATTCGCACTGCATCCGCACCAAAGACGCACAGGAGGCATTTTTTGAGCCGCATCAAAATCAAATCGCACAGTGGTTCACACTTGTGCGATGCGATTCTGTGCGTACTTGCAGATCGCACTGCGATATGCAATCAAACTGGGGGTGTCGTTAACGTTTAATTGACACCCCCTGCGTATCGCATATGGCAGTGGGAACTGCTAGATGCGTGGATGCGATGCGGTAACACGCTGCATATTCGCAGCGTTCCCGCATCGCACAAGTGTGAACCGAGCCTAAGACTGAAATCCAGTCATTTTTCATCTCTCTGGTCATTTCTTTGTAAAAGGAAGCAAACACAGGTAAAATGGTCCCAAAATTAAATTTTGCATATTTTGGGGGTTTTGCCCTTAAAATGTTCACATCTTTGGCCAAAGGCTTAGGGAGGCAGAAAATGTGTCAAAACGGGATCAAAAGTCCCCAAAACGGATACAACAACACTTTAAAGCCCAAAATGTCAAGGAGAAAAGTGTTTTAATGTCACTTCCGGTTTTAAGGAGGTCACTTCCGGTTTGCCACTTCCGGTTTCAGACAATGCCAGTTTCCCAGGTAATTTCAAAGCTTTTTAAGTGCCCGTTCACACTCGTGCGGCTGCAGAGATCGCATTTAATTCGGAGCGCACTGCTCCTTCATTACATGCGATCTCATGTGCGGTGCGAATTTCAGCCATACACTTTGTATGGCTGAATTCGCACTGCATCCGCACCAAAGACGCACAGGAGGCATTTTTTGAGCCGCATCAAAATCAAATCGCACAGTGGTTCACACTTGTGCGATGCGATTCTGTGCGTACTTGCAGATCGCACTGCGATATGCAATCAAACTGGGGGTGTCGTTAACTTTTAATTGACACCCCCTGCGTATCGCATATGGCAGTGGGAACTGCTAGATGCGTGGATGAGATGCGGTAACACGCTGCATATTCGCAGCGTTCCCGCATCGCACAAGTGTGAACCGAGCCTAAGACTGAAATCCAGTCATTTTTCATCTCTCTGGTCATTTCTTTGTAAAAGGAAGCAAACACAGGTAAAATGGTCCCAAAATTAAATTTTGCATATTTTGGGGGTTTTGCCCTTAAAATGTTCACATCTTTGGCCAAAGGCTTAGGGAGGCAGAAAATGTGTCAAAACGGGATCAAAAGTCCCCAAAACGGATACAGCAACACTTTAAAGCCCAAAATGTCAAGGAGAAAAGTGTTTTAATGTCACTTCCGGTTTTAAGGAGGTCACTTCCGGTTTGCCACTTCCGGTTTCAGACAATGCCAGTTTCCCAGGTAATTTCAAAGCTTTTTAAGTGCCCGTTCACACTCGTGCGGCTGCAGAGATCGCATTTAATTCGGAGCGCACTGCTCCTTCATTACATGCGATCTCATGTGCGGTGCGAATTTCAGCCATACACTTTGTATGGCTGAATTCGCACTGCATCCGCACCAAAGACGCACAGGAGGCATTTTTTGAGCCGCATCAAAATCAAATCGCACAGTGGTTCACACTTGTGCGATGCGATTCTGTGCGTACTTGCAGATCGCACTGCGATATGCAATCAAACTGGGGGTGTCGTTAACGTTTAATTGACACCCCCTGCGTATCGCATATGGCAGTGGGAACTGCTAGATGCGTGGATGCGATGCGGTAACACGCTGCATATTCGCAGCATTCCCGCATCGCACAAGTGTGAACCGAGCCTAAGACTGAAATCCAGTCATTTTTCATCTCTCTGGTCATTTCTTTGTAAAAGGAAGCAAACACAGGTAAAATGGTCCCAAAATTAAATTTTGCATATTTTGGGGGTTTTGCCCTTAAAATGTTCACATCTTTGGCCAAAGGCTTAGGGAGGCAGAAAATGTGTCAAAACGGGATCAAAAGTCCCCAAAACGGATACAACAACACTTTAAAGCCCAAAATGTCAAGGAGAAAAGTGTTTTAATGTCACTTCCGGTTTTAAGGAGGTCACTTCCGGTTTGCCACTTCCGGTTTCAGACAATGCCAGTTTCCCAGGTAATTTCAAAGCTTTTTAAGTGCCCGTTCACACTCGTGCGGCTGCAGAGATCGCATTTAATTCGGAGCGCACTGCTCCTTCATTACATGCGATCTCATGTGCGGTGCGAATTTCAGCCATACACTTTGTATGGCTGAATTCGCACTGCATCCGCACCAAAGACGCACAGGAGGCATTTTTTGAGCCGCATCAAAATCAAATCGCACAGTGGTTCACACTTGTGCGATGCGATTCTGTGCGTACTTGCAGATCGCACTGCGATATGCAATCAAACTGGGGGTGTCATTAACGTTTAATACACACCCCCTGCGTATCGCATATGGCAGTGGGAACTGCTAGATGCGTGGATGCGATGCGGTAACACGCTGCATATTCGCAGCGTTCCCGCATCGCACAAGTGTGAACCGAGCCTAAGACTGAAATCCAGTCATTTTTCATCTCTCTGGTCATTTCTTTGTAAAAGGAAGCAAACACAGGTAAAATGGTCCCAAAATTAAATTTTGCATATTTTGGGGGTTTTGCCCTTAAAATGTTCACATCTTTGGCCAAAGGCTTAGGGAGGCAGAAAATGTGTCAAAACGGGATCAAAAGTCCCCAAAACGGATACAACAACACTTTAAAGCCCAAAATGTCAAGGAGAAAGTGTTTTAATGTCACTTCCGGTTTTAAGGAGGTCACTTCCGGTTTGCCACTTCCGGTTTCAGACAATGCCAGTTTCCCAGGTAATTTCAAAGCTTTTTAAGTGCCCTTTCACACTCGTGCGGCTGCGGAGATCGCATTTAATTCGGAGCGCACTGCTCCTTCATTACATGCGATCTCATGTGCGGTGCGAATTTCAGCCATACACTTTGTATGGCTGAATTCGCACTGCATCCGCACCAAAGACGCACAGGAGGCATTTTTTGAGCCGCATCAAAATCAAATCGCACAGTGGTTCACACTTGTGCGATGCGATTCTGTGCGTACTTGCAGATCGCACTGCGATATGCAATCAAACTGGGGGTGTCGTTAATGTTTAATTGACACCCCCTGCGTATCGCATATGGCAGTGGGAACTGCTAGATGCGTGGATGCGATGCGGTAACACGCTGCATATTCGCAGCATTCCCGCATCGCACAAGTGTGAACCGAGCCTAAGACTGAAATCCAGTCATTTTTCATCTCTCTGGTCATTTCTTTGTAAAAGGAAGCAAACACAGGTAAAATGGTTCCAAAATTTAATTTTGCATATTTTGGGGGTTTTGCCCTTAAAATGTTCACATCTTTGGCCAAAGGCTTAGGGAGGCAGAAAATGTGTCAAAACGGGATCAAAAGTCCCCAAAACGGATACAACAACACTTTAAAGCCCAAAATGTCAAGGAGAAAAGTGTTTTAATGTCACTTCCGGTTTTAAGGAGGTCACTTCCGGTTTGCCACTTCCGGTTTCAGACAATGCCAGTTTCCCAGGTAATTTCAAAGCTTTTTAAGTGCCCTTTCGCACTCGTGCGGCTGCGGAGATCGCATTTAATTCGGAGCGCACTGCTCCTTCATTACATGCGATCTCATGTGCGGTGCGAATTTCAGCCATACACTTTGTATGGCTGAATTCGCACTGCATCCGCACCAAAGACGCACAGGAGGCATTTTTTGAGCCGCATCAAAATCAAATCGCACAGTGGTTCACACTTGTGCGATGCGATTCTGTGCGTACTTGCAGATCGCACTGCGATATGCAATCAAACTGGGGGTGTCGTTAACGTTTAATTGACACCCCCTGCGTATCGCATATGGCAGTGGGAACTGCTAGATGCGTGGATGCGATGCGGTAACACGCTGCATATTCGCAGCATTCCCGCATCGCACAAGTGTGAACCGAGCCTAAGACTGAAATCCAGTCATTTTTCATCTCTCTGGTCATTTCTTTGTAAAAGGAAGCAAACACAGGTAAAATGGTCCCAAAATTAAATTTTGCATATTTTGGGGGTTTTGCCCTTAAAATGTTCACATCTTTGGCCAAAGGCTTAGGGAGGCAGAAAATGTGTCAAAACGGGATCAAAAGTCCCCAAAACGGATACAACAACACTTTAAAGCCCAAAATGTCAAGGAGAAAAGTGTTTTAATGTCACTTCCGGTTTTAAGGAGGTCACTTCCGGTTTCAGACAATGCCAGTTTCCCAGGTAATTTCAAAGCTTTTTAAGTGCCCGTTCACACTCGTGCGGCTGCAGAGATCGCATTTAATTCGGAGCGCACTGCTCCTTCATTACATGCGATCTCATGTGCGGTGCGAATTTCAGCCATACACTTTGTATGGCTGAATTCGCACTGCATCCGCACCAAAGACGCACAGGAGGCATTTTTTGAGCCGCATCAAAATCAAATCGCACAGTGGTTCACACTTGTGCGATGCGATTCTGTGCGTACTTGCAGATCGCACTGCGATATGCAATCAAACTGGGGGTGTCATTAACGTTTAATTGACACCCCCTGCGTATCGCATATGGCAGTGGGAACTGCTAGATGCGTGGATGCGATGCGGTAACACGCTGCATATTCGCAGCGTTCCCGCATCGCACAAGTGTGAACCGAGCCTAAGACTGAAATCCAGTCATTTTTCATCTCTCTGGTCATTTCTTTGTAAAAGGAAGCAAACACAGGTAAAATGGTCCCAAAATTAAATTTTGCATATTTTGGGGGTTTTGCCCTTAAAATGTTCACATCTTTGGCCAAAGGCTTAGGGAGGCAGAAAATGTGTCAAAACGGGATCAAAAGTCCCCAAAACGGATACAACAACACTTTAAAGCCCAAAATGTCAAGGAGAAAAGTGTTTTAATGTCACTTCCGGTTTTAAGGAGGTCACTTCCGGTTTGCCACTTCCGGTTTCAGACAATGCCAGTTTCCCAGGTAATTTCAAAGCTTTTTAAGTGCCCTTTCGCACTCGTGCGGCTGCGGAGATCGCATTTAATTCGGAGCGCACTGCTCCTTCATTACATGCGATCTCATGTGCGGTGCGAATTTCAGCCATACACTTTGTATGGCTGAATTCGCACTGCATCCGCACCAAAGACGCACAGGAGGCATTTTTTGAGCCGCATCAAAATCAAATCGCACCGTGGTTCACACTTGTGCGATGCGATTCTGTGCGTACTTGCAGATCGCACTGCGATATGCAATCAAACTGGGGGTGTCATTAACGTTTAATTGAAACCCCCTGCGTATCGCATATGGCAGTGGGAACTGCTAGATGCGTGGATGCGATGCGGTAACACGCTGCATATTCGCAGCGTTCCCGCATCGCACAAGTGTGAACCGAGCCTAAGACTGAAATCCAGTCATTTTTCATCTCTCTGGTCATTTCTTTGTAAAAGGAAGCAAACACAGGTAAAATGGTTCCAAAATTTAATTTTGCATATTTTGGGAGTTTTGCCCTTAAAATGTTCACATCTTTGGCCAAAGGCTTAGGGAGGCAGAAAATGTGTCAAAACGGGATCAAAAGTCCCCAAAACGGATACAACAACACTTTAAAGCCCAAAATGTCAAGGAGAAAAGTGTTTTAATGTCACTTCCGGTTTTAAGGAGGTCACTTCCGGTTTGCCACTTCCGGTTTCAGACAATGCCAGTTTCCCAGGTAATTTCAAAGCTTTTTAAGTGCCCTTTCGCACTCGTGCGGCTGCGGAGATCGCATTTAATTCGGAGCGCACTGCTCCTTCATTACATGCGATCTCATGTGCGGTGCGAATTTCAGCCATACACTTTGTATGGCTGAATTCGCACTGCATCCGCACCAAAGACGCACAGGAGGCATTTTTTGAGCCGCATCAAAATCAAATCGCACAGTGGTTCACACTTGTGCGATGCGATTCTGTGCGTACTTGCAGATCGCACTGCGATATGCAATCAAACTGGGGGTGTCGTTAACGTTTAATTGACACCCCCTGCGTATCGCATATGGCAGTGGGAACTGCTAGATGCGTGGATGCGATGCGGTAACACGCTGCATATTCGCAGCATTCCCGCATCGCACAAGTGTGAACCGAGCCTAAGACTGAAATCCAGTCATTTTTCATCTCTCTGGTCATTTCTTTGTAAAAGGAAGCAAACACAGGTAAAATGGTCCCAAAATTAAATTTTGCATATTTTGGGGGTTTTGCCCTTAAAATGTTCACATCTTTGGCCAAAGGCTTAGGGAGGCAGAAAATGTGTCAAAACGGGATCAAAAGTCCCCAAAACGGATACAACAACACTTTAAAGCCCAAAATGTCAAGGAGAAAAGTGTTTTAATGTCACTTCCGGTTTTAAGGAGGTCACTTCCGGTTTGCCACTTCCGGTTTCAGACAATGCCAGTTTCCCAGGTAATTTCAAAGCTTTATAAGTGCCCGTTCACACTCGTGCGGCTGCAGAGATCGCATTTAATTCGGAGCGCACTGCTCCTTCATTACATGCGATCTCATGTGCGGTGCGAATTTCAGCCATACACTTTGTATGGCTGAATTCGCACTGCATCCGCACCAAAGACGCACAGGAGGCATTTTTTGAGCCGCATCAAAATCAAATCGCACAGTGGTTCACACTTGTGCGATGCGATTCTGTGCGTACTTGCAGATCGCACTGCGATATGCAATCAAACTGGGGGTGTCGTTAACGTTTAATTGACACCCCCTGCGTATCGCATATGGCAGTGGGAACTGCTAGATGCGTGGATGCGATGCGGTAACACGCTGCATATTCGCAGCATTCCCGCATCGCACAAGTGTGAACCGAGCCTAAGACTGAAATCCAGTCATTTTTCATCTCTCTGGTCATTTCTTTGTAAAAGGAAGCAAACACAGGTAAAATGGTCCCAAAATTAAATTTTGCATATTTTGGGGGTTTTGCCCTTAAAATGTTCACATCTTTGGCCAAAGGCTTAGGGAGGCAGAAAATGTGTCAAAACGGGATCAAAAGTCCCCAAAACGGATACAACAACACTTTAAAGCCCAAAATGTCAAGGAGAAAAGTGTTTTAATGTCACTTCCGGTTTTAAGGAGGTCACTTCCGGTTTGCCACTTCCGGTTTCAGACAATGCCAGTTTCCCAGGTAATTTCAAAGCTTTTTAAGTGCCCGTTCACACTCGTGCGGCTGCAGAGATCGCATTTAATTCGGAGCGCACTGCTCCTTCATTACATGCGATCTCATGTGCGGTGCGAATTTCAGCCATACACTTTGTATGGCTGAATTCGCACTGCATCCGCACCAAAGACGCACAGGAGGCATTTTTTGAGCCGCATCAAAATCAAATCGCACAGTGGTTCACACTTGTGCGATGCGATTCTGTGCGTACTTGCAGATCGCACTGCGATATGCAATCAAACTGGGGGTGTCGTTAACGTTTAATTGACACCCCCTGCGTATCGCATATGGCAGTGGGAACTGCTAGATGCGTGGATGCGATGCGGTAACACGCTGCATATTCGCAGCGTTCCCGCATCGCACAAGTGTGAACCGAGCCTAAGACTGAAATCCAGTCATTTTTCATCTCTCTGGTCATTTCTTTGTAAAAGGAAGCAAACACAGGTAAAATGGTCCCAAAATTAAATTTTGCATATTTTGGGAGTTTTGCCCTTAAAATGTTCACATCTTTGGCCAAAGGCTTAGGGAGGCAGAAAATGTGTCAAAACGGGATCAAAAGTCCCCAAAACGGATACAACAACACTTTAAAGCCCAAAATGTCAAGGAGAAAAGTGTTTTAATGTCACTTCCGGTTTTAAGGAGGTCACTTCCGGTTTGCCACTTCCGGTTTCAGACAATGCCAGTTTCCCAGGTAATTTCAAAGCTTTTTAAGTGCCCGTTCACACTCGTGCGGCTGCAGAGATCGCATTTAATTCGGAGCGCACTGCTCCTTCATTACATGCGATCTCATGTGCGGTGCGAATTTCAGCCATACACTTTGTATGGCTGAATTCGCACTGCATCCGCACCAAAGACGCACAGGAGGCATTTTTTGAGCCGCATCAAAATCAAATCGCACAGTGGTTCACACTTGTGCGATGCGATTCTGTGCGTACTTGCAGATCGCACTGCGATATGCAATCAAACTGGGGGTGTCATTAACGTTTAATACACACCCCCTGCGTATCGCATATGGCAGTGGGAACTGCTAGATGCGTGGATGCGATGCGGTAACACGCTGCATATTCGCAGCGTTCCCGCATCGCACAAGTGTGAACCGAGCCTAAGACTGAAATCCAGTCATTTTTCATCTCTCTGGTCATTTCTTTGTAAAAGGAAGCAAACACAGGTAAAATGGTCCCAAAATTAAATTTTGCATATTTTGGGGGTTTTGCCCTTAAAATGTTCACATCTTTGGCCAAAGGCTTAGGGAGGCAGAAAATGTGTCAAAACGGGATCAAAAGTCCCCAAAACGGATACAACAACACTTTAAAGCCCAAAATGTCAAGGAGAAAGTGTTTTAATGTCACTTCCGGTTTTAAGGAGGTCACTTCCGGTTTGCCACTTCCGGTTTCAGACAATGCCAGTTTCCCAGGTAATTTCAAAGCTTTTTAAGTGCCCTTTCACACTCGTGCGGCTGCGGAGATCGCATTTAATTCGGAGCGCACTGCTCCTTCATTACATGCGATCTCATGTGCGGTGCGAATTTCAGCCATACACTTTGTATGGCTGAATTCGCACTGCATCCGCACCAAAGACGCACAGGAGGCATTTTTTGAGCCGCATCAAAATCAAATCGCACAGTGGTTCACACTTGTGCGATGCGATTCTGTGCGTACTTGCAGATCGCACTGCGATATGCAATCAAACTGGGGGTGTCGTTAATGTTTAATTGACACCCCCTGCGTATCGCATATGGCAGTGGGAACTGCTAGATGCGTGGATGCGATGCGGTAACACGCTGCATATTCGCAGCATTCCCGCATCGCACAAGTGTGAACCGAGCCTAAGACTGAAATCCAGTCATTTTTCATCTCTCTGGTCATTTCTTTGTAAAAGGAAGCAAACACAGGTAAAATGGTTCCAAAATTTAATTTTGCATATTTTGGGGGTTTTGCCCTTAAAATGTTCACATCTTTGGCCAAAGGCTTAGGGAGGCAGAAAATGTGTCAAAACGGGATCAAAAGTCCCCAAAACGGATACAACAACACTTTAAAGCCCAAAATGTCAAGGAGAAAAGTGTTTTAATGTCACTTCCGGTTTTAAGGAGGTCACTTCCGGTTTGCCACTTCCGGTTTCAGACAATGCCAGTTTCCCAGGTAATTTCAAAGCTTTTTAAGTGCCCTTTCGCACTCGTGCGGCTGCGGAGATCGCATTTAATTCGGAGCGCACTGCTCCTTCATTACATGCGATCTCATGTGCGGTGCGAATTTCAGCCATACACTTTGTATGGCTGAATTCGCACTGCATCCGCACCAAAGACGCACAGGAGGCATTTTTTGAGCCGCATCAAAATCAAATCGCACAGTGGTTCACACTTGTGCGATGCGATTCTGTGCGTACTTGCAGATCGCACTGCGATATGCAATCAAACTGGGGGTGTCGTTAACGTTTAATTGACACCCCCTGCGTATCGCATATGGCAGTGGGAACTGCTAGATGCGTGGATGCGATGCGGTAACACGCTGCATATTCGCAGCATTCCCGCATCGCACAAGTGTGAACCGAGCCTAAGACTGAAATCCAGTCATTTTTCATCTCTCTGGTCATTTCTTTGTAAAAGGAAGCAAACACAGGTAAAATGGTCCCAAAATTAAATTTTGCATATTTTGGGGGTTTTGCCCTTAAAATGTTCACATCTTTGGCCAAAGGCTTAGGGAGGCAGAAAATGTGTCAAAACGGGATCAAAAGTCCCCAAAACGGATACAACAACACTTTAAAGCCCAAAATGTCAAGGAGAAAAGTGTTTTAATGTCACTTCCGGTTTTAAGGAGGTCACTTCCGGTTTGCCACTTCCGGTTTCAGACAATGCCAGTTTCCCAGGTAATTTCAAAGCTTTTTAAGTGCCCGTTCACACTCGTGCGGCTGCAGAGATCGCATTTAATTCGGAGCGCACTGCTCCTTCATTACATGCGATCTCATGTGCGGTGCGAATTTCAGCCATACACTTTGTATGGCTGAATTCGCACTGCATCCGCACCAAAGACGCACAGGAGGCATTTTTTGAGCCGCATCAAAATCAAATCGCACAGTGGTTCACACTTGTGCGATGCGATTCTGTGCGTACTTGCAGATCGCACTGCGATATGCAATCAAACTGGGGGTGTCATTAACGTTTAATTGACACCCCCTGCGTATCGCATATGGCAGTGGGAACTGCTAGATGCGTGGATGCGATGCGGTAACACGCTGCATATTCGCAGCGTTCCCGCATCGCACAAGTGTGAACCGAGCCTAAGACTGAAATCCAGTCATTTTTCATCTCTCTGGTCATTTCTTTGTAAAAGGAAGCAAACACAGGTAAAATGGTCCCAAAATTAAATTTTGCATATTTTGGGGGTTTTGCCCTTAAAATGTTCACATCTTTGGCCAAAGGCTTAGGGAGGCAGAAAATGTGTCAAAACGGGATCAAAAGTCCCCAAAACGGATACAACAACACTTTAAAGCCCAAAATGTCAAGGAGAAAAGTGTTTTAATGTCACTTCCGGTTTTAAGGAGGTCACTTCCGGTTTGCCACTTCCGGTTTCAGACAATGCCAGTTTCCCAGGTAATTTCAAAGCTTTTTAAGTGCCCTTTCGCACTCGTGCGGCTGCGGAGATCGCATTTAATTCGGAGCGCACTGCTCCTTCATTACATGCGATCTCATGTGCGGTGCGAATTTCAGCCATACACTTTGTATGGCTGAATTCGCACTGCATCCGCACCAAAGACGCACAGGAGGCATTTTTTGAGCCGCATCAAAATCAAATCGCACCGTGGTTCACACTTGTGCGATGCGATTCTGTGCGTACTTGCAGATCGCACTGCGATATGCAATCAAACTGGGGGTGTCATTAACGTTTAATTGAAACCCCCTGCGTATCGCATATGGCAGTGGGAACTGCTAGATGCGTGGATGCGATGCGGTAACACGCTGCATATTCGCAGCGTTCCCGCATCGCACAAGTGTGAACCGAGCCTAAGACTGAAATCCAGTCATTTTTCATCTCTCTGGTCATTTCTTTGTAAAAGGAAGCAAACACAGGTAAAATGGTTCCAAAATTTAATTTTGCATATTTTGGGAGTTTTGCCCTTAAAATGTTCACATCTTTGGCCAAAGGCTTAGGGAGGCAGAAAATGTGTCAAAACGGGATCAAAAGTCCCCAAAACGGATACAACAACACTTTAAAGCCCAAAATGTCAAGGAGAAAAGTGTTTTAATGTCACTTCCGGTTTTAAGGAGGTCACTTCCGGTTTGCCACTTCCGGTTTCAGACAATGCCAGTTTCCCAGGTAATTTCAAAGCTTTTTAAGTGCCCTTTCGCACTCGTGCGGCTGCGGAGATCGCATTTAATTCGGAGCGCACTGCTCCTTCATTACATGCGATCTCATGTGCGGTGCGAATTTCAGCCATACACTTTGTATGGCTGAATTCGCACTGCATCCGCACCAAAGACGCACAGGAGGCATTTTTTGAGCCGCATCAAAATCAAATCGCACAGTGGTTCACACTTGTGCGATGCGATTCTGTGCGTACTTGCAGATCGCACTGCGATATGCAATCAAACTGGGGGTGTCGTTAACGTTTAATTGACACCCCCTGCGTATCGCATATGGCAGTGGGAACTGCTAGATGCGTGGATGCGATGCGGTAACACGCTGCATATTCGCAGCATTCCCGCATCGCACAAGTGTGAACCGAGCCTAAGACTGAAATCCAGTCATTTTTCATCTCTCTGGTCATTTCTTTGTAAAAGGAAGCAAACACAGGTAAAATGGTCCCAAAATTAAATTTTGCATATTTTGGGGGTTTTGCCCTTAAAATGTTCACATCTTTGGCCAAAGGCTTAGGGAGGCAGAAAATGTGTCAAAACGGGATCAAAAGTCCCCAAAACGGATACAACAACACTTTAAAGCCCAAAATGTCAAGGAGAAAAGTGTTTTAATGTCACTTCCGGTTTTAAGGAGGTCACTTCCGGTTTGCCACTTCCGGTTTCAGACAATGCCAGTTTCCCAGGTAATTTCAAAGCTTTATAAGTGCCCGTTCACACTCGTGCGGCTGCAGAGATCGCATTTAATTCGGAGCGCACTGCTCCTTCATTACATGCGATCTCATGTGCGGTGCGAATTTCAGCCATACACTTTGTATGGCTGAATTCGCACTGCATCCGCACCAAAGACGCACAGGAGGCATTTTTTGAGCCGCATCAAAATCAAATCGCACAGTGGTTCACACTTGTGCGATGCGATTCTGTGCGTACTTGCAGATCGCACTGCGATATGCAATCAAACTGGGGGTGTCGTTAACGTTTAATTGACACCCCCTGCGTATCGCATATGGCAGTGGGAACTGCTAGATGCGTGGATGCGATGCGGTAACACGCTGCATATTCGCAGCATTCCCGCATCGCACAAGTGTGAACCGAGCCTAAGACTGAAATCCAGTCATTTTTCATCTCTCTGGTCATTTCTTTGTAAAAGGAAGCAAACACAGGTAAAATGGTCCCAAAATTAAATTTTGCATATTTTGGGGGTTTTGCCCTTAAAATGTTCACATCTTTGGCCAAAGGCTTAGGGAGGCAGAAAATGTGTCAAAACGGGATCAAAAGTCCCCAAAACGGATACAACAACACTTTAAAGCCCAAAATGTCAAGGAGAAAAGTGTTTTAATGTCACTTCCGGTTTTAAGGAGGTCACTTCCGGTTTGCCACTTCCGGTTTCAGACAATGCCAGTTTCCCAGGTAATTTCAAAGCTTTATAAGTGCCCGTTCACACTCGTGCGGCTGCAGAGATCGCATTTAATTCGGAGCGCACTGCTCCTTCATTACATGCGATCTCATGTGCGGTGCGAATTTCAGCCATACACTTTGTATGGCTGAATTCGCACTGCATCCGCACCAAAGACGCACAGGAGGCATTTTTTGAGCCGCATCAAAATCAAATCGCACAGTGGTTCACACTTGTGCGATGCGATTCTGTGCGTACTTGCAGATCGCACTGCGATATGCAATCAAACTGGGGGTGTCGTTAACGTTTAATTGACACCCCCTGCGTATCGCATATGGCAGTGGGAACTGCTAGATGCGTGGATGCGATGCGGTAACACGCTGCATATTCGCAGCATTCCCGCATCGCACAAGTGTGAACCGAGCCTAAGACTGAAATCCAGTCATTTTTCATCTCTCTGGTCATTTCTTTGTAAAAGGAAGCAAACACAGGTAAAATGGTCCCAAAATTAAATTTTGCATATTTTGGGGGTTTTGCCCTTAAAATGTTCACATCTTTGGCCAAAGGCTTAGGGAGGCAGAAAATGTGTCAAAACGGGATCAAAAGTCCCCAAAACGGATACAACAACACTTTAAAGCCCAAAATGTCAAGGAGAAAAGTGTTTTAATGTCACTTCCGGTTTTAAGGAGGTCACTTCCGGTTTGCCACTTCCGGTTTCAGACAATGCCAGTTTCCCAGGTAATTTCAAAGCTTTTTAAGTGCCCGTTCACACTCGTGCGGCTGCAGAGATCGCATTTAATTCGGAGCGCACTGCTCCTTCATTACATGCGATCTCATGTGCGGTGCGAATTTCAGCCATACACTTTGTATGGCTGAATTCGCACTGCATCCGCACCAAAGACGCACAGGAGGCATTTTTTGAGCCGCATCAAAATCAAATCGCACAGTGGTTCACACTTGTGCGATGCGATTCTGTGCGTACTTGCAGATCGCACTGCGATATGCAATCAAACTGGGGGTGTCGTTAACGTTTGATTGACACCCCCTGCGTATCGCATATGGCAGTGGGAACTGCTAGATGCGTGGATGCGATGCGGTAACACGCTGCATATTCGCAGCGTTCCCGCATCGCACAAGTGTGAACCGAGCCTAAGACTGAAATCCAGTCATTTTTCATCTCTCTGGTCATTTCTTTGTAAAAGGAAGCAAACACAGGTAAAATGGTCCCAAAATTAAATTTTGCATATTTTGGGAGTTTTGCCCTTAAAATGTTCACATCTTTGGCCAAAGGCTTAGGGAGGCAGAAAATGTGTCAAAACGGGATCAAAAGTCCCCAAAACGGATACAACAACACTTTAAAGCCCAAAATGTCAAGGAGAAAAGTGTTTTAATGTCACTTCCGGTTTTAAGGAGGTCACTTCCGGTTTGCCACTTCCGGTTTCAGACAATGCCAGTTTCCCAGGTAATTTCAAAGCTTTTTAAGTGCCCGTTCACACTCGTGCGGCTGCAGAGATCGCATTTAATTCGGAGCGCACTGCTCCTTCATTACATGCGATCTCATGTGCGGTGCGAATTTCAGCCATACACTTTGTATGGCTGAATTCGCACTGCATCCGCACCAAAGACGCACAGGAGGCATTTTTTGAGCCGCATCAAAATCAAATCGCACAGTGGTTCACACTTGTGCGATGCGATTCTGTGCGTACTTGCAGATCGCACTGCGATATGCAATCAAACTGGGGGTGTCATTAACGTTTAATACACACCCCCTGCGTATCGCATATGGCAGTGGGAACTGCTAGATGCGTGGATGCGATGCGGTAACACGCTGCATATTCGCAGCGTTCCCGCATCGCACAAGTGTGAACCGAGCCTAAGACTGAAATCCAGTCATTTTTCATCTCTCTGGTCATTTCTTTGTAAAAGGAAGCAAACACAGGTAAAATGGTCCCAAAATTAAATTTTGCATATTTTGGGGGTTTTGCCCTTAAAATGTTCACATCTTTGGCCAAAGGCTTAGGGAGGCAGAAAATGTGTCAAAACGGGATCAAAAGTCCCCAAAACGGATACAACAACACTTTAAAGCCCAAAATGTCAAGGAGAAAGTGTTTTAATGTCACTTCCGGTTTTAAGGAGGTCACTTCCGGTTTGCCACTTCCGGTTTCAGACAATGCCAGTTTCCCAGGTAATTTCAAAGCTTTTTAAGTGCCCTTTCACACTCGTGCGGCTGCGGAGATCGCATTTAATTCGGAGCGCACTGCTCCTTCATTACATGCGATCTCATGTGCGGTGCGAATTTCAGCCATACACTTTGTATGGCTGAATTCGCACTGCATCCGCACCAAAGACGCACAGGAGGCATTTTTTGAGCCGCATCAAAATCAAATCGCACAGTGGTTCACACTTGTGCGATGCGATTCTGTGCGTACTTGCAGATCGCACTGCGATATGCAATCAAACTGGGGGTGTCGTTAATGTTTAATTGACACCCCCTGCGTATCGCATATGGCAGTGGGAACTGCTAGATGCGTGGATGCGATGCGGTAACACGCTGCATATTCGCAGCATTCCCGCATCGCACAAGTGTGAACCGAGCCTAAGACTGAAATCCAGTCATTTTTCATCTCTCTGGTCATTTCTTTGTAAAAGGAAGCAAACACAGGTAAAATGGTTCCAAAATTTAATTTTGCATATTTTGGGGGTTTTGCCCTTAAAATGTTCACATCTTTGGCCAAAGGCTTAGGGAGGCAGAAAATGTGTCAAAACGGGATCAAAAGTCCCCAAAACGGATACAACAACACTTTAAAGCCCAAAATGTCAAGGAGAAAAGTGTTTTAATGTCACTTCCGGTTTTAAGGAGGTCACTTCCGGTTTGCCACTTCCGGTTTCAGACAATGCCAGTTTCCCAGGTAATTTCAAAGCTTTTTAAGTGCCCTTTCGCACTCGTGCGGCTGCGGAGATCGCATTTAATTCGGAGCGCACTGCTCCTTCATTACATGCGATCTCATGTGCGGTGCGAATTTCAGCCATACACTTTGTATGGCTGAATTCGCACTGCATCCGCACCAAAGACGCACAGGAGGCATTTTTTGAGCCGCATCAAAATCAAATCGCACAGTGGTTCACACTTGTGCGATGCGATTCTGTGCGTACTTGCAGATCGCACTGCGATATGCAATCAAACTGGGGGTGTCGTTAACGTTTAATTGACACCCCCTGCGTATCGCATATGGCAGTGGGAACTGCTAGATGCGTGGATGCGATGCGGTAACACGCTGCATATTCGCAGCATTCCCGCATCGCACAAGTGTGAACCGAGCCTAAGACTGAAATCCAGTCATTTTTCATCTCTCTGGTCATTTCTTTGTAAAAGGAAGCAAACACAGGTAAAATGGTCCCAAAATTAAATTTTGCATATTTTGGGGGTTTTGCCCTTAAAATGTTCACATCTTTGGCCAAAGGCTTAGGGAGGCAGAAAATGTGTCAAAACGGGATCAAAAGTCCCCAAAACGGATACAACAACACTTTAAAGCCCAAAATGTCAAGGAGAAAAGTGTTTTAATGTCACTTCCGGTTTTAAGGAGGTCACTTCCGGTTTGCCACTTCCGGTTTCAGACAATGCCAGTTTCCCAGGTAATTTCAAAGCTTTTTAAGTGCCCGTTCACACTCGTGCGGCTGCAGAGATCGCATTTAATTCGGAGCGCACTGCTCCTTCATTACATGCGATCTCATGTGCGGTGCGAATTTCAGCCATACACTTTGTATGGCTGAATTCGCACTGCATCCGCACCAAAGACGCACAGGAGGCATTTTTTGAGCCGCATCAAAATCAAATCGCACAGTGGTTCACACTTGTGCGATGCGATTCTGTGCGTACTTGCAGATCGCACTGCGATATGCAATCAAACTGGGGGTGTCATTAACGTTTAATTGACACCCCCTGCGTATCGCATATGGCAGTGGGAACTGCTAGATGCGTGGATGCGATGCGGTAACACGCTGCATATTCGCAGCGTTCCCGCATCGCACAAGTGTGAACCGAGCCTAAGACTGAAATCCAGTCATTTTTCATCTCTCTGGTCATTTCTTTGTAAAAGGAAGCAAACACAGGTAAAATGGTCCCAAAATTAAATTTTGCATATTTTGGGGGTTTTGCCCTTAAAATGTTCACATCTTTGGCCAAAGGCTTAGGGAGGCAGAAAATGTGTCAAAACGGGATCAAAAGTCCCCAAAACGGATACAACAACACTTTAAAGCCCAAAATGTCAAGGAGAAAAGTGTTTTAATGTCACTTCCGGTTTTAAGGAGGTCACTTCCGGTTTGCCACTTCCGGTTTCAGACAATGCCAGTTTCCCAGGTAATTTCAAAGCTTTTTAAGTGCCCTTTCGCACTCGTGCGGCTGCGGAGATCGCATTTAATTCGGAGCGCACTGCTCCTTCATTACATGCGATCTCATGTGCGGTGCGAATTTCAGCCATACACTTTGTATGGCTGAATTCGCACTGCATCCGCACCAAAGACGCACAGGAGGCATTTTTTGAGCCGCATCAAAATCAAATCGCACCGTGGTTCACACTTGTGCGATGCGATTCTGTGCGTACTTGCAGATCGCACTGCGATATGCAATCAAACTGGGGGTGTCATTAACGTTTAATTGAAACCCCCTGCGTATCGCATATGGCAGTGGGAACTGCTAGATGCGTGGATGCGATGCGGTAACACGCTGCATATTCGCAGCGTTCCCGCATCGCACAAGTGTGAACCGAGCCTAAGACTGAAATCCAGTCATTTTTCATCTCTCTGGTCATTTCTTTGTAAAAGGAAGCAAACACAGGTAAAATGGTTCCAAAATTTAATTTTGCATATTTTGGGAGTTTTGCCCTTAAAATGTTCACATCTTTGGCCAAAGGCTTAGGGAGGCAGAAAATGTGTCAAAACGGGATCAAAAGTCCCCAAAACGGATACAACAACACTTTAAAGCCCAAAATGTCAAGGAGAAAAGTGTTTTAATGTCACTTCCGGTTTTAAGGAGGTCACTTCCGGTTTGCCACTTCCGGTTTCAGACAATGCCAGTTTCCCAGGTAATTTCAAAGCTTTTTAAGTGCCCTTTCGCACTCGTGCGGCTGCGGAGATCGCATTTAATTCGGAGCGCACTGCTCCTTCATTACATGCGATCTCATGTGCGGTGCGAATTTCAGCCATACACTTTGTATGGCTGAATTCGCACTGCATCCGCACCAAAGACGCACAGGAGGCATTTTTTGAGCCGCATCAAAATCAAATCGCACAGTGGTTCACACTTGTGCGATGCGATTCTGTGCGTACTTGCAGATCGCACTGCGATATGCAATCAAACTGGGGGTGTCGTTAACGTTTAATTGACACCCCCTGCGTATCGCATATGGCAGTGGGAACTGCTAGATGCGTGGATGCGATGCGGTAACACGCTGCATATTCGCAGCATTCCCGCATCGCACAAGTGTGAACCGAGCCTAAGACTGAAATCCAGTCATTTTTCATCTCTCTGGTCATTTCTTTGTAAAAGGAAGCAAACACAGGTAAAATGGTCCCAAAATTAAATTTTGCATATTTTGGGGGTTTTGCCCTTAAAATGTTCACATCTTTGGCCAAAGGCTTAGGGAGGCAGAAAATGTGTCAAAACGGGATCAAAAGTCCCCAAAACGGATACAACAACACTTTAAAGCCCAAAATGTCAAGGAGAAAAGTGTTTTAATGTCACTTCCGGTTTTAAGGAGGTCACTTCCGGTTTGCCACTTCCGGTTTCAGACAATGCCAGTTTCCCAGGTAATTTCAAAGCTTTATAAGTGCCCGTTCACACTCGTGCGGCTGCAGAGATCGCATTTAATTCGGAGCGCACTGCTCCTTCATTACATGCGATCTCATGTGCGGTGCGAATTTCAGCCATACACTTTGTATGGCTGAATTCGCACTGCATCCGCACCAAAGACGCACAGGAGGCATTTTTTGAGCCGCATCAAAATCAAATCGCACAGTGGTTCACACTTGTGCGATGCGATTCTGTGCGTACTTGCAGATCGCACTGCGATATGCAATCAAACTGGGGGTGTCGTTAACGTTTAATTGACACCCCCTGCGTATCGCATATGGCAGTGGGAACTGCTAGATGCGTGGATGCGATGCGGTAACACGCTGCATATTCGCAGCATTCCCGCATCGCACAAGTGTGAACCGAGCCTAAGACTGAAATCCAGTCATTTTTCATCTCTCTGGTCATTTCTTTGTAAAAGGAAGCAAACACAGGTAAAATGGTCCCAAAATTAAATTTTGCATATTTTGGGGGTTTTGCCCTTAAAATGTTCACATCTTTGGCCAAAGGCTTAGGGAGGCAGAAAATGTGTCAAAACGGGATCAAAAGTCCCCAAAACGGATACAACAACACTTTAAAGCCCAAAATGTCAAGGAGAAAAGTGTTTTAATGTCACTTCCGGTTTTAAGGAGGTCACTTCCGGTTTGCCACTTCCGGTTTCAGACAATGCCAGTTTCCCAGGTAATTTCAAAGCTTTATAAGTGCCCGTTCACACTCGTGCGGCTGCAGAGATCGCATTTAATTCGGAGCGCACTGCTCCTTCATTACATGCGATCTCATGTGCGGTGCGAATTTCAGCCATACACTTTGTATGGCTGAATTCGCACTGCATCCGCACCAAAGACGCACAGGAGGCATTTTTTGAGCCGCATCAAAATCAAATCGCACAGTGGTTCACACTTGTGCGATGCGATTCTGTGCGTACTTGCAGATCGCACTGCGATATGCAATCAAACTGGGGGTGTCGTTAACGTTTAATTGACACCCCCTGCGTATCGCATATGGCAGTGGGAACTGCTAGATGCGTGGATGCGATGCGGTAACACGCTGCATATTCGCAGCATTCCCGCATCGCACAAGTGTGAACCGAGCCTAAGACTGAAATCCAGTCATTTTTCATCTCTCTGGTCATTTCTTTGTAAAAGGAAGCAAACACAGGTAAAATGGTCCCAAAATTAAATTTTGCATATTTTGGGGGTTTTGCCCTTAAAATGTTCACATCTTTGGCCAAAGGCTTAGGGAGGCAGAAAATGTGTCAAAACGGGATCAAAAGTCCCCAAAACGGATACAACAACACTTTAAAGCCCAAAATGTCAAGGAGAAAAGTGTTTTAATGTCACTTCCGGTTTTAAGGAGGTCACTTCCGGTTTGCCACTTCCGGTTTCAGACAATGCCAGTTTCCCAGGTAATTTCAAAGCTTTTTAAGTGCCCGTTCACACTCGTGCGGCTGCAGAGATCGCATTTAATTCGGAGCGCACTGCTCCTTCATTACATGCGATCTCATGTGCGGTGCGAATTTCAGCCATACACTTTGTATGGCTGAATTCGCACTGCATCCGCACCAAAGACGCACAGGAGGCATTTTTTGAGCCGCATCAAAATCAAATCGCACAGTGGTTCACACTTGTGCGATGCGATTCTGTGCGTACTTGCAGATCGCACTGCGATATGCAATCAAACTGGGGGTGTCGTTAACGTTTAATTGACACCCCCTGCGTATCGCATATGGCAGTGGGAACTGCTAGATGCGTGGATGCGATGCGGTAACACGCTGCATATTCGCAGCGTTCCCGCATCGCACAAGTGTGAACCGAGCCTAAGACTGAAATCCAGTCATTTTTCATCTCTCTGGTCATTTCTTTGTAAAAGGAAGCAAACACAGGTAAAATGGTCCCAAAATTAAATTTTGCATATTTTGGGAGTTTTGCCCTTAAAATGTTCACATCTTTGGCCAAAGGCTTAGGGAGGCAGAAAATGTGTCAAAACGGGATCAAAAGTCCCCAAAACGGATACAACAACACTTTAAAGCCCAAAATGTCAAGGAGAAAAGTGTTTTAATGTCACTTCCGGTTTTAAGGAGGTCACTTCCGGTTTGCCACTTCCGGTTTCAGACAATGCCAGTTTCCCAGGTAATTTCAAAGCTTTTTAAGTGCCCGTTCACACTCGTGCGGCTGCAGAGATCGCATTTAATTCGGAGCGCACTGCTCCTTCATTACATGCGATCTCATGTGCGGTGCGAATTTCAGCCATACACTTTGTATGGCTGAATTCGCACTGCATCCGCACCAAAGACGCACAGGAGGCATTTTTTGAGCCGCATCAAAATCAAATCGCACAGTGGTTCACACTTGTGCGATGCGATTCTGTGCGTACTTGCAGATCGCACTGCGATATGCAATCAAACTGGGGGTGTCATTAACGTTTAATACACACCCCCTGCGTATCGCATATGGCAGTGGGAACTGCTAGATGCGTGGATGCGATGCGGTAACACGCTGCATATTCGCAGCGTTCCCGCATCGCACAAGTGTGAACCGAGCCTAAGACTGAAATCCAGTCATTTTTCATCTCTCTGGTCATTTCTTTGTAAAAGGAAGCAAACACAGGTAAAATGGTCCCAAAATTAAATTTTGCATATTTTGGGGGTTTTGCCCTTAAAATGTTCACATCTTTGGCCAAAGGCTTAGGGAGGCAGAAAATGTGTCAAAACGGGATCAAAAGTCCCCAAAACGGATACAACAACACTTTAAAGCCCAAAATGTCAAGGAGAAAGTGTTTTAATGTCACTTCCGGTTTTAAGGAGGTCACTTCCGGTTTGCCACTTCCGGTTTCAGACAATGCCAGTTTCCCAGGTAATTTCAAAGCTTTTTAAGTGCCCTTTCACACTCGTGCGGCTGCGGAGATCGCATTTAATTCGGAGCGCACTGCTCCTTCATTACATGCGATCTCATGTGCGGTGCGAATTTCAGCCATACACTTTGTATGGCTGAATTCGCACTGCATCCGCACCAAAGACGCACAGGAGGCATTTTTTGAGCCGCATCAAAATCAAATCGCACAGTGGTTCACACTTGTGCGATGCGATTCTGTGCGTACTTGCAGATCGCACTGCGATATGCAATCAAACTGGGGGTGTCGTTAATGTTTAATTGACACCCCCTGCGTATCGCATATGGCAGTGGGAACTGCTAGATGCGTGGATGCGATGCGGTAACACGCTGCATATTCGCAGCATTCCCGCATCGCACAAGTGTGAACCGAGCCTAAGACTGAAATCCAGTCATTTTTCATCTCTCTGGTCATTTCTTTGTAAAAGGAAGCAAACACAGGTAAAATGGTTCCAAAATTTAATTTTGCATATTTTGGGGGTTTTGCCCTTAAAATGTTCACATCTTTGGCCAAAGGCTTAGGGAGGCAGAAAATGTGTCAAAACGGGATCAAAAGTCCCCAAAACGGATACAACAACACTTTAAAGCCCAAAATGTCAAGGAGAAAAGTGTTTTAATGTCACTTCCGGTTTTAAGGAGGTCACTTCCGGTTTGCCACTTCCGGTTTCAGACAATGCCAGTTTCCCAGGTAATTTCAAAGCTTTTTAAGTGCCCTTTCGCACTCGTGCGGCTGCGGAGATCGCATTTAATTCGGAGCGCACTGCTCCTTCATTACATGCGATCTCATGTGCGGTGCGAATTTCAGCCATACACTTTGTATGGCTGAATTCGCACTGCATCCGCACCAAAGACGCACAGGAGGCATTTTTTGAGCCGCATCAAAATCAAATCGCACAGTGGTTCACACTTGTGCGATGCGATTCTGTGCGTACTTGCAGATCGCACTGCGATATGCAATCAAACTGGGGGTGTCATTAACGTTTAATTGACACCCCCTGCGTATCGCATATGGCAGTGGGAACTGCTAGATGCGTGGATGCGATGCGGTAACACGCTGCATATTCGCAGCGTTCCCGCATCGCACAAGTGTGAACCGAGCCTAAGACTGAAATCCAGTCATTTTTCATCTCTCTGGTCATTTCTTTGTAAAAGGAAGCAAACACAGGTAAAATGGTCCCAAAATTAAATTTTGCATATTTTGGGGGTTTTGCCCTTAAAATGTTCACATCTTTGGCCAAAGGCTTAGGGAGGCAGAAAATGTGTCAAAACGGGATCAAAAGTCCCCAAAACGGATACAACAACACTTTAAAGCCCAAAATGTCAAGGAGAAAAGTGTTTTAATGTCACTTCCGGTTTTAAGGAGGTCACTTCCGGTTTGCCACTTCCGGTTTCAGACAATGCCAGTTTCCCAGGTAATTTCAAAGCTTTATAAGTGCCCGTTCACACTCGTGCGGCTGCAGAGATCGCATTTAATTCGGAGCGCACTGCTCCTTCATTACATGCGATCTCATGTGCGGTGCGAATTTCAGCCATACACTTTGTATGGCTGAATTCGCACTGCATCCGCACCAAAGACGCACAGGAGGCATTTTTTGAGCCGCATCAAAATCAAATCGCACAGTGGTTCACACTTGTGCGATGCGATTCTGTGCGTACTTGCAGATCGCACTGCGATATGCAATCAAACTGGGGGTGTCGTTAACGTTTAATTGACACCCCCTGCGTATCGCATATGGCAGTGGGAACTGCTAGATGCGTGGATGCGATGCGGTAACACGCTGCATATTCGCAGCATTCCCGCATCGCACAAGTGTGAACCGAGCCTAAGACTGAAATCCAGTCATTTTTCATCTCTCTGGTCATTTCTTTGTAAAAGGAAGCAAACACAGGTAAAATGGTCCCAAAATTAAATTTTGCATATTTTGGGGGTTTTGCCCTTAAAATGTTCACATCTTTGGCCAAAGGCTTAGGGAGGCAGAAAATGTGTCAAAACGGGATCAAAAGTCCCCAAAACGGATACAACAACACTTTAAAGCCCAAAATGTCAAGGAGAAAAGTGTTTTATTGTCACTTCCGGTTTTAAGGAGGTCACTTCCGGTTTGCCACTTCCGGTTTCAGACAATGCCAGTTTCCCAGGTAATTTCAAAGCTTTATAAGTGCCCGTTCACACTCGTGCGGCTGCAGAGATCGCATTTAATTCGGAGCGCACTGCTCCTTCATTACATGCGATCTCATGTGCGGTGCGAATTTCAGCCATACACTTTGTATGGCTGAATTCGCACTGCATCCGCACCAAAGACGCACAGGAGGCATTTTTTGAGCCGCATCAAAATCAAATCGCACAGTGGTTCACACTTGTGCGATGCGATTCTGTGCGTACTTGCAGATCGCACTGCGATATGCAATCAAACTGGGGGTGTCGTTAACGTTTAATTGACACCCCCTGCGTATCGCATATGGCAGTGGGAACTGCTAGATGCGTGGATGCGATGCGGTAACACGCTGCATATTCGCAGCATTCCCGCATCGCACAAGTGTGAACCGAGCCTAAGACTGAAATCCAGTCATTTTTCATCTCTCTGGTCATTTCTTTGTAAAAGGAAGCAAACACAGGTAAAATGGTCCCAAAATTAAATTTTGCATATTTTGGGGGTTTTGCCCTTAAAATGTTCACATCTTTGGCCAAAGGCTTAGGGAGGCAGAAAATGTGTCAAAACGGGATCAAAAGTCCCCAAAACGGATACAACAACACTTTAAAGCCCAAAATGTCAAGGAGAAAAGTGTTTTAATGTCACTTCCGGTTTTAAGGAGGTCACTTCCGGTTTGCCACTTCCGGTTTCAGACAATGCCAGTTTCCCAGGTAATTTCAAAGCTTTTTAAGTGCCCGTTCACACTCGTGCGGCTGCAGAGATCGCATTTAATTCGGAGCGCACTGCTCCTTCATTACATGCGATCTCATGTGCGGTGCGAATTTCAGCCATACACTTTGTATGGCTGAATTCGCACTGCATCCGCACCAAAGACGCACAGGAGGCATTTTTTGAGCCGCATCAAAATCAAATCGCACAGTGGTTCACACTTGTGCGATGCGATTCTGTGCGTACTTGCAGATCGCACTGCGATATGCAATCAAACTGGGGGTGTCGTTAACGTTTAATTGACACCCCCTGCGTATCGCATATGGCAGTGGGAACTGCTAGATGCGTGGATGCGATGCGGTAACACGCTGCATATTCGCAGCGTTCCCGCATCGCACAAGTGTGAACCGAGCCTAAGACTGAAATCCAGTCATTTTTCATCTCTCTGGTCATTTCTTTGTAAAAGGAAGCAAACACAGGTAAAATGGTTCCAAAATTTAATTTTGCATATTTTGGGAGTTTTGCCCTTAAAATGTTCACATCTTTGGCCAAAGGCTTAGGGAGGCAGAAAATGTGTCAAAACGGGATCAAAAGTCCCCAAAACGGATACAACAACACTTTAAAGCCCAAAATGTCAAGGAGAAAAGTGTTTTAATGTCACTTCCGGTTTTAAGGAGGTCACTTCCGGTTTGCCACTTCCGGTTTCAGACAATGCCAGTTTCCCAGGTAATTTCAAAGCTTTTTAAGTGCCCTTTCGCACTCGTGCGGCTGCGGAGATCGCATTTAATTCGGAGCGCACTGCTCCTTCATTACATGCGATCTCATGTGCGGTGCGAATTTCAGCCATACACTTTGTATGGCTGAATTCGCACTGCATCCGCACCAAAGACGCACAGGAGGCATTTTTTGAGCCGCATCAAAATCAAATCGCACAGTGGTTCACACTTGTGCGATGCGATTCTGTGCGTACTTGCAGATCGCACTGCGATATGCAATCAAACTGGGGGTGTCGTTAACGTTTAATTGACACCCCCTGCGTATCGCATATGGCAGTGGGAACTGCTAGATGCGTGGATGCGATGCGGTAACACGCTGCATATTCGCAGCATTCCCGCATCGCACAAGTGTGAACCGAGCCTAAGACTGAAATCCAGTCATTTTTCATCTCTCTGGTCATTTCTTTGTAAAAGGAAGCAAACACAGGTAAAATGGTCCCAAAATTAAATTTTGCATATTTTGGGGGTTTTGCCCTTAAAATGTTCACATCTTTGGCCAAAGGCTTAGGGAGGCAGAAAATGTGTCAAAACGGGATCAAAAGTCCCCAAAACGGATACAACAACACTTTAAAGCCCAAAATGTCAAGGAGAAAAGTGTTTTAATGTCACTTCCGGTTTTAAGGAGGTCACTTCCGGTTTGCCACTTCCGGTTTCAGACAATGCCAGTTTCCCAGGTAATTTCAAAGCTTTATAAGTGCCCGTTCACACTCGTGCGGCTGCAGAGATCGCATTTAATTCGGAGCGCACTGCTCCTTCATTACATGCGATCTCATGTGCGGTGCGAATTTCAGCCATACACTTTGTATGGCTGAATTCGCACTGCATCCGCACCAAAGACGCACAGGAGGCATTTTTTGAGCCGCATCAAAATCAAATCGCACAGTGGTTCACACTTGTGCGATGCGATTCTGTGCGTACTTGCAGATCGCACTGCGATATGCAATCAAACTGGGGGTGTCGTTAACGTTTAATTGACACCCCCTGCGTATCGCATATGGCAGTGGGAACTGCTAGATGCGTGGATGCGATGCGGTAACACGCTGCATATTCGCAGCATTCCCGCATCGCACAAGTGTGAACCGAGCCTAAGACTGAAATCCAGTCATTTTTCATCTCTCTGGTCATTTCTTTGTAAAAGGAAGCAAACACAGGTAAAATGGTCCCAAAATTAAATTTTGCATATTTTGGGGGTTTTGCCCTTAAAATGTTCACATCTTTGGCCAAAGGCTTAGGGAGGCAGAAAATGTGTCAAAACGGGATCAAAAGTCCCCAAAACGGATACAACAACACTTTAAAGCCCAAAATGTCAAGGAGAAAAGTGTTTTAATGTCACTTCCGGTTTTAAGGAGGTCACTTCCGGTTTGCCACTTCCGGTTTCAGACAATGCCAGTTTCCCAGGTAATTTCAAAGCTTTATAAGTGCCCGTTCACACTCGTGCGGCTGCAGAGATCGCATTTAATTCGGAGCGCACTGCTCCTTCATTACATGCGATCTCATGTGCGGTGCGAATTTCAGCCATACACTTTGTATGGCTGAATTCGCACTGCATCCGCACCAAAGACGCACAGGAGGCATTTTTTGAGCCGCATCAAAATCAAATCGCACAGTGGTTCACACTTGTGCGATGCGATTCTGTGCGTACTTGCAGATCGCACTGCGATATGCAATCAAACTGGGGGTGTCGTTAACGTTTAATTGACACCCCCTGCGTATCGCATATGGCAGTGGGAACTGCTAGATGCGTGGATGCGATGCGGTAACACGCTGCATATTCGCAGCATTCCCGCATCGCACAAGTGTGAACCGAGCCTAAGACTGAAATCCAGTCATTTTTCATCTCTCTGGTCATTTCTTTGTAAAAGGAAGCAAACACAGGTAAAATGGTCCCAAAATTAAATTTTGCATATTTTGGGGGTTTTGCCCTTAAAATGTTCACATCTTTGGCCAAAGGCTTAGGGAGGCAGAAAATGTGTCAAAACGGGATCAAAAGTCCCCAAAACGGATACAACAACACTTTAAAGCCCAAAATGTCAAGGAGAAAAGTGTTTTAATGTCACTTCCGGTTTTAAGGAGGTCACTTCCGGTTTGCCACTTCCGGTTTCAGACAATGCCAGTTTCCCAGGTAATTTCAAAGCTTTATAAGTGCCCGTTCACACTCGTGCGGCTGCAGAGATCGCATTTAATTCGGAGCGCACTGCTCCTTCATTACATGCGATCTCATGTGCGGTGCGAATTTCAGCCATACACTTTGTATGGCTGAATTCGCACTGCATCCGCACCAAAGACGCACAGGAGGCATTTTTTGAGCCGCATCAAAATCAAATCGCACAGTGGTTCACACTTGTGCGATGCGATTCTGTGCGTACTTGCAGATCGCACTGCGATATGCAATCAAACTGGGGGTGTCGTTAACGTTTAATTGACACCCCCTGCGTATCGCATATGGCAGTGGGAACTGCTAGATGCGTGGTGGATGCGATGCGGTAACACGCTGCATATTCGCAGCATTCCCGCATCGCACAAGTGTGAACCGAGCCTAAGACTGAAATCCAGTCATTTTTCATCTCTCTGGTCATTTCTTTGTAAAAGGAAGCAAACACAGGTAAAATGGTCCCAAAATTAAATTTTGCATATTTTGGGGTTTTGCCCTTAAAATGTTCACATCTTTGGCCAAAGGCTTAGGGAGGCAGAAAATGTGTCAAAACGGGATCAAAAGTCCCCAAAACGGATACAACAACACTTTAAAGCCCAAAATGTCAAGGAGAAAAGTGTTTTAATGTCACTTCCGTTTTAAGGAGGTCACTTCCGGTTTGCCACTTCCGGTTTCAGACAATGCCAGTTTCCCAGGTAATTTCAAAGCTTTTTAAGTGCCCGTTCACACTCGTGCGGCTGCAGAGATCGCATTTAATTCGGAGCGCACTGCTCCTTCATTACATGCGATCTCATGTGCGGTGCGAATTTCAGCCATACACTTTGTATGGCTGAATTCGCACTGCATCCGCACCAAAGACGCACAGGAGGCATTTTTTGAGCCGCATCAAAATCAAATCGCACAGTGGTTCACACTTGTGCGATGCGATTCTGTGCGTACTTGCAGATCGCACTGCGATATGCAATCAAACTGGGGGTGTCGTTAACGTTTAATTGACACCCCCTGCGTATCGCATATGGCAGTGGGAACTGCTAGATGCGTGGATGCGATGCGGTAACACGCTGCATATTCGCAGCGTTCCCGCATCGCACAAGTGTGAACCGAGCCTAAGACTGAAATCCAGTCATTTTTCATCTCTCTGGTCATTTCTTTGTAAAAGGAAGCAAACACAGGTAAAATGGTTCCAAAATTTAATTTTGCATATTTTGGGAGTTTTGCCCTTAAAATGTTCACATCTTTGGCCAAAGGCTTAGGGAGGCAGAAAATGTGTCAAAACGGGATCAAAAGTCCCCAAAACGGATACAACAACACTTAAAGCCCAAAATGTCAAGGAGAAAAGTGTTTTAATGTCACTTCCGGTTTTAAGGAGGTCACTTCCGGTTTGCCACTTCCGGTTTCAGACAATGCCAGTTTCCCAGGTAATTTCAAAGCTTTTTAAGTGCCCTTTCGCACTCGTGCGGCTGCGGAGATCGCATTTAATTCGGAGCGCACTGCTCCTTCATTACATGCGATCTCATGTGCGGTGCGAATTTCAGCCATACACTTTGTATGGCTGAATTCGCACTGCATCCGCACCAAAGACGCACAGGAGGCATTTTTTGAGCCGCATCAAAATCAAATCGCACAGTGGTTCACACTTGTGCGATGCGATTCTGTGCGTACTTGCAGATCGCACTGCGATATGCAATCAAACTGGGGGTGTCGTTAACGTTTAATTGACACCCCCTGCGTATCGCATATGGCAGTGGGAACTGCTAGATGCGTGGATGCGATGCGGTAACACGCTGCATATTCGCAGCATTCCCGCATCGCACAAGTGTGAACCGAGCCTAAGACTGAAATCCAGTCATTTTTCATCTCTCTGGTCATTTCTTTGTAAAAGGAAGCAAACACAGGTAAAATGGTCCCAAAATTAAATTTTGCATATTTTGGGGGTTTTGCCCTTAAAATGTTCACATCTTTGGCCAAAGGCTTAGGGAGGCAGAAAATGTGTCAAAACGGGATCAAAAGTCCCCAAAACGGATACAACAACACTTTAAAGCCCAAAATGTCAAGGAGAAAAGTGTTTTAATGTCACTTCCGGTTTTAAGGAGGTCACTTCCGGTTTGCCACTTCCGGTTTCAGACAATGCCAGTTTCCCAGGTAATTTCAAAGCTTTATAAGTGCCCGTTCACACTCGTGCGGCTGCAGAGATCGCATTTAATTCGGAGCGCACTGCTCCTTCATTACATGCGATCTCATGTGCGGTGCGAATTTCAGCCATACACTTTGTATGGCTGAATTCGCACTGCATCCGCACCAAAGACGCACAGGAGGCATTTTTTGAGCCGCATCAAAATCAAATCGCACAGTGGTTCACACTTGTGCGATGCGATTCTGTGCGTACTTGCAGATCGCACTGCGATATGCAATCAAACTGGGGGTGTCGTTAACGTTTAATTGACACCCCCTGCGTATCGCATATGGCAGTGGGAACTGCTAGATGCGTGGATGCGATGCGGTAACACGCTGCATATTCGCAGCATTCCCGCATCGCACAAGTGTGAACCGAGCCTAAGACTGAAATCCAGTCATTTTTCATCTCTCTGGTCATTTCTTTGTAAAAGGAAGCAAACACAGGTAAAATGGTCCCAAAATTAAATTTTGCATATTTTGGGGGTTTTGCCCTTAAAATGTTCACATCTTTGGCCAAAGGCTTAGGGAGGCAGAAAATGTGTCAAAACGGGATCAAAAGTCCCCAAAACGGATACAACAACACTTTAAAGCCCAAAATGTCAAGGAGAAAAGTGTTTTAATGTCACTTCCGGTTTTAAGGAGGTCACTTCCGGTTTGCCACTTCCGGTTTCAGACAATGCCAGTTTCCCAGGTAATTTCAAAGCTTTATAAGTGCCCGTTCACACTCGTGCGGCTGCAGAGATCGCATTTAATTCGGAGCGCACTGCTCCTTCATTACATGCGATCTCATGTGCGGTGCGAATTTCAGCCATACACTTTGTATGGCTGAATTCGCACTGCATCCGCACCAAAGACGCACAGGAGGCATTTTTTGAGCCGCATCAAAATCAAATCGCACAGTGGTTCACACTTGTGCGATGCGATTCTGTGCGTACTTGCAGATCGCACTGCGATATGCAATCAAACTGGGGGTGTCGTTAACGTTTAATTGACACCCCCTGCGTATCGCATATGGCAGTGGGAACTGCTAGATGCGTGGATGCGATGCGGTAACACGCTGCATATTCGCAGCATTCCCGCATCGCACAAGTGTGAACCGAGCCTAAGACTGAAATCCAGTCATTTTTCATCTCTCTGGTCATTTCTTTGTAAAAGGAAGCAAACACAGGTAAAATGGTCCCAAAATTAAATTTTGCATATTTTGGGGGTTTTGCCCTTAAAATGTTCACATCTTTGGCCAAAGGCTTAGGGAGGCAGAAAATGTGTCAAAACGGGATCAAAAGTCCCCAAAACGGATACAACAACACTTTAAAGCCCAAAATGTCAAGGAGAAAAGTGTTTTAATGTCACTTCCGGTTTTAAGGAGGTCACTTCCGGTTTGCCACTTCCGGTTTCAGACAATGCCAGTTTCCCAGGTAATTTCAAAGCTTTTTAAGTGCCCGTTCACACTCGTGCGGCTGCAGAGATCGCATTTAATTCGGAGCGCACTGCTCCTTCATTACATGCGATCTCATGTGCGGTGCGAATTTCAGCCATACACTTTGTATGGCTGAATTCGCACTGCATCCGCACCAAAGACGCACAGGAGGCATTTTTTGAGCCGCATCAAAATCAAATCGCACAGTGGTTCACACTTGTGCGATGCGATTCTGTGCGTACTTGCAGATCGCACTGCGATATGCAATCAAACTGGGGGTGTCGTTAACGTTTAATTGACACCCCCTGCGTATCGCATATGGCAGTGGGAACTGCTAGATGCGTGGATGCGATGCGGTAACACGCTGCATATTCGCAGCGTTCCCGCATCGCACAAGTGTGAACCGAGCCTAAGACTGAAATCCAGTAATTTTTCATCTCTCTGGTCATTTCTTTGTAAAAGGAAGCAAACACAGGTAAAATGGTCCCAAAATTAAATTTTGCATATTTTGGGAGTTTTGCCCTTAAAATGTTCACATCTTTGGCCAAAGGCTTAGGGAGGCAGAAAATGTGTCAAAACGGGATCAAAAGTCCCCAAAACGGATACAACAACACTTTAAAGCCCAAAATGTCAAGGAGAAAAGTGTTTTAATGTCACTTCCGGTTTTAAGGAGGTCACTTCCGGTTTGCCACTTCCGGTTTCAGACAATGCCAGTTTCCCAGGTAATTTCAAAGCTTTTTAAGTGCCCGTTCACACTCGTGCGGCTGCAGAGATCGCATTTAATTCGGAGCGCACTGCTCCTTCATTACATGCGATCTCATGTGCGGTGCGAATTTCAGCCATACACTTTGTATGGCTGAATTCGCACTGCATCCGCACCAAAGACGCACAGGAGGCATTTTTTGAGCCGCATCAAAATCAAATCGCACAGTGGTTCACACTTGTGCGATGCGATTCTGTGCGTACTTGCAGATCGCACTGCGATATGCAATCAAACTGGGGGTGTCATTAACGTTTAATACACACCCCCTGCGTATCGCATATGGCAGTGGGAACTGCTAGATGCGTGGATGCGATGCGGTAACACGCTGCATATTCGCAGCGTTCCCGCATCGCACAAGTGTGAACCGAGCCTAAGACTGAAATCCAGTCATTTTTCATCTCTCTGGTCATTTCTTTGTAAAAGGAAGCAAACACAGGTAAAATGGTCCCAAAATTAAATTTTGCATATTTTGGGGGTTTTGCCCTTAAAATGTTCACATCTTTGGCCAAAGGCTTAGGGAGGCAGAAAATGTGTCAAAACGGGATCAAAAGTCCCCAAAACGGATACAACAACACTTTAAAGCCCAAAATGTCAAGGAGAAAAGTGTTTTAATGTCACTTCCGGTTTTAAGGAGGTCACTTCCGGTTTGCCACTTCCGGTTTCAGACAATGCCAGTTTCCCAGGTAATTTCAAAGCTTTTTAAGTGCCCGTTCACACTCGTGCGGCTGCAGAGATCGCATTTAATTCGGAGCGCACTGCTCCTTCATTACATGCGATCTCATGTGCGGTGCGAATTTCAGCCATACACTTTGTATGGCTGAATTCGCACTGCATCCGCACCAAAGACGCACAGGAGGCATTTTTTGAGCCGCATCAAAATCAAATCGCACAGTGGTTCACACTTGTGCGATGCGATTCTGTGCGTACTTGCAGATCGCACTGCGATATGCAATCAAACTGGGGGTGTCGTTAACGTTTAATTGACACCCCCTGCGTATCGCATATGGCAGTGGGAACTGCTAGATGCGTGGATGCGATGCGGTAACACGCTGCATATTCGCAGCGTTCCCGCATCGCACAAGTGTGAACCGAGCCTAAGACTGAAATCCAGTCATTTTTCATCTCTCTGGTCATTTCTTTGTAAAAGGAAGCAAACACAGGTAAAATGGTCCCAAAATTAAATTTTGCATATTTTGGGAGTTTTGCCCTTAAAATGTTCACATCTTTGGCCAAAGGCTTAGGGAGGCAGAAAATGTGTCAAAACGGGATCAAAAGTCCCCAAAACGGATACAACAACACTTTAAAGCCCAAAATGTCAAGGAGAAAAGTGTTTTAATGTCACTTCCGGTTTTAAGGAGGTCACTTCCGGTTTGCCACTTCCGGTTTCAGACAATGCCAGTTTCCCAGGTAATTTCAAAGCTTTTTAAGTGCCCGTTCACACTCGTGCGGCTGCAGAGATCGCATTTAATTCGGAGCGCACTGCTCCTTCATTACATGCGATCTCATGTGCGGTGCGAATTTCAGCCATACACTTTGTATGGCTGAATTCGCACTGCATCCGCACCAAAGACGCACAGGAGGCATTTTTTGAGCCGCATCAAAATCAAATCGCACAGTGGTTCACACTTGTGCGATGCGATTCTGTGCGTACTTGCAGATCGCACTGCGATATGCAATCAAACTGGGGGTGTCATTAACGTTTAATACACACCCCCTGCGTATCGCATATGGCAGTGGGAACTGCTAGATGCGTGGATGCGATGCGGTAACACGCTGCATATTCGCAGCGTTCCCGCATCGCACAAGTGTGAACCGAGCCTAAGACTGAAATCCAGTCATTTTTCATCTCTCTGGTCATTTCTTTGTAAAAGGAAGCAAACACAGGTAAAATGGTCCCAAAATTAAATTTTGCATATTTTGGGGGTTTTGCCCTTAAAATGTTCACATCTTTGGCCAAAGGCTTAGGGAGGCAGAAAATGTGTCAAAACGGGATCAAAAGTCCCCAAAACGGATACAACAACACTTTAAAGCCCAAAATGTCAAGGAGAAAGTGTTTTAATGTCACTTCCGGTTTTAAGGAGGTCACTTCCGGTTTGCCACTTCCGGTTTCAGACAATGCCAGTTTCCCAGGTAATTTCAAAGCTTTTTAAGTGCCCTTTCACACTCGTGCGGCTGCGGAGATCGCATTTAATTCGGAGCGCACTGCTCCTTCATTACATGCGATCTCATGTGCGGTGCGAATTTCAGCCATACACTTTGTATGGCTGAATTCGCACTGCATCCGCACCAAAGACGCACAGGAGGCATTTTTTGAGCCGCATCAAAATCAAATCGCACAGTGGTTCACACTTGTGCGATGCGATTCTGTGCGTACTTGCAGATCGCACTGCGATATGCAATCAAACTGGGGGTGTCGTTAATGTTTAATTGACACCCCCTGCGTATCGCATATGGCAGTGGGAACTGCTAGATGCGTGGATGCGATGCGGTAACACGCTGCATATTCGCAGCATTCCCGCATCGCACAAGTGTGAACCGAGCCTAAGACTGAAATCCAGTCATTTTTCATCTCTCTGGTCATTTCTTTGTAAAAGGAAGCAAACACAGGTAAAATGGTTCCAAAATTTAATTTTGCATATTTTGGGGGTTTTGCCCTTAAAATGTTCACATCTTTGGCCAAAGGCTTAGGGAGGCAGAAAATGTGTCAAAACGGGATCAAAAGTCCCCAAAACGGATACAACAACACTTTAAAGCCCAAAATGTCAAGGAGAAAAGTGTTTTAATGTCACTTCCGGTTTTAAGGAGGTCACTTCCGGTTTGCCACTTCCGGTTTCAGACAATGCCAGTTTCCCAGGTAATTTCAAAGCTTTTTAAGTGCCCTTTCGCACTCGTGCGGCTGCGGAGATCGCATTTAATTCGGAGCGCACTGCTCCTTCATTACATGCGATCTCATGTGCGGTGCGAATTTCAGCCATACACTTTGTATGGCTGAATTCGCACTGCATCCGCACCAAAGACGCACAGGAGGCATTTTTTGAGCCGCATCAAAATCAAATCGCACAGTGGTTCACACTTGTGCGATGCGATTCTGTGCGTACTTGCAGATCGCACTGCGATATGCAATCAAACTGGGGGTGTCATTAACGTTTAATTGACACCCCCTGCGTATCGCATATGGCAGTGGGAACTGCTAGATGCGTGGATGCGATGCGGTAACACGCTGCATATTCGCAGCGTTCCCGCATCGCACAAGTGTGAACCGAGCCTAAGACTGAAATCCAGTCATTTTTCATCTCTCTGGTCATTTCTTTGTAAAAGGAAGCAAACACAGGTAAAATGGTCCCAAAATTAAATTTTGCATATTTTGGGGGTTTTGCCCTTAAAATGTTCACATCTTTGGCCAAAGGCTTAGGGAGGCAGAAAATGTGTCAAAACGGGATCAAAAGTCCCCAAAACGGATACAACAACACTTTAAAGCCCAAAATGTCAAGGAGAAAAGTGTTTTAATGTCACTTCCGGTTTTAAGGAGGTCACTTCCGGTTTGCCACTTCCGGTTTCAGACAATGCCAGTTTCCCAGGTAATTTCAAAGCTTTATAAGTGCCCGTTCACACTCGTGCGGCTGCAGAGATCGCATTTAATTCGGAGCGCACTGCTCCTTCATTACATGCGATCTCATGTGCGGTGCGAATTTCAGCCATACACTTTGTATGGCTGAATTCGCACTGCATCCGCACCAAAGACGCACAGGAGGCATTTTTTGAGCCGCATCAAAATCAAATCGCACAGTGGTTCACACTTGTGCGATGCGATTCTGTGCGTACTTGCAGATCGCACTGCGATATGCAATCAAACTGGGGGTGTCGTTAACGTTTAATTGACACCCCCTGCGTATCGCATATGGCAGTGGGAACTGCTAGATGCGTGGATGCGATGCGGTAACACGCTGCATATTCGCAGCATTCCCGCATCGCACAAGTGTGAACCGAGCCTAAGACTGAAATCCAGTCATTTTTCATCTCTCTGGTCATTTCTTTGTAAAAGGAAGCAAACACAGGTAAAATGGTCCCAAAATTAAATTTTGCATATTTTGGGGGTTTTGCCCTTAAAATGTTCACATCTTTGGCCAAAGGCTTAGGGAGGCAGAAAATGTGTCAAAACGGGATCAAAAGTCCCCAAAACGGATACAACAACACTTTAAAGCCCAAAATGTCAAGGAGAAAAGTGTTTTAATGTCACTTCCGGTTTTAAGGAGGTCACTTCCGGTTTGCCACTTCCGGTTTCATACAATGCCAGTTTCCCAGGTAATTTCAAAGCTTTATAAGTGCCCGTTCACACTCGTGCGGCTGCAGAGATCGCATTTAATTCGGAGCGCACTGCTCCTTCATTACATGCGATCTCATGTGCGGTGCGAATTTCAGCCATACACTTTGTATGGCTGAATTCGCACTGCATCCGCACCAAAGACGCACAGGAGGCATTTTTTGAGCCGCATCAAAATCAAATCGCACAGTGGTTCACACTTGTGCGATGCGATTCTGTGCGTACTTGCAGATCGCACTGCGATATGCAATCAAACTGGGGGTGTCGTTAACGTTTAATTGACACCCCCTGCGTATCGCATATGGCAGTGGGAACTGCTAGATGCGTGGATGCGATGCGGTAACACGCTGCATATTCGCAGCATTCCCGCATCGCACAAGTGTGAACCGAGCCTAAGACTGAAATCCAGTCATTTTTCATCTCTCTGGTCATTTCTTTGTAAAAGGAAGCAAACACAGGTAAAATGGTCCCAAAATTAAATTTTGCATATTTTGGGGGTTTTGCCCTTAAAATGTTCACATCTTTGGCCAAAGGCTTAGGGAGGCAGAAAATGTGTCAAAACGGGATCAAAAGTCCCCAAAACGGATACAACAACACTTTAAAGCCCAAAATGTCAAGGAGAAAAGTGTTTTAATGTCACTTCCGGTTTTAAGGAGGTCACTTCCGGTTTGCCACTTCCGGTTTCAGACAATGCCAGTTTCCCAGGTAATTTCAAAGCTTTTTAAGTGCCCGTTCACACTCGTGCGGCTGCAGAGATCGCATTTAATTCGGAGCGCACTGCTCCTTCATTACATGCGATCTCATGTGCGGTGCGAATTTCAGCCATACACTTTGTATGGCTGAATTCGCACTGCATCCGCACCAAAGACGCACAGGAGGCATTTTTTGAGCCGCATCAAAATCAAATCGCACAGTGGTTCACACTTGTGCGATGCGATTCTGTGCGTACTTGCAGATCGCACTGCGATATGCAATCAAACTGGGGGTGTCGTTAACGTTTAATTGACACCCCCTGCGTATCGCATATGGCAGTGGGAACTGCTAGATGCGTGGATGCGATGCGGTAACACGCTGCATATTCGCAGCGTTCCCGCATCGCACAAGTGTGAACCGAGCCTAAGACTGAAATCCAGTCATTTTTCATCTCTCTGGTCATTTCTTTGTAAAAGGAAGCAAACACAGGTAAAATGGTTCCAAAATTTAATTTTGCATATTTTGGGAGTTTTGCCCTTAAAATGTTCACATCTTTGGCCAAAGGCTTAGGGAGGCAGAAAATGTGTCAAAACGGGATCAAAAGTCCCCAAAACGGATACAACAACACTTTAAAGCCCAAAATGTCAAGGAGAAAAGTGTTTTAATGTCACTTCCGGTTTTAAGGAGGTCACTTCCGGTTTGCCACTTCCGGTTTCAGACAATGCCAGTTTCCCAGGTAATTTCAAAGCTTTTTAAGTGCCCTTTCGCACTCGTGCGGCTGCGGAGATCGCATTTAATTCGGAGCGCACTGCTCCTTCATTACATGCGATCTCATGTGCGGTGCGAATTTCAGCCATACACTTTGTATGGCTGAATTCGCACTGCATCCGCACCAAAGACGCACAGGAGGCATTTTTTGAGCCGCATCAAAATCAAATCGCACAGTGGTTCACACTTGTGCGATGCGATTCTGTGCGTACTTGCAGATCGCACTGCGATATGCAATCAAACTGGGGGTGTCGTTAACGTTTAATTGACACCCCCTGCGTATCGCATATGGCAGTGGGAACTGCTAGATGCGTGGATGCGATGCGGTAACACGCTGCATATTCGCAGCATTCCCGCATCGCACAAGTGTGAACCGAGCCTAAGACTGAAATCCAGTCATTTTTCATCTCTCTGGTCATTTCTTTGTAAAAGGAAGCAAACACAGGTAAAATGGTCCCAAAATTAAATTTTGCATATTTTGGGGGTTTTGCCCTTAAAATGTTCACATCTTTGGCCAAAGGCTTAGGGAGGCAGAAAATGTGTCAAAACGGGATCAAAAGTCCCCAAAACGGATACAACAACACTTTAAAGCCCAAAATGTCAAGGAGAAAAGTGTTTTAATGTCACTTCCGGTTTTAAGGAGGTCACTTCCGGTTTGCCACTTCCGGTTTCAGACAATGCCAGTTTCCCAGGTAATTTCAAAGCTTTATAAGTGCCCGTTCACACTCGTGCGGCTGCAGAGATCGCATTTAATTCGGAGCGCACTGCTCCTTCATTACATGCGATCTCATGTGCGGTGCGAATTTCAGCCATACACTTTGTATGGCTGAATTCGCACTGCATCCGCACCAAAGACGCACAGGAGGCATTTTTTGAGCCGCATCAAAATCAAATCGCACAGTGGTTCACACTTGTGCGATGCGATTCTGTGCGTACTTGCAGATCGCACTGCGATATGCAATCAAACTGGGGGTGTCGTTAACGTTTAATTGACACCCCCTGCGTATCGCATATGGCAGTGGGAACTGCTAGATGCGTGGATGCGATGCGGTAACACGCTGCATATTCGCAGCATTCCCGCATCGCACAAGTGTGAACCGAGCCTAAGACTGAAATCCAGTCATTTTTCATCTCTCTGGTCATTTCTTTGTAAAAGGAAGCAAACACAGGTAAAATGGTCCCAAAATTAAATTTTGCATATTTTGGGGGTTTTGCCCTTAAAATGTTCACATCTTTGGCCAAAGGCTTAGGGAGGCAGAAAATGTGTCAAAACGGGATCAAAAGTCCCCAAAACGGATACAACAACACTTTAAAGCCCAAAATGTCAAGGAGAAAAGTGTTTTAATGTCACTTCCGGTTTTAAGGAGGTCACTTCCGGTTTGCCACTTCCGGTTTCAGACAATGCCAGTTTCCCAGGTAATTTCAAAGCTTTATAAGTGCCCGTTCACACTCGTGCGGCTGCAGAGATCGCATTTAATTCGGAGCGCACTGCTCCTTCATTACATGCGATCTCATGTGCGGTGCGAATTTCAGCCATACACTTTGTATGGCTGAATTCGCACTGCATCCGCACCAAAGACGCACAGGAGGCATTTTTTGAGCCGCATCAAAATCAAATCGCACAGTGGTTCACACTTGTGCGATGCGATTCTGTGCGTACTTGCAGATCGCACTGCGATATGCAATCAAACTGGGGGTGTCGTTAACGTTTAATTGACACCCCCTGCGTATCGCATATGGCAGTGGGAACTGCTAGATGCGTGGATGCGATGCGGTAACACGCTGCATATTCGCAGCATTCCCGCATCGCACAAGTGTGAACCGAGCCTAAGACTGAAATCCAGTCATTTTTCATCTCTCTGGTCATTTCTTTGTAAAAGGAAGCAAACACAGGTAAAATGGTCCCAAAATTAAATTTTGCATATTTTGGGGGTTTTGCCCTTAAAATGTTCACATCTTTGGCCAAAGGCTTAGGGAGGCAGAAAATGTGTCAAAACGGGATCAAAAGTCCCCAAAACGGATACAACAACACTTTAAAGCCCAAAATGTCAAGGAGAAAAGTGTTTTAATGTCACTTCCGGTTTTAAGGAGGTCACTTCCGGTTTGCCACTTCCGGTTTCAGACAATGCCAGTTTCCCAGGTAATTTCAAAGCTTTTTAAGTGCCCGTTCACACTCGTGCGGCTGCAGAGATCGCATTTAATTCGGAGCGCACTGCTCCTTCATTACATGCGATCTCATGTGCGGTGCGAATTTCAGCCATACACTTTGTATGGCTGAATTCGCACTGCATCCGCACCAAAGACGCACAGGAGGCATTTTTTGAGCCGCATCAAAATCAAATCGCACAGTGGTTCACACTTGTGCGATGCGATTCTGTGCGTACTTGCAGATCGCACTGCGATATGCAATCAAACTGGGGGTGTCGTTAACGTTTAATTGACACCCCCTGCGTATCGCATATGGCAGTGGGAACTGCTAGATGCGTGGATGCGATGCGGTAACACGCTGCATATTCGCAGCGTTCCCGCATCGCACAAGTGTGAACCGAGCCTAAGACTGAAATCCAGTCATTTTTCATCTCTCTGGTCATTTCTTTGTAAAAGGAAGCAAACACAGGTAAAATGGTCCCAAAATTAAATTTTGCATATTTTGGGAGTTTTGCCCTTAAAATGTTCACATCTTTGGCCAAAGGCTTAGGGAGGCAGAAAATGTGTCAAAACGGGATCAAAAGTCCCCAAAACGGATACAACAACACTTTAAAGCCCAAAATGTCAAGGAGAAAAGTGTTTTAATGTCACTTCCGGTTTTAAGGAGGTCACTTCCGGTTTGCCACTTCCGGTTTCAGACAATGCCAGTTTCCCAGGTAATTTCAAAGCTTTTTAAGTGCCCGTTCACACTCGTGCGGCTGCAGAGATCGCATTTAATTCGGAGCGCACTGCTCCTTCATTACATGCGATCTCATGTGCGGTGCGAATTTCAGCCATACACTTTGTATGGCTGAATTCGCACTGCATCCGCACCAAAGACGCACAGGAGGCATTTTTTGAGCCGCATCAAAATCAAATCGCACAGTGGTTCACACTTGTGCGATGCGATTCTGTGCGTACTTGCAGATCGCACTGCGATATGCAATCAAACTGGGGGTGTCATTAACGTTTAATACACACCCCCTGCGTATCGCATATGGCAGTGGGAACTGCTAGATGCGTGGATGCGATGCGGTAACACGCTGCATATTCGCAGCGTTCCCGCATCGCACAAGTGTGAACCGAGCCTAAGACTGAAATCCAGTCATTTTTCATCTCTCTGGTCATTTCTTTGTAAAAGGAAGCAAACACAGGTAAAATGGTCCCAAAATTAAATTTTGCATATTTTGGGGGTTTTGCCCTTAAAATGTTCACATCTTTGGCCAAAGGCTTAGGGAGGCAGAAAATGTGTCAAAACGGGATCAAAAGTCCCCAAAACGGATACAACAACACTTTAAAGCCCAAAATGTCAAGGAGAAAGTGTTTTAATGTCACTTCCGGTTTTAAGGAGGTCACTTCCGGTTTGCCACTTCCGGTTTCAGACAATGCCAGTTTCCCAGGTAATTTCAAAGCTTTTTAAGTGCCCTTTCACACTCGTGCGGCTGCGGAGATCGCATTTAATTCGGAGCGCACTGCTCCTTCATTACATGCGATCTCATGTGCGGTGCGAATTTCAGCCATACACTTTGTATGGCTGAATTCGCACTGCATCCGCACCAAAGACGCACAGGAGGCATTTTTTGAGCCGCATCAAAATCAAATCGCACAGTGGTTCACACTTGTGCGATGCGATTCTGTGCGTACTTGCAGATCGCACTGCGATATGCAATCAAACTGGGGGTGTCGTTAATGTTTAATTGACACCCCCTGCGTATCGCATATGGCAGTGGGAACTGCTAGATGCGTGGATGCGATGCGGTAACACGCTGCATATTCGCAGCATTCCCGCATCGCACAAGTGTGAACCGAGCCTAAGACTGAAATCCAGTCATTTTTCATCTCTCTGGTCATTTCTTTGTAAAAGGAAGCAAACACAGGTAAAATGGTTCCAAAATTTAATTTTGCATATTTTGGGGGTTTTGCCCTTAAAATGTTCACATCTTTGGCCAAAGGCTTAGGGAGGCAGAAAATGTGTCAAAACGGGATCAAAAGTCCCCAAAACGGATACAACAACACTTTAAAGCCCAAAATGTCAAGGAGAAAAGTGTTTTAATGTCACTTCCGGTTTTAAGGAGGTCACTTCCGGTTTGCCACTTCCGGTTTCAGACAATGCCAGTTTCCCAGGTAATTTCAAAGCTTTTTAAGTGCCCTTTCGCACTCGTGCGGCTGCGGAGATCGCATTTAATTCGGAGCGCACTGCTCCTTCATTACATGCGATCTCATGTGCGGTGCGAATTTCAGCCATACACTTTGTATGGCTGAATTCGCACTGCATCCGCACCAAAGACGCACAGGAGGCATTTTTTGAGCCGCATCAAAATCAAATCGCACAGTGGTTCACACTTGTGCGATGCGATTCTGTGCGTACTTGCAGATCGCACTGCGATATGCAATCAAACTGGGGGTGTCATTAACGTTTAATTGACACCCCCTGCGTATCGCATATGGCAGTGGGAACTGCTAGATGCGTGGATGCGATGCGGTAACACGCTGCATATTCGCAGCGTTCCCGCATCGCACAAGTGTGAACCGAGCCTAAGACTGAAATCCAGTCATTTTTCATCTCTCTGGTCATTTCTTTGTAAAAGGAAGCAAACACAGGTAAAATGGTCCCAAAATTAAATTTTGCATATTTTGGGGGTTTTGCCCTTAAAATGTTCACATCTTTGGCCAAAGGCTTAGGGAGGCAGAAAATGTGTCAAAACGGGATCAAAAGTCCCCAAAACGGATACAACAACACTTTAAAGCCCAAAATGTCAAGGAGAAAAGTGTTTTAATGTCACTTCCGGTTTTAAGGAGGTCACTTCCGGTTTGCCACTTCCGGTTTCAGACAATGCCAGTTTCCCAGGTAATTTCAAAGCTTTATAAGTGCCCGTTCACACTCGTGCGGCTGCAGAGATCGCATTTAATTCGGAGCGCACTGCTCCTTCATTACATGCGATCTCATGTGCGGTGCGAATTTCAGCCATACACTTTGTATGGCTGAATTCGCACTGCATCCGCACCAAAGACGCACAGGAGGCATTTTTTGAGCCGCATCAAAATCAAATCGCACAGTGGTTCACACTTGTGCGATGCGATTCTGTGCGTACTTGCAGATCGCACTGCGATATGCAATCAAACTGGGGGTGTCGTTAACGTTTAATTGACACCCCCTGCGTATCGCATATGGCAGTGGGAACTGCTAGATGCGTGGATGCGATGCGGTAACACGCTGCATATTCGCAGCATTCCCGCATCGCACAAGTGTGAACCGAGCCTAAGACTGAAATCCAGTCATTTTTCATCTCTCTGGTCATTTCTTTGTAAAAGGAAGCAAACACAGGTAAAATGGTCCCAAAATTAAATTTTGCATATTTTGGGGGTTTTGCCCTTAAAATGTTCACATCTTTGGCCAAAGGCTTAGGGAGGCAGAAAATGTGTCAAAACGGGATCAAAAGTCCCCAAAACGGATACAACAACACTTTAAAGCCCAAAATGTCAAGGAGAAAAGTGTTTTAATGTCACTTCCGGTTTTAAGGAGGTCACTTCCGGTTTGCCACTTCCGGTTTCATACAATGCCAGTTTCCCAGGTAATTTCAAAGCTTTATAAGTGCCCGTTCACACTCGTGCGGCTGCAGAGATCGCATTTAATTCGGAGCGCACTGCTCCTTCATTACATGCGATCTCATGTGCGGTGCGAATTTCAGCCATACACTTTGTATGGCTGAATTCGCACTGCATCCGCACCAAAGACGCACAGGAGGCATTTTTTGAGCCGCATCAAAATCAAATCGCACAGTGGTTCACACTTGTGCGATGCGATTCTGTGCGTACTTGCAGATCGCACTGCGATATGCAATCAAACTGGGGGTGTCGTTAACGTTTAATTGACACCCCCTGCGTATCGCATATGGCAGTGGGAACTGCTAGATGCGTGGATGCGATGCGGTAACACGCTGCATATTCGCAGCATTCCCGCATCGCACAAGTGTGAACCGAGCCTAAGACTGAAATCCAGTCATTTTTCATCTCTCTGGTCATTTCTTTGTAAAAGGAAGCAAACACAGGTAAAATGGTCCCAAAATTAAATTTTGCATATTTTGGGGGTTTTGCCCTTAAAATGTTCACATCTTTGGCCAAAGGCTTAGGGAGGCAGAAAATGTGTCAAAACGGGATCAAAAGTCCCCAAAACGGATACAACAACACTTTAAAGCCCAAAATGTCAAGGAGAAAAGTGTTTTAATGTCACTTCCGGTTTTAAGGAGGTCACTTCCGGTTTGCCACTTCCGGTTTCAGACAATGCCAGTTTCCCAGGTAATTTCAAAGCTTTTTAAGTGCCCGTTCACACTCGTGCGGCTGCAGAGATCGCATTTAATTCGGAGCGCACTGCTCCTTCATTACATGCGATCTCATGTGCGGTGCGAATTTCAGCCATACACTTTGTATGGCTGAATTCGCACTGCATCCGCACCAAAGACGCACAGGAGGCATTTTTTGAGCCGCATCAAAATCAAATCGCACAGTGGTTCACACTTGTGCGATGCGATTCTGTGCGTACTTGCAGATCGCACTGCGATATGCAATCAAACTGGGGGTGTCGTTAACGTTTAATTGACACCCCCTGCGTATCGCATATGGCAGTGGGAACTGCTAGATGCGTGGATGCGATGCGGTAACACGCTGCATATTCGCAGCGTTCCCGCATCGCACAAGTGTGAACCGAGCCTAAGACTGAAATCCAGTCATTTTTCATCTCTCTGGTCATTTCTTTGTAAAAGGAAGCAAACACAGGTAAAATGGTTCCAAAATTTAATTTTGCATATTTTGGGAGTTTTGCCCTTAAAATGTTCACATCTTTGGCCAAAGGCTTAGGGAGGCAGAAAATGTGTCAAAACGGGATCAAAAGTCCCCAAAACGGATACAACAACACTTTAAAGCCCAAAATGTCAAGGAGAAAAGTGTTTTAATGTCACTTCCGGTTTTAAGGAGGTCACTTCCGGTTTGCCACTTCCGGTTTCAGACAATGCCAGTTTCCCAGGTAATTTCAAAGCTTTTTAAGTGCCCTTTCGCACTCGTGCGGCTGCGGAGATCGCATTTAATTCGGAGCGCACTGCTCCTTCATTACATGCGATCTCATGTGCGGTGCGAATTTCAGCCATACACTTTGTATGGCTGAATTCGCACTGCATCCGCACCAAAGACGCACAGGAGGCATTTTTTGAGCCGCATCAAAATCAAATCGCACAGTGGTTCACACTTGTGCGATGCGATTCTGTGCGTACTTGCAGATCGCACTGCGATATGCAATCAAACTGGGGGTGTCGTTAACGTTTAATTGACACCCCCTGCGTATCGCATATGGCAGTGGGAACTGCTAGATGCGTGGATGCGATGCGGTAACACGCTGCATATTCGCAGCATTCCCGCATCGCACAAGTGTGAACCGAGCCTAAGACTGAAATCCAGTCATTTTTCATCTCTCTGGTCATTTCTTTGTAAAAGGAAGCAAACACAGGTAAAATGGTCCCAAAATTAAATTTTGCATATTTTGGGGGTTTTGCCCTTAAAATGTTCACATCTTTGGCCAAAGGCTTAGGGAGGCAGAAAATGTGTCAAAACGGGATCAAAAGTCCCCAAAACGGATACAACAACACTTTAAAGCCCAAAATGTCAAGGAGAAAAGTGTTTTAATGTCACTTCCGGTTTTAAGGAGGTCACTTCCGGTTTGCCACTTCCGGTTTCAGACAATGCCAGTTTCCCAGGTAATTTCAAAGCTTTATAAGTGCCCGTTCACACTCGTGCGGCTGCAGAGATCGCATTTAATTCGGAGCGCACTGCTCCTTCATTACATGCGATCTCATGTGCGGTGCGAATTTCAGCCATACACTTTGTATGGCTGAATTCGCACTGCATCCGCACCAAAGACGCACAGGAGGCATTTTTTGAGCCGCATCAAAATCAAATCGCACAGTGGTTCACACTTGTGCGATGCGATTCTGTGCGTACTTGCAGATCGCACTGCGATATGCAATCAAACTGGGGGTGTCGTTAACGTTTAATTGACACCCCCTGCGTATCGCATATGGCAGTGGGAACTGCTAGATGCGTGGATGCGATGCGGTAACACGCTGCATATTCGCAGCATTCCCGCATCGCACAAGTGTGAACCGAGCCTAAGACTGAAATCCAGTCATTTTTCATCTCTCTGGTCATTTCTTTGTAAAAGGAAGCAAACACAGGTAAAATGGTCCCAAAATTAAATTTTGCATATTTTGGGGGTTTTGCCCTTAAAATGTTCACATCTTTGGCCAAAGGCTTAGGGAGGCAGAAAATGTGTCAAAACGGGATCAAAAGTCCCCAAAACGGATACAACAACACTTTAAAGCCCAAAATGTCAAGGAGAAAAGTGTTTTAATGTCACTTCCGGTTTTAAGGAGGTCACTTCCGGTTTGCCACTTCCGGTTTCAGACAATGCCAGTTTCCCAGGTAATTTCAAAGCTTTATAAGTGCCCGTTCACACTCGTGCGGCTGCAGAGATCGCATTTAATTCGGAGCGCACTGCTCCTTCATTACATGCGATCTCATGTGCGGTGCGAATTTCAGCCATACACTTTGTATGGCTGAATTCGCACTGCATCCGCACCAAAGACGCACAGGAGGCATTTTTTGAGCCGCATCAAAATCAAATCGCACAGTGGTTCACACTTGTGCGATGCGATTCTGTGCGTACTTGCAGATCGCACTGCGATATGCAATCAAACTGGGGGTGTCGTTAACGTTTAATTGACACCCCCTGCGTATCGCATATGGCAGTGGGAACTGCTAGATGCGTGGATGCGATGCGGTAACACGCTGCATATTCGCAGCATTCCCGCATCGCACAAGTGTGAACCGAGCCTAAGACTGAAATCCAGTCATTTTTCATCTCTCTGGTCATTTCTTTGTAAAAGGAAGCAAACACAGGTAAAATGGTCCCAAAATTAAATTTTGCATATTTTGGGGGTTTTGCCCTTAAAATGTTCACATCTTTGGCCAAAGGCTTAGGGAGGCAGAAAATGTGTCAAAACGGGATCAAAAGTCCCCAAAACGGATACAACAACACTTTAAAGCCCAAAATGTCAAGGAGAAAAGTGTTTTAATGTCACTTCCGGTTTTAAGGAGGTCACTTCCGGTTTGCCACTTCCGGTTTCAGACAATGCCAGTTTCCCAGGTAATTTCAAAGCTTTTTAAGTGCCCGTTCACACTCGTGCGGCTGCAGAGATCGCATTTAATTCGGAGCGCACTGCTCCTTCATTACATGCGATCTCATGTGCGGTGCGAATTTCAGCCATACACTTTGTATGGCTGAATTCGCACTGCATCCGCACCAAAGACGCACAGGAGGCATTTTTTGAGCCGCATCAAAATCAAATCGCACAGTGGTTCACACTTGTGCGATGCGATTCTGTGCGTACTTGCAGATCGCACTGCGATATGCAATCAAACTGGGGGTGTCGTTAACGTTTAATTGACACCCCCTGCGTATCGCATATGGCAGTGGGAACTGCTAGATGCGTGGATGCGATGCGGTAACACGCTGCATATTCGCAGCGTTCCCGCATCGCACAAGTGTGAACCGAGCCTAAGACTGAAATCCAGTCATTTTTCATCTCTCTGGTCATTTCTTTGTAAAAGGAAGCAAACACAGGTAAAATGGTCCCAAAATTAAATTTTGCATATTTTGGGAGTTTTGCCCTTAAAATGTTCACATCTTTGGCCAAAGGCTTAGGGAGGCAGAAAATGTGTCAAAACGGGATCAAAAGTCCCCAAAACGGATACAACAACACTTTAAAGCCCAAAATGTCAAGGAGAAAAGTGTTTTAATGTCACTTCCGGTTTTAAGGAGGTCACTTCCGGTTTGCCACTTCCGGTTTCAGACAATGCCAGTTTCCCAGGTAATTTCAAAGCTTTTTAAGTGCCCGTTCACACTCGTGCGGCTGCAGAGATCGCATTTAATTCGGAGCGCACTGCTCCTTCATTACATGCGATCTCATGTGCGGTGCGAATTTCAGCCATACACTTTGTATGGCTGAATTCGCACTGCATCCGCACCAAAGACGCACAGGAGGCATTTTTTGAGCCGCATCAAAATCAAATCGCACAGTGGTTCACACTTGTGCGATGCGATTCTGTGCGTACTTGCAGATCGCACTGCGATATGCAATCAAACTGGGGGTGTCATTAACGTTTAATACACACCCCCTGCGTATCGCATATGGCAGTGGGAACTGCTAGATGCGTGGATGCGATGCGGTAACACGCTGCATATTCGCAGCGTTCCCGCATCGCACAAGTGTGAACCGAGCCTAAGACTGAAATCCAGTCATTTTTCATCTCTCTGGTCATTTCTTTGTAAAAGGAAGCAAACACAGGTAAAATGGTCCCAAAATTAAATTTTGCATATTTTGGGGGTTTTGCCCTTAAAATGTTCACATCTTTGGCCAAAGGCTTAGGGAGGCAGAAAATGTGTCAAAACGGGATCAAAAGTCCCCAAAACGGATACAACAACACTTTAAAGCCCAAAATGTCAAGGAGAAAGTGTTTTAATGTCACTTCCGGTTTTAAGGAGGTCACTTCCGGTTTGCCACTTCCGGTTTCAGACAATGCCAGTTTCCCAGGTAATTTCAAAGCTTTTTAAGTGCCCTTTCACACTCGTGCGGCTGCGGAGATCGCATTTAATTCGGAGCGCACTGCTCCTTCATTACATGCGATCTCATGTGCGGTGCGAATTTCAGCCATACACTTTGTATGGCTGAATTCGCACTGCATCCGCACCAAAGACGCACAGGAGGCATTTTTTGAGCCGCATCAAAATCAAATCGCACAGTGGTTCACACTTGTGCGATGCGATTCTGTGCGTACTTGCAGATCGCACTGCGATATGCAATCAAACTGGGGGTGTCGTTAATGTTTAATTGACACCCCCTGCGTATCGCATATGGCAGTGGGAACTGCTAGATGCGTGGATGCGATGCGGTAACACGCTGCATATTCGCAGCATTCCCGCATCGCACAAGTGTGAACCGAGCCTAAGACTGAAATCCAGTCATTTTTCATCTCTCTGGTCATTTCTTTGTAAAAGGAAGCAAACACAGGTAAAATGGTTCCAAAATTTAATTTTGCATATTTTGGGGGTTTTGCCCTTAAAATGTTCACATCTTTGGCCAAAGGCTTAGGGAGGCAGAAAATGTGTCAAAACGGGATCAAAAGTCCCCAAAACGGATACAACAACACTTTAAAGCCCAAAATGTCAAGGAGAAAAGTGTTTTAATGTCACTTCCGGTTTTAAGGAGGTCACTTCCGGTTTGCCACTTCCGGTTTCAGACAATGCCAGTTTCCCAGGTAATTTCAAAGCTTTTTAAGTGCCCTTTCGCACTCGTGCGGCTGCGGAGATCGCATTTAATTCGGAGCGCACTGCTCCTTCATTACATGCGATCTCATGTGCGGTGCGAATTTCAGCCATACACTTTGTATGGCTGAATTCGCACTGCATCCGCACCAAAGACGCACAGGAGGCATTTTTTGAGCCGCATCAAAATCAAATCGCACAGTGGTTCACACTTGTGCGATGCGATTCTGTGCGTACTTGCAGATCGCACTGCGATATGCAATCAAACTGGGGGTGTCATTAACGTTTAATTGACACCCCCTGCGTATCGCATATGGCAGTGGGAACTGCTAGATGCGTGGATGCGATGCGGTAACACGCTGCATATTCGCAGCGTTCCCGCATCGCACAAGTGTGAACCGAGCCTAAGACTGAAATCCAGTCATTTTTCATCTCTCTGGTCATTTCTTTGTAAAAGGAAGCAAACACAGGTAAAATGGTCCCAAAATTAAATTTTGCATATTTTGGGGGTTTTGCCCTTAAAATGTTCACATCTTTGGCCAAAGGCTTAGGGAGGCAGAAAATGTGTCAAAACGGGATCAAAAGTCCCCAAAACGGATACAACAACACTTTAAAGCCCAAAATGTCAAGGAGAAAAGTGTTTTAATGTCACTTCCGGTTTTAAGGAGGTCACTTCCGGTTTGCCACTTCCGGTTTCAGACAATGCCAGTTTCCCAGGTAATTTCAAAGCTTTATAAGTGCCCGTTCACACTCGTGCGGCTGCAGAGATCGCATTTAATTCGGAGCGCACTGCTCCTTCATTACATGCGATCTCATGTGCGGTGCGAATTTCAGCCATACACTTTGTATGGCTGAATTCGCACTGCATCCGCACCAAAGACGCACAGGAGGCATTTTTTGAGCCGCATCAAAATCAAATCGCACAGTGGTTCACACTTGTGCGATGCGATTCTGTGCGTACTTGCAGATCGCACTGCGATATGCAATCAAACTGGGGGTGTCGTTAACGTTTAATTGACACCCCCTGCGTATCGCATATGGCAGTGGGAACTGCTAGATGCGTGGATGCGATGCGGTAACACGCTGCATATTCGCAGCATTCCCGCATCGCACAAGTGTGAACCGAGCCTAAGACTGAAATCCAGTCATTTTTCATCTCTCTGGTCATTTCTTTGTAAAAGGAAGCAAACACAGGTAAAATGGTCCCAAAATTAAATTTTGCATATTTTGGGGGTTTTGCCCTTAAAATGTTCACATCTTTGGCCAAAGGCTTAGGGAGGCAGAAAATGTGTCAAAACGGGATCAAAAGTCCCCAAAACGGATACAACAACACTTTAAAGCCCAAAATGTCAAGGAGAAAAGTGTTTTAATGTCACTTCCGGTTTTAAGGAGGTCACTTCCGGTTTGCCACTTCCGGTTTCAGACAATGCCAGTTTCCCAGGTAATTTCAAAGCTTTATAAGTGCCCGTTCACACTCGTGCGGCTGCAGAGATCGCATTTAATTCGGAGCGCACTGCTCCTTCATTACATGCGATCTCATGTGCGGTGCGAATTTCAGCCATACACTTTGTATGGCTGAATTCGCACTGCATCCGCACCAAAGACGCACAGGAGGCATTTTTTGAGCCGCATCAAAATCAAATCGCACAGTGGTTCACACTTGTGCGATGCGATTCTGTGCGTACTTGCAGATCGCACTGCGATATGCAATCAAACTGGGGGTGTCGTTAACGTTTAATTGACACCCCCTGCGTATCGCATATGGCAGTGGGAACTGCTAGATGCGTGGATGCGATGCGGTAACACGCTGCATATTCGCAGCATTCCCGCATCGCACAAGTGTGAACCGAGCCTAAGACTGAAATCCAGTCATTTTTCATCTCTCTGGTCATTTCTTTGTAAAAGGAAGCAAACACAGGTAAAATGGTCCCAAAATTAAATTTTGCATATTTTGGGGGTTTTGCCCTTAAAATGTTCACATCTTTGGCCAAAGGCTTAGGGAGGCAGAAAATGTGTCAAAACGGGATCAAAAGTCCCCAAAACGGATACAACAACACTTTAAAGCCCAAAATGTCAAGGAGAAAAGTGTTTTAATGTCACTTCCGGTTTTAAGGAGGTCACTTCCGGTTTGCCACTTCCGGTTTCAGACAATGCCAGTTTCCCAGGTAATTTCAAAGCTTTTTAAGTGCCCGTTCACACTCGTGCGGCTGCAGAGATCGCATTTAATTCGGAGCGCACTGCTCCTTCATTACATGCGATCTCATGTGCGGTGCGAATTTCAGCCATACACTTTGTATGGCTGAATTCGCACTGCATCCGCACCAAAGACGCACAGGAGGCATTTTTTGAGCCGCATCAAAATCAAATCGCACAGTGGTTCACACTTGTGCGATGCGATTCTGTGCGTACTTGCAGATCGCACTGCGATATGCAATCAAACTGGGGGTGTCGTTAACGTTTAATTGACACCCCCTGCGTATCGCATATGGCAGTGGGAACTGCTAGATGCGTGGATGCGATGCGGTAACACGCTGCATATTCGCAGCGTTCCCGCATCGCACAAGTGTGAACCGAGCCTAAGACTGAAATCCAGTCATTTTTCATCTCTCTGGTCATTTCTTTGTAAAAGGAAGCAAACACAGGTAAAATGGTCCCAAAATTAAATTTTGCATATTTTGGGAGTTTTGCCCTTAAAATGTTCACATCTTTGGCCAAAGGCTTAGGGAGGCAGAAAATGTGTCAAAACGGGATCAAAAGTCCCCAAAACGGATACAACAACACTTTAAAGCCCAAAATGTCAAGGAGAAAAGTGTTTTAATGTCACTTCCGGTTTTAAGGAGGTCACTTCCGGTTTGCCACTTCCGGTTTCAGACAATGCCAGTTTCCCAGGTAATTTCAAAGCTTTTTAAGTGCCCGTTCACACTCGTGCGGCTGCAGAGATCGCATTTAATTCGGAGCGCACTGCTCCTTCATTACATGCGATCTCATGTGCGGTGCGAATTTCAGCCATACACTTTGTATGGCTGAATTCGCACTGCATCCGCACCAAAGACGCACAGGAGGCATTTTTTGAGCCGCATCAAAATCAAATCGCACAGTGGTTCACACTTGTGCGATGCGATTCTGTGCGTACTTGCAGATCGCACTGCGATATGCAATCAAACTGGGGGTGTCATTAACGTTTAATACACACCCCCTGCGTATCGCATATGGCAGTGGGAACTGCTAGATGCGTGGATGCGATGCGGTAACACGCTGCATATTCGCAGCGTTCCCGCATCGCACAAGTGTGAACCGAGCCTAAGACTGAAATCCAGTCATTTTTCATCTCTCTGGTCATTTCTTTGTAAAAGGAAGCAAACACAGGTAAAATGGTCCCAAAATTAAATTTTGCATATTTTGGGGGTTTTGCCCTTAAAATGTTCACATCTTTGGCCAAAGGCTTAGGGAGGCAGAAAATGTGTCAAAACGGGATCAAAAGTCCCCAAAACGGATACAACAACACTTTAAAGCCCAAAATGTCAAGGAGAAAGTGTTTTAATGTCACTTCCGGTTTTAAGGAGGTCACTTCCGGTTTGCCACTTCCGGTTTCAGACAATGCCAGTTTCCCAGGTAATTTCAAAGCTTTTTAAGTGCCCTTTCACACTCGTGCGGCTGCGGAGATCGCATTTAATTCGGAGCGCACTGCTCCTTCATTACATGCGATCTCATGTGCGGTGCGAATTTCAGCCATACACTTTGTATGGCTGAATTCGCACTGCATCCGCACCAAAGACGCACAGGAGGCATTTTTTGAGCCGCATCAAAATCAAATCGCACAGTGGTTCACACTTGTGCGATGCGATTCTGTGCGTACTTGCAGATCGCACTGCGATATGCAATCAAACTGGGGGTGTCGTTAATGTTTAATTGACACCCCCTGCGTATCGCATATGGCAGTGGGAACTGCTAGATGCGTGGATGCGATGCGGTAACACGCTGCATATTCGCAGCATTCCCGCATCGCACAAGTGTGAACCGAGCCTAAGACTGAAATCCAGTCATTTTTCATCTCTCTGGTCATTTCTTTGTAAAAGGAAGCAAACACAGGTAAAATGGTTCCAAAATTTAATTTTGCATATTTTGGGGGTTTTGCCCTTAAAATGTTCACATCTTTGGCCAAAGGCTTAGGGAGGCAGAAAATGTGTCAAAACGGGATCAAAAGTCCCCAAAACGGATACAACAACACTTTAAAGCCCAAAATGTCAAGGAGAAAAGTGTTTTAATGTCACTTCCGGTTTTAAGGAGGTCACTTCCGGTTTGCCACTTCCGGTTTCAGACAATGCCAGTTTCCCAGGTAATTTCAAAGCTTTTTAAGTGCCCTTTCGCACTCGTGCGGCTGCGGAGATCGCATTTAATTCGGAGCGCACTGCTCCTTCATTACATGCGATCTCATGTGCGGTGCGAATTTCAGCCATACACTTTGTATGGCTGAATTCGCACTGCATCCGCACCAAAGACGCACAGGAGGCATTTTTTGAGCCGCATCAAAATCAAATCGCACAGTGGTTCACACTTGTGCGATGCGATTCTGTGCGTACTTGCAGATCGCACTGCGATATGCAATCAAACTGGGGGTGTCATTAACGTTTAATTGACACCCCCTGCGTATCGCATATGGCAGTGGGAACTGCTAGATGCGTGGATGCGATGCGGTAACACGCTGCATATTCGCAGCGTTCCCGCATCGCACAAGTGTGAACCGAGCCTAAGACTGAAATCCAGTCATTTTTCATCTCTCTGGTCATTTCTTTGTAAAAGGAAGCAAACACAGGTAAAATGGTCCCAAAATTAAATTTTGCATATTTTGGGGGTTTTGCCCTTAAAATGTTCACATCTTTGGCCAAAGGCTTAGGGAGGCAGAAAATGTGTCAAAACGGGATCAAAAGTCCCCAAAACGGATACAACAACACTTTAAAGCCCAAAATGTCAAGGAGAAAAGTGTTTTAATGTCACTTCCGGTTTTAAGGAGGTCACTTCCGGTTTGCCACTTCCGGTTTCAGACAATGCCAGTTTCCCAGGTAATTTCAAAGCTTTATAAGTGCCCGTTCACACTCGTGCGGCTGCAGAGATCGCATTTAATTCGGAGCGCACTGCTCCTTCATTACATGCGATCTCATGTGCGGTGCGAATTTCAGCCATACACTTTGTATGGCTGAATTCGCACTGCATCCGCACCAAAGACGCACAGGAGGCATTTTTTGAGCCGCATCAAAATCAAATCGCACAGTGGTTCACACTTGTGCGATGCGATTCTGTGCGTACTTGCAGATCGCACTGCGATATGCAATCAAACTGGGGGTGTCGTTAACGTTTAATTGACACCCCCTGCGTATCGCATATGGCAGTGGGAACTGCTAGATGCGTGGATGCGATGCGGTAACACGCTGCATATTCGCAGCATTCCCGCATCGCACAAGTGTGAACCGAGCCTAAGACTGAAATCCAGTCATTTTTCATCTCTCTGGTCATTTCTTTGTAAAAGGAAGCAAACACAGGTAAAATGGTCCCAAAATTAAATTTTGCATATTTTGGGGGTTTTGCCCTTAAAATGTTCACATCTTTGGCCAAAGGCTTAGGGAGGCAGAAAATGTGTCAAAACGGGATCAAAAGTCCCCAAAACGGATACAACAACACTTTAAAGCCCAAAATGTCAAGGAGAAAAGTGTTTTAATGTCACTTCCGGTTTTAAGGAGGTCACTTCCGGTTTGCCACTTCCGGTTTCAGACAATGCCAGTTTCCCAGGTAATTTCAAAGCTTTATAAGTGCCCGTTCACACTCGTGCGGCTGCAGAGATCGCATTTAATTCGGAGCGCACTGCTCCTTCATTACATGCGATCTCATGTGCGGTGCGAATTTCAGCCATACACTTTGTATGGCTGAATTCGCACTGCATCCGCACCAAAGACGCACAGGAGGCATTTTTTGAGCCGCATCAAAATCAAATCGCACAGTGGTTCACACTTGTGCGATGCGATTCTGTGCGTACTTGCAGATCGCACTGCGATATGCAATCAAACTGGGGGTGTCGTTAACGTTTAATTGACACCCCCTGCGTATCGCATATGGCAGTGGGAACTGCTAGATGCGTGGATGCGATGCGGTAACACGCTGCATATTCGCAGCATTCCCGCATCGCACAAGTGTGAACCGAGCCTAAGACTGAAATCCAGTCATTTTTCATCTCTCTGGTCATTTCTTTGTAAAAGGAAGCAAACACAGGTAAAATGGTCCCAAAATTAAATTTTGCATATTTTGGGGGTTTTGCCCTTAAAATGTTCACATCTTTGGCCAAAGGCTTAGGGAGGCAGAAAATGTGTCAAAACGGGATCAAAAGTCCCCAAAACGGATACAACAACACTTTAAAGCCCAAAATGTCAAGGAGAAAAGTGTTTTAATGTCACTTCCGGTTTTAAGGAGGTCACTTCCGGTTTGCCACTTCCGGTTTCAGACAATGCCAGTTTCCCAGGTAATTTCAAAGCTTTTTAAGTGCCCGTTCACACTCGTGCGGCTGCAGAGATCGCATTTAATTCGGAGCGCACTGCTCCTTCATTACATGCGATCTCATGTGCGGTGCGAATTTCAGCCATACACTTTGTATGGCTGAATTCGCACTGCATCCGCACCAAAGACGCACAGGAGGCATTTTTTGAGCCGCATCAAAATCAAATCGCACAGTGGTTCACACTTGTGCGATGCGATTCTGTGCGTACTTGCAGATCGCACTGCGATATGCAATCAAACTGGGGGTGTCGTTAACGTTTAATTGACACCCCCTGCGTATCGCATATGGCAGTGGGAACTGCTAGATGCGTGGATGCGATGCGGTAACACGCTGCATATTCGCAGCGTTCCCGCATCGCACAAGTGTGAACCGAGCCTAAGACTGAAATCCAGTCATTTTTCATCTCTCTGGTCATTTCTTTGTAAAAGGAAGCAAACACAGGTAAAATGGTCCCAAAATTAAATTTTGCATATTTTGGGAGTTTTGCCCTTAAAATGTTCACATCTTTGGCCAAAGGCTTAGGGAGGCAGAAAATGTGTCAAAACGGGATCAAAAGTCCCCAAAACGGATACAACAACACTTTAAAGCCCAAAATGTCAAGGAGAAAAGTGTTTTAATGTCACTTCCGGTTTTAAGGAGGTCACTTCCGGTTTGCCACTTCCGGTTTCAGACAATGCCAGTTTCCCAGGTAATTTCAAAGCTTTTTAAGTGCCCGTTCACACTCGTGCGGCTGCAGAGATCGCATTTAATTCGGAGCGCACTGCTCCTTCATTACATGCGATCTCATGTGCGGTGCGAATTTCAGCCATACACTTTGTATGGCTGAATTCGCACTGCATCCGCACCAAAGACGCACAGGAGGCATTTTTTGAGCCGCATCAAAATCAAATCGCACAGTGGTTCACACTTGTGCGATGCGATTCTGTGCGTACTTGCAGATCGCACTGCGATATGCAATCAAACTGGGGGTGTCATTAACGTTTAATACACACCCCCTGCGTATCGCATATGGCAGTGGGAACTGCTAGATGCGTGGATGCGATGCGGTAACACGCTGCATATTCGCAGCGTTCCCGCATCGCACAAGTGTGAACCGAGCCTAAGACTGAAATCCAGTCATTTTTCATCTCTCTGGTCATTTCTTTGTAAAAGGAAGCAAACACAGGTAAAATGGTCCCAAAATTAAATTTTGCATATTTTGGGGGTTTTGCCCTTAAAATGTTCACATCTTTGGCCAAAGGCTTAGGGAGGCAGAAAATGTGTCAAAACGGGATCAAAAGTCCCCAAAACGGATACAACAACACTTTAAAGCCCAAAATGTCAAGGAGAAAGTGTTTTAATGTCACTTCCGGTTTTAAGGAGGTCACTTCCGGTTTGCCACTTCCGGTTTCAGACAATGCCAGTTTCCCAGGTAATTTCAAAGCTTTTTAAGTGCCCTTTCACACTCGTGCGGCTGCGGAGATCGCATTTAATTCGGAGCGCACTGCTCCTTCATTACATGCGATCTCATGTGCGGTGCGAATTTCAGCCATACACTTTGTATGGCTGAATTCGCACTGCATCCGCACCAAAGACGCACAGGAGGCATTTTTTGAGCCGCATCAAAATCAAATCGCACAGTGGTTCACACTTGTGCGATGCGATTCTGTGCGTACTTGCAGATCGCACTGCGATATGCAATCAAACTGGGGGTGTCGTTAATGTTTAATTGACACCCCCTGCGTATCGCATATGGCAGTGGGAACTGCTAGATGCGTGGATGCGATGCGGTAACACGCTGCATATTCGCAGCATTCCCGCATCGCACAAGTGTGAACCGAGCCTAAGACTGAAATCCAGTCATTTTTCATCTCTCTGGTCATTTCTTTGTAAAAGGAAGCAAACACAGGTAAAATGGTTCCAAAATTTAATTTTGCATATTTTGGGGGTTTTGCCCTTAAAATGTTCACATCTTTGGCCAAAGGCTTAGGGAGGCAGAAAATGTGTCAAAACGGGATCAAAAGTCCCCAAAACGGATACAACAACACTTTAAAGCCCAAAATGTCAAGGAGAAAAGTGTTTTAATGTCACTTCCGGTTTTAAGGAGGTCACTTCCGGTTTGCCACTTCCGGTTTCAGACAATGCCAGTTTCCCAGGTAATTTCAAAGCTTTTTAAGTGCCCTTTCGCACTCGTGCGGCTGCGGAGATCGCATTTAATTCGGAGCGCACTGCTCCTTCATTACATGCGATCTCATGTGCGGTGCGAATTTCAGCCATACACTTTGTATGGCTGAATTCGCACTGCATCCGCACCAAAGACGCACAGGAGGCATTTTTTGAGCCGCATCAAAATCAAATCGCACAGTGGTTCACACTTGTGCGATGCGATTCTGTGCGTACTTGCAGATCGCACTGCGATATGCAATCAAACTGGGGGTGTCATTAACGTTTAATTGACACCCCCTGCGTATCGCATATGGCAGTGGGAACTGCTAGATGCGTGGATGCGATGCGGTAACACGCTGCATATTCGCAGCGTTCCCGCATCGCACAAGTGTGAACCGAGCCTAAGACTGAAATCCAGTCATTTTTCATCTCTCTGGTCATTTCTTTGTAAAAGGAAGCAAACACAGGTAAAATGGTCCCAAAATTAAATTTTGCATATTTTGGGGGTTTTGCCCTTAAAATGTTCACATCTTTGGCCAAAGGCTTAGGGAGGCAGAAAATGTGTCAAAACGGGATCAAAAGTCCCCAAAACGGATACAACAACACTTTAAAGCCCAAAATGTCAAGGAGAAAAGTGTTTTAATGTCACTTCCGGTTTTAAGGAGGTCACTTCCGGTTTGCCACTTCCGGTTTCAGACAATGCCAGTTTCCCAGGTAATTTCAAAGCTTTATAAGTGCCCGTTCACACTCGTGCGGCTGCAGAGATCGCATTTAATTCGGAGCGCACTGCTCCTTCATTACATGCGATCTCATGTGCGGTGCGAATTTCAGCCATACACTTTGTATGGCTGAATTCGCACTGCATCCGCACCAAAGACGCACAGGAGGCATTTTTTGAGCCGCATCAAAATCAAATCGCACAGTGGTTCACACTTGTGCGATGCGATTCTGTGCGTACTTGCAGATCGCACTGCGATATGCAATCAAACTGGGGGTGTCGTTAACGTTTAATTGACACCCCCTGCGTATCGCATATGGCAGTGGGAACTGCTAGATGCGTGGATGCGATGCGGTAACACGCTGCATATTCGCAGCATTCCCGCATCGCACAAGTGTGAACCGAGCCTAAGACTGAAATCCAGTCATTTTTCATCTCTCTGGTCATTTCTTTGTAAAAGGAAGCAAACACAGGTAAAATGGTCCCAAAATTAAATTTTGCATATTTTGGGGGTTTTGCCCTTAAAATGTTCACATCTTTGGCCAAAGGCTTAGGGAGGCAGAAAATGTGTCAAAACGGGATCAAAAGTCCCCAAAACGGATACAACAACACTTTAAAGCCCAAAATGTCAAGGAGAAAAGTGTTTTAATGTCACTTCCGGTTTTAAGGAGGTCACTTCCGGTTTGCCACTTCCGGTTTCAGACAATGCCAGTTTCCCAGGTAATTTCAAAGCTTTATAAGTGCCCGTTCACACTCGTGCGGCTGCAGAGATCGCATTTAATTCGGAGCGCACTGCTCCTTCATTACATGCGATCTCATGTGCGGTGCGAATTTCAGCCATACACTTTGTATGGCTGAATTCGCACTGCATCCGCACCAAAGACGCACAGGAGGCATTTTTTGAGCCGCATCAAAATCAAATCGCACAGTGGTTCACACTTGTGCGATGCGATTCTGTGCGTACTTGCAGATCGCACTGCGATATGCAATCAAACTGGGGGTGTCGTTAACGTTTAATTGACACCCCCTGCGTATCGCATATGGCAGTGGGAACTGCTAGATGCGTGGATGCGATGCGGTAACACGCTGCATATTCGCAGCATTCCCGCATCGCACAAGTGTGAACCGAGCCTAAGACTGAAATCCAGTCATTTTTCATCTCTCTGGTCATTTCTTTGTAAAAGGAAGCAAACACAGGTAAAATGGTCCCAAAATTAAATTTTGCATATTTTGGGGGTTTTGCCCTTAAAATGTTCACATCTTTGGCCAAAGGCTTAGGGAGGCAGAAAATGTGTCAAAACGGGATCAAAAGTCCCCAAAACGGATACAACAACACTTTAAAGCCCAAAATGTCAAGGAGAAAAGTGTTTTAATGTCACTTCCGGTTTTAAGGAGGTCACTTCCGGTTTGCCACTTCCGGTTTCAGACAATGCCAGTTTCCCAGGTAATTTCAAAGCTTTTTAAGTGCCCGTTCACACTCGTGCGGCTGCAGAGATCGCATTTAATTCGGAGCGCACTGCTCCTTCATTACATGCGATCTCATGTGCGGTGCGAATTTCAGCCATACACTTTGTATGGCTGAATTCGCACTGCATCCGCACCAAAGACGCACAGGAGGCATTTTTTGAGCCGCATCAAAATCAAATCGCACAGTGGTTCACACTTGTGCGATGCGATTCTGTGCGTACTTGCAGATCGCACTGCGATATGCAATCAAACTGGGGGTGTCGTTAACGTTTAATTGACACCCCCTGCGTATCGCATATGGCAGTGGGAACTGCTAGATGCGTGGATGCGATGCGGTAACACGCTGCATATTCGCAGCGTTCCCGCATCGCACAAGTGTGAACCGAGCCTAAGACTGAAATCCAGTCATTTTTCATCTCTCTGGTCATTTCTTTGTAAAAGGAAGCAAACACAGGTAAAATGGTCCCAAAATTAAATTTTGCATATTTTGGGAGTTTTGCCCTTAAAATGTTCACATCTTTGGCCAAAGGCTTAGGGAGGCAGAAAATGTGTCAAAACGGGATCAAAAGTCCCCAAAACGGATACAACAACACTTTAAAGCCCAAAATGTCAAGGAGAAAAGTGTTTTAATGTCACTTCCGGTTTTAAGGAGGTCACTTCCGGTTTGCCACTTCCGGTTTCAGACAATGCCAGTTTCCCAGGTAATTTCAAAGCTTTTTAAGTGCCCGTTCACACTCGTGCGGCTGCAGAGATCGCATTTAATTCGGAGCGCACTGCTCCTTCATTACATGCGATCTCATGTGCGGTGCGAATTTCAGCCATACACTTTGTATGGCTGAATTCGCACTGCATCCGCACCAAAGACGCACAGGAGGCATTTTTTGAGCCGCATCAAAATCAAATCGCACAGTGGTTCACACTTGTGCGATGCGATTCTGTGCGTACTTGCAGATCGCACTGCGATATGCAATCAAACTGGGGGTGTCATTAACGTTTAATACACACCCCCTGCGTATCGCATATGGCAGTGGGAACTGCTAGATGCGTGGATGCGATGCGGTAACACGCTGCATATTCGCAGCGTTCCCGCATCGCACAAGTGTGAACCGAGCCTAAGACTGAAATCCAGTCATTTTTCATCTCTCTGGTCATTTCTTTGTAAAAGGAAGCAAACACAGGTAAAATGGTCCCAAAATTAAATTTTGCATATTTTGGGGGTTTTGCCCTTAAAATGTTCACATCTTTGGCCAAAGGCTTAGGGAGGCAGAAAATGTGTCAAAACGGGATCAAAAGTCCCCAAAACGGATACAACAACACTTTAAAGCCCAAAATGTCAAGGAGAAAGTGTTTTAATGTCACTTCCGGTTTTAAGGAGGTCACTTCCGGTTTGCCACTTCCGGTTTCAGACAATGCCAGTTTCCCAGGTAATTTCAAAGCTTTTTAAGTGCCCTTTCACACTCGTGCGGCTGCGGAGATCGCATTTAATTCGGAGCGCACTGCTCCTTCATTACATGCGATCTCATGTGCGGTGCGAATTTCAGCCATACACTTTGTATGGCTGAATTCGCACTGCATCCGCACCAAAGACGCACAGGAGGCATTTTTTGAGCCGCATCAAAATCAAATCGCACAGTGGTTCACACTTGTGCGATGCGATTCTGTGCGTACTTGCAGATCGCACTGCGATATGCAATCAAACTGGGGGTGTCGTTAATGTTTAATTGACACCCCCTGCGTATCGCATATGGCAGTGGGAACTGCTAGATGCGTGGATGCGATGCGGTAACACGCTGCATATTCGCAGCATTCCCGCATCGCACAAGTGTGAACCGAGCCTAAGACTGAAATCCAGTCATTTTTCATCTCTCTGGTCATTTCTTTGTAAAAGGAAGCAAACACAGGTAAAATGGTCCCAAAATTAAATTTTGCATATTTTGGGGGTTTTGCCCTTAAAATGTTCACATCTTTGGCCAAAGGCTTAGGGAGGCAGAAAATGTGTCAAAACGGGATCAAAAGTCCCCAAAACGGATACAACAACACTTTAAAGCCCAAAATGTCAAGGAGAAAAGTGTTTTAATGTCACTTCCGGTTTTAAGGAGGTCACTTCCGGTTTGCCACTTCCGGTTTCAGACAATGCCAGTTTCCCAGGTAATTTCAAAGCTTTATAAGTGCCCGTTCACACTCGTGCGGCTGCAGAGATCGCATTTAATTCGGAGCGCACTGCTCCTTCATTACATGCGATCTCATGTGCGGTGCGAATTTCAGCCATACACTTTGTATGGCTGAATTCGCACTGCATCCGCACCAAAGACGCACAGGAGGCATTTTTTGAGCCGCATCAAAATCAAATCGCACAGTGGTTCACACTTGTGCGATGCGATTCTGTGCGTACTTGCAGATCGCACTGCGATATGCAATCAAACTGGGGGTGTCGTTAACGTTTAATTGACACCCCCTGCGTATCGCATATGGCAGTGGGAACTGCTAGATGCGTGGATGCGATGCGGTAACACGCTGCATATTCGCAGCATTCCCGCATCGCACAAGTGTGAACCGAGCCTAAGACTGAAATCCAGTCATTTTTCATCTCTCTGGTCATTTCTTTGTAAAAGGAAGCAAACACAGGTAAAATGGTCCCAAAATTAAATTTTGCATATTTTGGGGGTTTTGCCCTTAAAATGTTCACATCTTTGGCCAAAGGCTTAGGGAGGCAGAAAATGTGTCAAAACGGGATCAAAAGTCCCCAAAACGGATACAACAACACTTTAAAGCCCAAAATGTCAAGGAGAAAAGTGTTTTAATGTCACTTCCGGTTTTAAGGAGGTCACTTCCGGTTTGCCACTTCCGGTTTCAGACAATGCCAGTTTCCCAGGTAATTTCAAAGCTTTTTAAGTGCCCGTTCACACTCGTGCGGCTGCAGAGATCGCATTTAATTCGGAGCGCACTGCTCCTTCATTACATGCGATCTCATGTGCGGTGCGAATTTCAGCCATACACTTTGTATGGCTGAATTCGCACTGCATCCGCACCAAAGACGCACAGGAGGCATTTTTTGAGCCGCATCAAAATCAAATCGCACAGTGGTTCACACTTGTGCGATGCGATTCTGTGCGTACTTGCAGATCGCACTGCGATATGCAATCAAACTGGGGGTGTCGTTAACGTTTAATTGACACCCCCTGCGTATCGCATATGGCAGTGGGAACTGCTAGATGCGTGGATGCGATGCGGTAACACGCTGCATATTCGCAGCGTTCCCGCATCGCACAAGTGTGAACCGAGCCTAAGACTGAAATCCAGTCATTTTTCATCTCTCTGGTCATTTCTTTGTAAAAGGAAGCAAACACAGGTAAAATGGTTCCAAAATTTAATTTTGCATATTTTGGGGGTTTTGCCCTTAAAATGTTCACATCTTTGGCCAAAGGCTTAGGGAGGCAGAAAATGTGTCAAAACGGGATCAAAAGTCCCCAAAACGGATACAACAACACTTTAAAGCCCAAAATGTCAAGGAGAAAAGTGTTTTAATGTCACTTCCGGTTTTAAGGAGGTCACTTCCGGTTTGCCACTTCCGGTTTCAGACAATGCCAGTTTCCCAGGTAATTTCAAAGCTTTTTAAGTGCCCTTTCGCACTCGTGCGGCTGCGGAGATCGCATTTAATTCGGAGCGCACTGCTCCTTCATTACATGCGATCTCATGTGCGGTGCGAATTTCAGCCATACACTTTGTATGGCTGAATTCGCACTGCATCCGCACCAAAGACGCACAGGAGGCATTTTTTGAGCCGCATCAAAATCAAATCGCACAGTGGTTCACACTTGTGCGATGCGATTCTGTGCGTACTTGCAGATCGCACTGCGATATGCAATCAAACTGGGGGTGTCATTAACGTTTAATTGACACCCCCTGCGTATCGCATATGGCAGTGGGAACTGCTAGATGCGTGGATGCGATGCGGTAACACGCTGCATATTCGCAGCGTTCCCGCATCGCACAAGTGTGAACCGAGCCTAAGACTGAAATCCAGTCATTTTTCATCTCTCTGGTCATTTCTTTGTAAAAGGAAGCAAACACAGGTAAAATGGTCCCAAAATTAAATTTTGCATATTTTGGGGGTTTTGCCCTTAAAATGTTCACATCTTTGGCCAAAGGCTTAGGGAGGCAGAAAATGTGTCAAAACGGGATCAAAAGTCCCCAAAACGGATACAACAACACTTTAAAGCCCAAAATGTCAAGGAGAAAAGTGTTTTAATGTCACTTCCGGTTTTAAGGAGGTCACTTCCGGTTTGCCACTTCCGGTTTCAGACAATGCCAGTTTCCCAGGTAATTTCAAAGCTTTATAAGTGCCCGTTCACACTCGTGCGGCTGCAGAGATCGCATTTAATTCGGAGCGCACTGCTCCTTCATTACATGCGATCTCATGTGCGGTGCGAATTTCAGCCATACACTTTGTATGGCTGAATTCGCACTGCATCCGCACCAAAGACGCACAGGAGGCATTTTTTGAGCCGCATCAAAATCAAATCGCACAGTGGTTCACACTTGTGCGATGCGATTCTGTGCGTACTTGCAGATCGCACTGCGATATGCAATCAAACTGGGGGTGTCGTTAACGTTTAATTGACACCCCCTGCGTATCGCATATGGCAGTGGGAACTGCTAGATGCGTGGATGCGATGCGGTAACACGCTGCATATTCGCAGCATTCCCGCATCGCACAAGTGTGAACCGAGCCTAAGACTGAAATCCAGTCATTTTTCATCTCTCTGGTCATTTCTTTGTAAAAGGAAGCAAACACAGGTAAAATGGTCCCAAAATTAAATTTTGCATATTTTGGGGGTTTTGCCCTTAAAATGTTCACATCTTTGGCCAAAGGCTTAGGGAGGCAGAAAATGTGTCAAAACGGGATCAAAAGTCCCCAAAACGGATACAACAACACTTTAAAGCCCAAAATGTCAAGGAGAAAAGTGTTTTAATGTCACTTCCGGTTTTAAGGAGGTCACTTCCGGTTTGCCACTTCCGGTTTCAGACAATGCCAGTTTCCCAGGTAATTTCAAAGCTTTATAAGTGCCCGTTCACACTCGTGCGGCTGCAGAGATCGCATTTAATTCGGAGCGCACTGCTCCTTCATTACATGCGATCTCATGTGCGGTGCGAATTTCAGCCATACACTTTGTATGGCTGAATTCGCACTGCATCCGCACCAAAGACGCACAGGAGGCATTTTTTGAGCCGCATCAAAATCAAATCGCACAGTGGTTCACACTTGTGCGATGCGATTCTGTGCGTACTTGCAGATCGCACTGCGATATGCAATCAAACTGGGGGTGTCGTTAACGTTTAATTGACACCCCCTGCGTATCGCATATGGCAGTGGGAACTGCTAGATGCGTGGATGCGATGCGGTAACACGCTGCATATTCGCAGCATTCCCGCATCGCACAAGTGTGAACCGAGCCTAAGACTGAAATCCAGTCATTTTTCATCTCTCTGGTCATTTCTTTGTAAAAGGAAGCAAACACAGGTAAAATGGTCCCAAAATTAAATTTTGCATATTTTGGGGGTTTTGCCCTTAAAATGTTCACATCTTTGGCCAAAGGCTTAGGGAGGCAGAAAATGTGTCAAAACGGGATCAAAAGTCCCCAAAACGGATACAACAACACTTTAAAGCCCAAAATGTCAAGGAGAAAAGTGTTTTAATGTCACTTCCGGTTTTAAGGAGGTCACTTCCGGTTTGCCACTTCCGGTTTCAGACAATGCCAGTTTCCCAGGTAATTTCAAAGCTTTTTAAGTGCCCGTTCACACTCGTGCGGCTGCAGAGATCGCATTTAATTCGGAGCGCACTGCTCCTTCATTACATGCGATCTCATGTGCGGTGCGAATTTCAGCCATACACTTTGTATGGCTGAATTCGCACTGCATCCGCACCAAAGACGCACAGGAGGCATTTTTTGAGCCGCATCAAAATCAAATCGCACAGTGGTTCACACTTGTGCGATGCGATTCTGTGCGTACTTGCAGATCGCACTGCGATATGCAATCAAACTGGGGGTGTCGTTAACGTTTAATTGACACCCCCTGCGTATCGCATATGGCAGTGGGAACTGCTAGATGCGTGGATGCGATGCGGTAACACGCTGCATATTCGCAGCGTTCCCGCATCGCACAAGTGTGAACCGAGCCTAAGACTGAAATCCAGTCATTTTTCATCTCTCTGGTCATTTCTTTGTAAAAGGAAGCAAACACAGGTAAAATGGTCCCAAAATTAAATTTTGCATATTTTGGGAGTTTTGCCCTTAAAATGTTCACATCTTTGGCCAAAGGCTTAGGGAGGCAGAAAATGTGTCAAAACGGGATCAAAAGTCCCCAAAACGGATACAACAACACTTTAAAGCCCAAAATGTCAAGGAGAAAAGTGTTTTAATGTCACTTCCGGTTTTAAGGAGGTCACTTCCGGTTTGCCACTTCCGGTTTCAGACAATGCCAGTTTCCCAGGTAATTTCAAAGCTTTTTAAGTGCCCGTTCACACTCGTGCGGCTGCAGAGATCGCATTTAATTCGGAGCGCACTGCTCCTTCATTACATGCGATCTCATGTGCGGTGCGAATTTCAGCCATACACTTTGTATGGCTGAATTCGCACTGCATCCGCACCAAAGACGCACAGGAGGCATTTTTTGAGCCGCATCAAAATCAAATCGCACAGTGGTTCACACTTGTGCGATGCGATTCTGTGCGTACTTGCAGATCGCACTGCGATATGCAATCAAACTGGGGGTGTCATTAACGTTTAATACACACCCCCTGCGTATCGCATATGGCAGTGGGAACTGCTAGATGCGTGGATGCGATGCGGTAACACGCTGCATATTCGCAGCGTTCCCGCATCGCACAAGTGTGAACCGAGCCTAAGACTGAAATCCAGTCATTTTTCATCTCTCTGGTCATTTCTTTGTAAAAGGAAGCAAACACAGGTAAAATGGTCCCAAAATTAAATTTTGCATATTTTGGGGGTTTTGCCCTTAAAATGTTCACATCTTTGGCCAAAGGCTTAGGGAGGCAGAAAATGTGTCAAAACGGGATCAAAAGTCCCCAAAACGGATACAACAACACTTTAAAGCCCAAAATGTCAAGGAGAAAGTGTTTTAATGTCACTTCCGGTTTTAAGGAGGTCACTTCCGGTTTGCCACTTCCGGTTTCAGACAATGCCAGTTTCCCAGGTAATTTCAAAGCTTTTTAAGTGCCCTTTCACACTCGTGCGGCTGCGGAGATCGCATTTAATTCGGAGCGCACTGCTCCTTCATTACATGCGATCTCATGTGCGGTGCGAATTTCAGCCATACACTTTGTATGGCTGAATTCGCACTGCATCCGCACCAAAGACGCACAGGAGGCATTTTTTGAGCCGCATCAAAATCAAATCGCACAGTGGTTCACACTTGTGCGATGCGATTCTGTGCGTACTTGCAGATCGCACTGCGATATGCAATCAAACTGGGGGTGTCGTTAATGTTTAATTGACACCCCCTGCGTATCGCATATGGCAGTGGGAACTGCTAGATGCGTGGATGCGATGCGGTAACACGCTGCATATTCGCAGCATTCCCGCATCGCACAAGTGTGAACCGAGCCTAAGACTGAAATCCAGTCATTTTTCATCTCTCTGGTCATTTATTTGTAAAAGGAAGCAAACACAGGTAAAATGGTTCCAAAATTTAATTTTGCATATTTTGGGGGTTTTGCCCTTAAAATGTTCACATCTTTGGCCAAAGGCTTAGGGAGGCAGAAAATGTGTCAAAACGGGATCAAAAGTCCCCAAAACGGATACAACAACACTTTAAAGCCCAAAATGTCAAGGAGAAAAGTGTTTTAATGTCACTTCCGGTTTTAAGGAGGTCACTTCCGGTTTGCCACTTCCGGTTTCAGACAATGCCAGTTTCCCAGGTAATTTCAAAGCTTTTTAAGTGCCCTTTCGCACTCGTGCGGCTGCGGAGATCGCATTTAATTCGGAGCGCACTGCTCCTTCATTACATGCGATCTCATGTGCGGTGCGAATTTCAGCCATACACTTTGTATGGCTGAATTCGCACTGCATCCGCACCAAAGACGCACAGGAGGCATTTTTTGAGCCGCATCAAAATCAAATCGCACAGTGGTTCACACTTGTGCGATGCGATTCTGTGCGTACTTGCAGATCGCACTGCGATATGCAATCAAACTGGGGGTGTCATTAACGTTTAATTGACACCCCCTGCGTATCGCATATGGCAGTGGGAACTGCTAGATGCGTGGATGCGATGCGGTAACACGCTGCATATTCGCAGCGTTCCCGCATCGCACAAGTGTGAACCGAGCCTAAGACTGAAATCCAGTCATTTTTCATCTCTCTGGTCATTTCTTTGTAAAAGGAAGCAAACACAGGTAAAATGGTCCCAAAATTAAATTTTGCATATTTTGGGGGTTTTGCCCTTAAAATGTTCACATCTTTGGCCAAAGGCTTAGGGAGGCAGAAAATGTGTCAAAACGGGATCAAAAGTCCCCAAAACGGATACAACAACACTTTAAAGCCCAAAATGTCAAGGAGAAAAGTGTTTTAATGTCACTTCCGGTTTTAAGGAGGTCACTTCCGGTTTGCCACTTCCGGTTTCAGACAATGCCAGTTTCCCAGGTAATTTCAAAGCTTTATAAGTGCCCGTTCACACTCGTGCGGCTGCAGAGATCGCATTTAATTCGGAGCGCACTGCTCCTTCATTACATGCGATCTCATGTGCGGTGCGAATTTCAGCCATACACTTTGTATGGCTGAATTCGCACTGCATCCGCACCAAAGACGCACAGGAGGCATTTTTTGAGCCGCATCAAAATCAAATCGCACAGTGGTTCACACTTGTGCGATGCGATTCTGTGCGTACTTGCAGATCGCACTGCGATATGCAATCAAACTGGGGGTGTCGTTAACGTTTAATTGACACCCCCTGCGTATCGCATATGGCAGTGGGAACTGCTAGATGCGTGGATGCGATGCGGTAACACGCTGCATATTCGCAGCATTCCCGCATCGCACAAGTGTGAACCGAGCCTAAGACTGAAATCCAGTCATTTTTCATCTCTCTGGTCATTTCTTTGTAAAAGGAAGCAAACACAGGTAAAATGGTCCCACAATTAAATTTTGCATATTTTGGGGGTTTTGCCCTTAAAATGTTCACATCTTTGGCCAAAGGCTTAGGGAGGCAGAAAATGTGTCAAAACGGGATCAAAAGTCCCCAAAACGGATACAACAACACTTTAAAGCCCAAAATGTCAAGGAGAAAAGTGTTTTAATGTCACTTCCGGTTTTAAGGAGGTCACTTCCGGTTTGCCACTTCCGGTTTCAGACAATGCCAGTTTCCCAGGTAATTTCAAAGCTTTATAAGTGCCCGTTCACACTCGTGCGGCTGCAGAGATCGCATTTAATTCGGAGCGCACTGCTCCTTCATTACATGCGATCTCATGTGCGGTGCGAATTTCAGCCATACACTTTGTATGGCTGAATTCGCACTGCATCCGCACCAAAGACGCACAGGAGGCATTTTTTGAGCCGCATCAAAATCAAATCGCACAGTGGTTCACACTTGTGCGATGCGATTCTGTGCGTACTTGCAGATCGCACTGCGATATGCAATCAAACTGGGGGTGTCGTTAACGTTTAATTGACACCCCCTGCGTATCGCATATGGCAGTGGGAACTGCTAGATGCGTGGATGCGATGCGGTAACACGCTGCATATTCGCAGCATTCCCGCATCGCACAAGTGTGAACCGAGCCTAAGACTGAAATCCAGTCATTTTTCATCTCTCTGGTCATTTCTTTGTAAAAGGAAGCAAACACAGGTAAAATGGTCCCAAAATTAAATTTTGCATATTTTGGGGGTTTTGCCCTTAAAATGTTCACATCTTTGGCCAAAGGCTTAGGGAGGCAGAAAATGTGTCAAAACGGGATCAAAAGTCCCCAAAACGGATACAACAACACTTTAAAGCCCAAAATGTCAAGGAGAAAAGTGTTTTAATGTCACTTCCGGTTTTAAGGAGGTCACTTCCGGTTTGCCACTTCCGGTTTCAGACAATGCCAGTTTCCCAGGTAATTTCAAAGCTTTTTAAGTGCCCGTTCACACTCGTGCGGCTGCAGAGATCGCATTTAATTCGGAGCGCACTGCTCCTTCATTACATGCGATCTCATGTGCGGTGCGAATTTCAGCCATACACTTTGTATGGCTGAATTCGCACTGCATCCGCACCAAAGACGCACAGGAGGCATTTTTTGAGCCGCATCAAAATCAAATCGCACAGTGGTTCACACTTGTGCGATGCGATTCTGTGCGTACTTGCAGATCGCACTGCGATATGCAATCAAACTGGGGGTGTCGTTAACGTTTAATTGACACCCCCTGCGTATCGCATATGGCAGTGGGAACTGCTAGATGCGTGGATGCGATGCGGTAACACGCTGCATATTCGCAGCGTTCCCGCATCGCACAAGTGTGAACCGAGCCTAAGACTGAAATCCAGTCATTTTTCATCTCTCTGGTCATTTCTTTGTAAAAGGAAGCAAACACAGGTAAAATGGTCCCAAAATTAAATTTTGCATATTTTGGGGGTTTTGCCCTTAAAATGTTCACATCTTTGGCCAAAGGCTTAGGGAGGCAGAAAATGTGTCAAAACGGGATCAAAAGTCCCCAAAACGGATACAACAACACTTTAAAGCCCAAAATGTCAAGGAGAAAAGTGTTTTAATGTCACTTCCGGTTTTAAGGAGGTCACTTCCGGTTTGCCACTTCCGGTTTCAGACAATGCCAGTTTCCCAGGTAATTTCAAAGCTTTTTAAGTGCCCGTTCACACTCGTGCGGCTGCGGAGATCGCATTTAATTCGGAGCGCACTGCTCCTTCATTACATGCGATCTCATGTGCGGTGCGAATTTCAGCCATACACTTTGTATGGCTGAATTCGCACTGCATCCGCACCAAAGACGCACAGGAGGCATTTTTTGAGCCGCATCAAAATCAAATCGCACAGTGGTTCACACTTGTGCGATGCGATTCTGTGCGTACTTGCAGATCGCACTGCGATATGCAATCAAACTGGGGGTGTCGTTAACGTTTAATTGACACCCCCTGCGTATCGCATATGGCAGTGGGAACTGCTAGATGCGTGGATGCGATGCGGTAACACACTGCATATTCGCAGCGTTCCCGCATCGCACAAGTGTGAACCGAGCCTAAGACTGAAATCCAGTCATTTTTCATCTCTCTGGTCATTTCTTTGTAAAAGGAAGCAAACACAGGTAAAATGGTCCCAAAATTAAATTTTGCATATTTTGGGGGTTTTGCCCTTAAAATGTTCACATCTTTGGCCAAAGGCTTAGGGAGGCAGAAAATGTGTCAAAACGGGATCAAAAGTCCCCAAAACGGATACAACAACACTTTAAAGCCCAAAATGTCAAGGAGAAAAGTGTTTTAATGTCACTTCCGGTTTTAAGGAGGTCACTTCCGGTTTGCCACTTCCGGTTTCAGACAATGCCAGTTTCCCAGGTAATTTCAAAGCTTTTTAAGTGCCCGTTCACACTCGTGCGGCTGCAGAGATCGCATTTAATTCGGAGCGCACTGCTCCTTCATTACATGCGATCTCATGTGCGGTGCGAATTTCAGCCATACACTTTGTATGGCTGAATTCGCACTGCATCCGCACCAAAGACGCACAGGAGGCATTTTTTGAGCCGCATCAAAATCAAATCGCACAGTGGTTCACACTTGTGCGATGCGATTCTGTGCGTACTTGCAGATCGCACTGCGATATGCAATCAAACTGGGGGTGTCATTAACGTTTAATACACACCCCCTGCGTATCGCATATGGCAGTGGGAACTGCTAGATGCGTGGATGCGATGCGGTAACACGCTGCATATTCGCAGCGTTCCCGCATCGCACAAGTGTGAACCGAGCCTAAGACTGAAATCCAGTCATTTTTCATCTCTCTGGTCATTTCTTTGTAAAAGGAAGCAAACACAGGTAAAATGGTCCCAAAATTAAATTTTGCATATTTTGGGGGTTTTGCCCTTAAAATGTTCACATCTTTGGCCAAAGGCTTAGGGAGGCAGAAAATGTGTCAAAACGGGATCAAAAGTCCCCAAAACGGATACAACAACACTTTAAAGCCCAAAATGTCAAGGAGAAAGTGTTTTAATGTCACTTCCGGTTTTAAGGAGGTCACTTCCGGTTTGCCACTTCCGGTTTCAGACAATGCCAGTTTCCCAGGTAATTTCAAAGCTTTTTAAGTGCCCTTTCACACTCGTGCGGCTGCGGAGATCGCATTTAATTCGGAGCGCACTGCTCCTTCATTACATGCGATCTCATGTGCGGTGCGAATTTCAGCCATACACTTTGTATGGCTGAATTCGCACTGCATCCGCACCAAAGACGCACAGGAGGCATTTTTTGAGCCGCATCAAAATCAAATCGCACAGTGGTTCACACTTGTGCGATGCGATTCTGTGCGTACTTGCAGATCGCACTGCGATATGCAATCAAACTGGGGGTGTCGTTAACGTTTAATTGACACCCCCTGCGTATCGCATATGGCAGTGGGAACTGCTAGATGCGTGGATGCGATGCGGTAACACGCTGCATATTCGCAGCGTTCCCGCATCGCACAAGTGTGAACCGAGCCTAAGACTGAAATCCAGTCATTTTTCATCTCTCTGGTCATTTCTTTGTAAAAGGAAGCAAACACAGGTAAAATGGTTCCAAAATTTAATTTTGCATATTTTGGGGGTTTTGCCCTTAAAATGTTCACATCTTTGGCCAAAGGCTTAGGGAGGCAGAAAATGTGTCAAAACGGGATCAAAAGTCCCCAAAACGGATACAACAA